>NW_020837965.1:16192679-16226644 GCF_003676395.1 Aethalodelphis obliquidens
CCTGCATCGGCAGGCGGACTCTCAACCACTGCGCCACCAGGGAAGCCCTATAAAGTACTTTTATAACTCACCAATAAAAAAACAATTAACTCAATTTTAAATTGGCAAAGGATTTGAATAAGTATTTCTCCAAAGAAGATATATTAGTGACCAATAAACACATGGAAAGATTCTTAATATCATTAGTCATTAGAGAAATGCAAATCAAAACCACGAGATACAATTTCCCATCCACTACAGTAACTAAAATTTTAAAAAGACAGATAATAATAAGTGTTGGGGAGGATGTAGAGAAATAATCCTCATACATTGCTGGTGGGAATGTAAAATGGTACAGCCATAGTTTGACAGTTCTTCAAAACGTTAAACATAGAGTTACCATATGACCTAGCAATGAGAATCCTAAGTATATACCCAAAAGAACTGAAAGCATATGTCTACACAAAACTTGTACACAGATGTTCATAATAGTATTATTCATAATAGCCAAAAAAGTGTAAAAAACATCAAATGTCCATCAACCCAAATATCCTGATGAATGGATAAACAAAATGTGCCAAATCCATATAATAAAATATTATTCATCCATAAAAAGGAATGACGTACTGATATATGCTACAACATGGATGAAACTTGAAGACATATTAAATCAATAAGTCAGTCACAAAAGGACAAATACTGTATGATTCTACTTATATGGGGTATCTAGAGTGGTCAGATTCAGAGAGACAGAAAGTAGTTGCCTGGGGCTGGAGGGAAGAGAGAATGGAGAGTTATTGTTTAATGGCTATGGAGTTTAAGTTTAGAAAGATGAAAACATTCTGGAGGGAGATGGATGGTGATGATGGTTGCACAACAATGTGAATATACCTAATGCTACTGAGCCATACCCCTAAAAGAAATTAAAATGTTAAAATCTGTGTTGTGTATATTTTAACAAATAAATAAATTGGAGTAAACAAAACCACCAGCAGGAATCAACAACAACAACAAAAGAACCATATTATGCCAAAAGGTAGAAAAGTATGAGCTAAGGAAAGGAAGAGAAACTTCTGATGTAACAGGTCACACTACTCTATGTCTAACCCTTTAAAGCAATATAGAGAGAAGGAAGGTAAATCAACAAAATCCTGAGGACTCTCAGTAATATCCTCCTAAGGAGACAGAGGTTGACAGTGGATGAGATGGTTTCCAAAGGAAAAGCAAAGGGAAAAACCAGCCCTCTTAAGTGAAGTCAGGTTCACCACCTTCCAAGGTCCTTTACTGAGTTGAGAGAATGAATCAAGTGCTACCTAGATGAGGTGAAGCAAACAGTCTCAAGAATAATTTACCCACATTGCATCAGAGCAAACTGACGATCTACCAGTGCTGCACACTTTAGTGATGAACCAGAGAAAAAGAGGAGGAGGAGGAAGAGAAGGAGGAGAAGATGTGAGGGAGAAAAGGGGTAAAGAAGAAGGTAGAATAGGGAAGGGAAGGGGAGAGGAAAAGGCAGAATAGGAAGGCACTGATAGCATATAAGAGATATAAAGAATCCAGTTGGACAAAGCATATCCCAAGATAAGGTAAAATTTCCTCTGTATTTTGCATCAAAAGACTTTAATGAATTAATAGATTCAACAAGACAAGATCTCAAAGCCTCAATAACTGAATGACGACAACATGAAAAGGCAGATCATAGAGATAGAGAAATAAATTGAGAGTCATGTCCCTTTATCATTCTAGGCTCCAAGACAGGTTAACAAAATTTAACTGTGTTGGAAGTGGGGAGGCATCTGTCAATAAGGTCAATCAATATGAATTTTTCCTTTCAACTGTGCAAACTGAGAGGAGCTATGTAGGCTTGATCAATGACATCAATGACGAAATTTGACATCAATGACAAAATTACCAAACCAAGTAAATGGAGAGCCATATATCATTTACCCACCTCGACCTCTTACAAGCTGTGTGACTTTATTTATTTTTATAAATTTATTTATTTATTTATTTATGGTTGCATTGGGTCTTCATTGCTGCACATGGGCTTTCTCTAGTTGCGGTGAGCGGGGGCTACTCTTCGTTGCAGTGTGCGGGCTTCTCACTGCGGTGGTTTCCCGTTGCGGAGCATGGGCTCTAGGCACATGGGCTTCAGTAGTTGTGGCTCGTGGGCTCTAGAGCGCAGGCTCAGTAGTTGTGGTACACAGGCTTCGTTGCTCCGTGGCATGTGGGATCTTCCCAGACCAGGGCTCGAACCCGTGTCCCCTGCATTGGCAAGCAGATTCTTAACCACTGCACCAGCAGGGAAGCCCAAGCTGTGTGAGTTTAATCATATCAATTTAAACTGTAAAAGTAATTTAACATTACCTATTTCAACTTGGTTGTTGTGAATATTAAATGAGATGATATTTGTAACATGCTGAGTACAACTATAGTAGCTCAGTGAGTGGGAGTTATTATTATTTGTCTTTGGGAGGGTAAAAAAAATCACTGAAATTGTAAATGAGAATAAAGCATGATGTTTCAGAGTCCCCCTGCTTTAGGGTTGTTCATAGGATCCTATTTTTGTAGATCCTAAAAATCCATCATCACCACACACACCCCCCACCAGAGGATTTTGGGAAGATGGGATGTACTAGGAATCTCTCTCCCCACTTGGACAACAATTGCACTGGAAGAATCTATCTGATGTAATAGTTTGGGAACTCTGGAGTCTATTGAAGGCTTGCAACTTCCAGAGGAAGACTCGGGTAGTAAATTGTGGTTAATTTCAGCCCTTAGCACAGTAGAAGCTACCCATCCTCCACCTCTAGCCTCAGGGCAGGCAGTCATGCATGTGTTCCTGGGGCTGTTGCACACAGCTTGCAGGAGCCAGTGTGGGCAAAAAGGACCTTGTTCTCCAAATATTGGGGATCTGTGCTCTGTTTGCTGATTGCAGCTTCTTATCACAGAGGTGCAGACAAAAAGGAGGGTGGCCATTCTTGTTGCACCTCTTTCAGTGTTGCAAGTCCACTCCCCACTGGCTGAAATGATTTCCAGGGAATTTAAAGGTCTGGGCCCTTCCCCCTTATCTACCCCATCATTTGTCTCTTTTTTTTCCCTTTTGGGAACCAGACATTAAAGACTAGGACATTTGAGGTATTATCAAAAAGACAAGAGGCAACAAGTGTTGGTGAAGATGTGGAGAAAAGAGAACACTGTTGGTGGGAATGTAAATTGGTGCAGCCACTGTGGAAAACAGTGTGAAGACTCCACAAAAATCAAAAATAAAACTACCATATGATTCAGTGATTCAACTTTTGGGTATATATCCACAGGAAATGAAATCACTATCTCAAAGAGATATCTGCATCCCCATTTTCAAAGCAGCATTATTCAGAATAATCAAGACAGGAAAACAACCTAAGTGTTCACCAACAGATGAATGGATAAAGAAAATGTGGTATATATACACAATAGAATATTATTTGGCCATTAAAAAGAAGGAAACCCTGCCATTTGCAACAATGGATGAAACGGAAGGCATTATGCTAAGTGAAATAAGTCAAAGAAAGACAAATGCTGTATGACCTAACTTATATGTAGAATCTATTAAAAAGTCAAACTAATAGAAATTGAGAGCAGAATGGTGGTTGCCAGGAGTGTGGTGGCAGGGGAATGGGGAAGGGGTAATTGGTAAAGGTGGTTGAAGGGGACAAATTTCCAATTATAAGATGAATAAGTTCTGAGGATGCAACATACAGTACAGTGACATAGTTAACAATACTATACATATATTTGAAAGTTGCTAGGACGGTAAGTCTAAAAAGTTCTCATCACACAAAAAAATTATAACTATGTAAGATGACTGATGTGTTAACTAACCTTATTGTGATAATCGTTTTGCAATATATACATATATTAAATCATTACACTGTACATCTTAAACTTACACAATATTATGTCAATTATATCTCAGTAAAGCTGGGGAGAAAGACTAGGACATTCAAAAGCAACTGCATACACAAGGAAAATTTAGAAACTGACCACATACACTTGGGGAAAGGTACAGGCTCAGGAAAGACCTAAGAAGATCTTGAGTTTACATCTCAGGCTAATCCTTGGCACAGAAACAGCCCACAACAATAAAAAAACAAAAACATTAACAACAAAAAAGCAAACCCTGGGGAAGGGGGAGAATCTGACTTCCAGATCTACTATACTATTAGATTCAAATGTCCAGTATTCAACAAAAAAATCACAAGGCATACAAAAAAAAACAGAAAATATAGCCCATTCAAAGGAAAAAATTAAATCAACAGAAATGTTCCATCTTAAAGATATTCAAAAAACTAAAGGAAGATGTGGAAAAAGTCAAGAAAATAATACATGAACAAAATGGAAATATCAATAAAGAGATAGAAAAACTAAAAGAACCAAAAAGAAATTCTACAGCTGAAAAAGCACAATAACTGAAATTAAAAATTTGCTAGAGGGGGGCTTCCCTGGTGGCGCAGTGATTGAGAGTCCGCTTGCCAATGCAAGGGACACGGGTTCATGCCCTGGTCCGGGAAGATCCCACATGCCACGGAGCGGCTAGGCCTGTGAGCCATGGCCGCTGAGCCTGCGCATCCGGAGCCTGTGCTCTGCAACGGGAGAGGCCACAACAGTGAGAGGCCCGCGTACTGCAAAAAAAAAAAAATTTGCTAGAGGGATTGAAAGGTAGAAGAATCAGTTAATTTGAAAATAGGACAATGAAGATTAGCGAGTCTGAGGAACAGAAAGAAAAATCATTGAAGCAAAGTGAATAATGGTTTGTAAGTGTACTTGTGTTTTCTATATGATTTAAGAGACTAATACATTTAAAGAAAAAATGATTAATGTAAAAGCTAGTATTACTTACTGTTAACTTGGGTTTGTAACTCCAAATCTCATTTTCTACATAATTTAGGAGACTTATGCATTTAAAAGAATTACTAATTTATGTTTGGAGGCACACAATGTATAAGGATGTAATTTTGTGACATCAACAGCTGAAACAACAGTAGTTGGAGACTTCAATACCCCACTCACAATTATGGACAGAACACCGGACAGAAGATAGGTAAGGACATCAAGTACTTAAACAGTGCAGTAAGCCAACTGGATCTAATAGACATACACAGAACATTCCACCCAACAACAGTACATACACTTCTTAAGGGCATATGGAACAATTTCCAGGACAGACCATATGTTATACCACAAATTAAGTTTCAACAGACTTAAAAAGATAAATATCACACAAAGTATCTCCTCTGATCACAAGGAGATGAAGTTAAAAATTAATAACAAAGAAAACTGGAAATTCACAAAATTGTGGAAACTAAACAACACTCATTTGAACTAGCAACCTACCAAAGAAGAAATCACAAGGGAAATTGTAAAATACCTACAGACAAATGAAAATGAAAACACAATATACCAAAACTTATGGGATGAAGTGAAAGTGGTGTTAAGGGGGAGATTTATTACTCTAAATATTTACATTAATAATAAGGAAGAGAGCTTCCCTGGTGGCGCAGTGGTTGAGAGTCCGCCTGCCGATGCAGGGGACACAGGTTCGTGCCCCGGTATGGGAGGATCCCACATGCCGTGGAGCGGCTGGGCCCGTGAGCCATGGCGGCTGAGCCTACGCGTCTGGAGCCTGTGCTCCGCAACGGGAGAGGCCACAACAGTGAGAGGAAGAAATGAGTGAAGGGAGCCAAAAAGTATAAACTTCCAACTATAAAATAAATAAGTCATGGAGATGTACAGGAATACCTAGGAGATACTGCAAGTTTGTTTCTAGGCCAACACAATAAAGCAAACATTGCAATAAAGCAAGTCACATGAATTTTTTGGTTTCCCAGTGTATATAAAAGTTATGTTTACACTAGACTGTAGTCTATTAAGGGTGTAATAGTATTATGCCTTTAAAACAATGTATATACCTTAATTTAAAAATACTTTATCACTGAAAAATGCTAACCATCATCTGAAAATGGATGGTTGCTACAAACCTTCAGTTCGTTAAAAAAAAAAAGCAATATCTGCAAAGTGCAATAAAGCTAAGCACAATAAAATTACATATACCTGTAATGTACAGCATGGTTACTGTAGTTAATAATACTGTATTACATATGTGAAAGTTGCTCAGAAAGTAGATCTTAAAGTTCTCATGACAAGAAAAAAAAATCTGTAACTATGTATGGTGATGGATGTTAACCAGACTTATTGTGGTAATCATTTTGCAATGTCTACAAATATAAAATCATTATGTTGTATACCTAAAACTAATATAACGTTATATGTCAATTATACCTCAATTAAAGTTGTTAAAACAAAAACCAAGAAATTTCTCAAATCAACAATTTAACTTTAAAACTTAAGGAACTAGAAAAAGAAGAACAAAGTAAACCAAAAGCTAGCAAGGAAAAAGGAAATAATAAAGATTAGAGCAGAGATAAATGGAATAGAGAGTCAAAAAACAAGACAGAAAATCAATAAAATCAAAAGTTGATTCTTTGAAAAGATTAATAAACCTTTACCTAGATGAACTGAGAAAAAAAGAAAGATGACTCAAATTACTAAAATCAGAAGTGAAAGTGAGAACATTACTGCTACTTCTACAGAAGTATAAAGGATTATAAGAGAGTATTATAAACAACTGTACACCAGCAAATTGGATAAGCTAAATAAAATGGAAAAATTCCTAGAAAAAAAACCCTAACAGACGAAGTAAATCGTGAAGAAATAGAAGATCTGAATAGACCTGAAACTAGTAAGGAAATTGAATTAGTAATAAAAAATCTCTCAACAAAGAAAAGCCCTGGACCTGATGGCTTCACTGGTGAATTCAACAAAACATTTAAAGAAGAGCTAATACTGATCCTTCTCAAACTTTTCCAAAAAATTGAAAAGGAGGGAACATTTCCCAACTCATTCCATGAAGCCAGTGTTATCCTGATACCAAAGCCAAACAAAAACACTATCAAAACAGAAAAAAGAAAACTATAGACCAATATCCCTGATGAGTAATGATGCAAAAATCCTCAACAAAATACTAGCACACAGAATTCAGCAGTCCATTAAAAGGATTATTCATCATGACTAAGTAGGGTTTATTCCTGTAATGCAAGGAACACTGAATGCAAACAACATATGAAAACTGATTAATGTAGTATACCACATTAACAGAATGAAAGAAAAAAACCCACAACATCATCTTAACTGATACAAAAGACAAAATGACAAAATTCAACATACTTTCATGATAAAACACTTAACAGACTAGAAATAGAAAAAAACTATGGGGGGTGGTGACTGGGATGAATTGGGAGGTTGGGATTGAGATATATACACTATTGACTATGTATAAAATAGATAACTAATGAGAACCTACTGTATAGCACAGGGAACTCTACTCAGTGCTCTATGGTGACTTAAATGAGAAGGAAATCCAAAAAAGAGGGGATATATGTATATGTATAGCTGATTCACCTTGCTGTACAGTGTAAACTAATACAATATTGTAAAGCAACTATACTCCAATAAAAATTATAAAAAAAGAAGAAAACTAACTAAACATAATGAAAACCATATATGAGAAACCCACAGTGAACATTATACTCAAGGGTGAAAGACTTAAAGCTTTTCCTCTAAGATCAGGAACAAGGCAAGGAAGCCCACTCTCACCACTTCAATTCAATATAGTACTGGAAGTTCTAGCCAGAGCCATTAGGCAAGAGAAAGAAGTTAAAAGATCAGAATTGAAAAGGAAGTAGTAAAATCATCTCTGTTCACAGATGATGTGATCTTATATGTAGAAATCCCTAAAGCTTCTACAAAAAAAAAAAAAAAGAAAGAAACCTATTAGAACTAATAATGGAATTTAGCAAAATAGCAGGATATAAAATCATCACTCAAAAATCAGTCGCATTTCTGTACACTAACATGAATAATTAGAAGACAAAAATAGGAAAACAATTCCATTTACAATAGCATCAAAAAACTACTTAAGAAATAACCAAATTAGTTAAGGGTAACCCACAGAATGGGAGAAAATATTTGCAAATCATATATCTGACAAGGGATTAATATGCAGAATAAATAGAAAACTCTTAAAACTCAACAATAAAAGCAAGCAATCTGATTAACAAACAGGTAAAGGACTTGAAAAGACATTTCTCCAAAGAAGATTAAAAAATGGCCAATAAGGACATAAAAAGATGCTCAACATCACTAATAATTAGGGAAATGCGATCAAAACTATAATGAAAAACCACTTCACATCCATTAGGATGATTACTATCAAAAGACCAGAAAATAACAAGGGTTGGCAATGATGTGGAGAAACTGGAACTCTTTTGCACTGGGGGTCAGAATGTAAAATGGTACAGTGCTGTGTATTGTACTGTAATGGTACAGTATTGCAGTTCCTCAAAAAATTAAATATAGAATTATCATATGATCCAGCAATCCCACTTCTGAGTATATACTCAAAAGAAATAAAAGCAGGTCTCAAAGATATATCTGTATAGCCATGTTCATAGAAACACTATTCACGATAGCTAAAACATGGAAGCAACCCAATTGTCCACTGATGTATGAATGGACAAGCAAAATGTCATATATACCATACAACTGAATATTATTCAGCCTTAATGATGAAGAAAACTCTGACATATGCTATTACATGGATGACCCTTGAGGACATTATGCTAAGTGAAATAATCTAGTCACAAAAGGACAAACACTGTATGATTCCACTTATATGAGGCACCAAAGTAGTCAAAATCATAGAGACAGAAAGTAGAATGGTAGCTGTGAGAGGCTGTGGGGAAGAGGGAAGTGGGCATTTATTTTTTAAAGGGTATAGAGTTTCAAGATGAAAAGAGTTATGGTGATGGATGTTGGAGATACTTGCAGAATATTTGCATGTATTTAATACCACTGAACTATACACTTAAAAATGGTTACGATGGTAAATTTTGTTATGTTTATTTTCATTACAGTAAAATTTTGTTTTAAATCCATCACCCCTAATAGGTCTGTGACCTTAGGATTAGTTCATTAATATGGCAGATTTTAAAATAAATCTTCTAATCCCTGGCTCACAGGTAGTGCTTATACCAATAAAAGTGAATTCCTCACCTGCCTTTGTCAAGTAAACCTTTCCACTTTGGGAAACAAAAGTAATAGCTGAAGTATAAAAACTATGATAAGTATTCTTTATGATATCATCATGAAAGTCAGCTATTAATTCAAAGGTGTTGCCGCCATCAATTGAAAGCCATACCTAAGGGAATAAAAAGATGATACCTCACTAAAGAGCTGCCATGTAACAGTCATCAGTTACCTAATCTTCCTACATAAGAAAAGTCATGCACCATGACCATACTCCCACATCCATCCCACACACACAGACGTACAGACAGACTCCTTACCTACTTGGTCAACCGTCTATTTCCTTCCTAGAGTTTGTGCAAAAGTGTACATGGCAGTCTTCAGTTTTAAACAGTATGCATTGTGAATGTACCAAAGAACAAAGTTATTCCATCATCTCCCAACTGGTCCTCCTTGCTCATAAAAGGATGAAGTGTTGGATGTATTTGGATATGGAGGAGAGTGCTTATCCATATTAAAATGAGACTTCTGTGATGAATTCCTTTATTAGTTCTAATCAGGTTTTTTTGTTTTTGTTTTGTAGAATCTTCAGAGTTTTCTACATACAAAAATCATATCATCTGTGCATAGAGATAATTTTACTTCTTCCTTTTATATGCAGATACTTTTAAATTTCTTTTTCTTGTCTAATAGCTCTGGTTAGAACTTCCAGTACTATATTGAATACAAGTGTTGAGAGTGGGCTTCCTTGCCTTCTTCCTGATCTTAGAGGAAAAGCTTTAAGTCTTTCACAATTGAGCATAATGCTCACTGTGGGTTTCTCATATATGGTTTTCATTATGTTCAGGTAGTTTTCTTCTATTTCTAGTCTGTTAACTATTTTTATCTTGAAAGTATGTTGAATTTTGTCAAATGCTCTTTTGTATCAATTGAGATGATGCTGTGATTTTTTTTCTTTCATTCTGTTAATGTGGTGTATTACATTGATCAGTTTCATATGTTGAACCATCTCTGTGTTCTAGGAACAAATCCCACATGGTCACGGTATGTATAATCCTTTTAATGTGCTGCTGAATTCAGTTTCCTAGTATTTTGTTGAGAACTTTTGCATCAGTGTTTTCTAGGGATTTGGTCTCTAGTTTTCCTTTCTTGTAGTATCCTTGTCTGGCTTTGGTATCAGGATAATGGTGGCATCATAGAATGACCTTGGAAGTGTTCCTTCCTCTTCATTTTTTTTGGTATGAGTTTGAGGAGGATTAGTGTTGATTCTTCTTTAAATATAATATTTGGAATAACTCACCAATGAAGCCATCCCATCTTGGGCTTTTCTTTGTTGGGAGGGTTGATTACTGATTCAATCTCCTAACTAGTTATTGGTCTGTTCAGATTTCCATGCCTTCACAATTTAAAAATTAGTAGGTTGTATGTTTCTAGGAATTTACCCATTTCTTCTAGGTTATCCAGTTTGTTTGCATACAACTGTTCATAATATTCTCATATCCTCCTTATTTCTGTGACATCAATTGTAATGTCCCCTCTTTCAATTTTAGTTGTCTTCTTTTTCTTAGTTAATCTAGCTAAGGCTTGTCAATAAAGCAGCTCTTAATTTCATTGCTTTTTTTCCTATTGTTTTTCTATTCTCAATTACATTTATCTCTTCTCTAGTTTTTATTATTTCCTTCCATCTGCTAGCTTTGGTTTGGTGGGTCTTCTTTTTCTAGTTCCTTAAGTCGTAAAATTAGGTTGTTAATTTGAGATTTTTCTTTTTAATATGTGTTTATAGCTATAAACTTCCCTGTTAGTACTGCTATTGCTGCATCCCATAAGTTTTTATTCACAGATTATTTTTTATTTTCTTACTGAAGTATAGTTGATTTACAATATCATGTTAGTTTCAGATGTACAGCACAGCAATTCAGATATATATATATATATATATATATTCTTCAGATTCTCTTTCCTTATAGGTTATTAAAAAACACTGGGTATAGTTCCATGTGCTAGACAGTAAGTCCTTGTTCATCTGTTTTATATATAGTAGTGTATATGTGTTAATCCCAACCTCTTAATTTATCCCTCTCCCCACCCCCTTTTCCCCTTTGGTAACCATAATTTGTTTTCTATGTCTGTGAGTCTCTGTTTTTGAAATAAGTTCACTTGTATCCTTTTTTTTTTTCTTTTCAGATTCCACATGTAAGCGATATTATATGATAGTTATCTTTCTCTGTCTGATTTACTTCACCTAGTATGATAATCTCTAGGTCCATCCATGTTACTGCAAATGGCATTATTTCATTATTTTTTATGGCTGAGTAGTATTTTATTGTGTATATATACACCACATCTTCTTTATTCATTCATCTGTTGATGGAAATTTAGCTTGCTTCCACATCTTAGCTATTGTAAATAGTGCTGCAATATGTCTTGTTTTCATTTTAACTTTCTCAAGGTATTTTATGATTTCCCTTATGACTACCTCTTTGACTCAGTGGTTGTTTAAGAATGTGTTAATTTCCACATACTTGTGGATTTTCCAGTTTTCCTTCTGTTGACTTCTAGTTTCATTCCACTGTGATTGGAAAATATACTTTGTATAATTTCAATCTTTTTAAGTGTGTTGAGACTTGTTTTGTGGCCTCACATATGATCTTTCCTACAGAATGTTCTGTGTGTATTTGAGAAGAATTTATTCTGCAGTTGCTGGGTGCAGTATTCTGATCACATCGGTTAGGTGCAATTGGTCTACAGTGTTGTTCATGTCTTGTTTCCTTATTTATCTTCTGTCTGATTGTTCTATCTATTATTGAAAGTGGAGTATGACGTCTCTTACGATTATGTTGCTATCTATTTCTCCCTTCATTCTTTCAAAGTTTGCTTCATATTTATATTCAAAGTTTGCTCTGATGTTTCATGCATAAATATTTATAATGGTTATATCTTCTTGGTGAACTGACCTTTTATTCTTATATAATGTCTTTGTCTCTTGCAATGATTTCTGACTTAAAGTCTATTTTGTATGATTACAAAACAGTATAGCCATCCCTGCTCTTTTGGATGCCATTTGCATGAAATATTTTTTCAACCTTTTCGTTTTCAGCCTATGTCCTCAGATCTAAAGTGAGTCTCTTGTAGACAGAATATAATTGCATCCTGTGTTTTTTTTTAAATCAGTTCAGCTAATTTATGTCTTTTGATTGGGATATTTAGTCTATTTAAATGTAAAATAATTACTGACAGGGAAGGATTTACTATTACCATTTTGTTTATTGTTTCGTATGTCTTGTAGCTTTTTGTCCCTCCTTTCCTCTCTTACTATCTTCCTTTGTGTTTTTTGGGGTTTTTTTTGTAGTGACATGCTTTGGTTTCCTTCTTGTGTTCTTGTGTATATATTCCACATATATATTTTTCTTTGTAGTTACCACTGCAATTACATAAAATATTACATTCTATTTTTTTGTTTTGTTTTGTTTTTGTTTTTGTTTTTGTTTGTGGTACGTGGGCCTCTCACTGTTGTGGCCTCTCCCATTGCGGAGCACAGGCTCTGGACGCGCAGGCTCAGCGGCCATGGCTCACGGGCCCAGCTGCTTCATGGTATGTGGGATCTTCCCAGACCCGGGCACGAACCTGTGTCCCCTGCATCGGCAGGCAGACTCTCAACCACTGCACCACCAGGGAAGCCCACATTCTATTTTTAATCTGATAACAACTTAACGTCAACTGCATACAAAATCACCTCCTATACAGCTCCACCCCCACACTTTACGTTATTGATGTCATAAATTACATGCTTTTATATTATATACTTGTTAACATATTTATAGTTGTTAAAATATTTTTCTCATGTAAATCCTATACAAGAATTAAAAGTGAACTTACGCACCAAAATAACATTAATACAAGTTACTGTATTTGTCCATGTTTTTATATTACTGCAAAACTTTTTATTTTCATGTGACTTCATGTTGCTATCTAGCATCCTTTAGTTTTGTCTTGAAGGACTCTTTTCAGCAGTTTTTTTGCAGAGCAAGTATAGTTGTAATGAACTCCTTCAGCTTTAGTTTACCTGGGAAAAATCTTAATTTCCCCTTCATTTTGGAATGACAGTTTACCAAATACAGTATTCTTTTTTTTTTTTTTTTTTGCAGTACGTGGGCCTCTCACTGTTGTGGCCTCTCCCGTTGTGGAGCACAGGCTCTGGACACACAGGCTCAGTGGCCATGGCTCACGGGCCCAGCCGCTCCGCGGCATGTGGGATCCTCCCAGACCGGGGCACGAACCTGTGTCCCCTGCATCAGCAGGTGGACTCTCAACCACTGCGCCACCAGGGAAGCCCTACAGTATTCTTGATTGACAGTTTTTTGTGTTTTTTTTCCCTTTCAGCACTTTGAATATATCATCCCACTCCCTCCTGGCTTGCACTGCTTCTGCTGAGAAATCCACTGATAATTTTATGAAAGTTCCCTTGTATGTGACAAAGTCACTTTTCTCTTGCTGCTTACAAGATCCTGTCTCTGACTTTTGACAGTTTGATTATAATGTGTCTCAGTGTTGGTCTCTTTGGACTTATTCTGATTGGAATTTCTTTAATGTGTATGTCCATTTTCCCCCTCAAATTTGAGAAGTGTTTGACCATTATTTCTTTAAATAAGCTCTGTGTCCCTTTCTCTCTCTCTCTTCACCTTCTGGGACTCCCATAATTGCATATGTAGGCCCATTTGATAGTATCTGTAAATTCCTGAGGTTCTCTTCACTTTTCTTCATTCTTTTTTCTTTTTGCTCCTCTGACTTGATGATTTCAAATAACCTCTCTTCAATTTGCTGATTCTTTCTTCTGCTTGATCTAGTCTGCTGTTAAACTTGTCTAGTGAGCTTTTCAGTTCAGTTATTGTATTTTTCAGTTCCGGAATTTCTGTTTGACCTTTTCAAATGATTTCTATCTCTTTGTGATATTCTCATTTTGTCCATGCATTATTTTCCTGATTTCACTTAGTTATCTGTGTTCTTCTCTGACTCATTGAGCACCTTTATGACAGTGGTTTTCAATTCTTTATCAGGCATCTCATAGATCTGCATTTCTTTAAGGTCATTTTCTGGAGTTTTATTTTGTTCCTTTGATTGGATCATGTATGCCTGTTTCTTTGCATGCCTTCTGATGTTGCTGTTGTTGTTTTGAGACTTGGGCATCAGATAAAGCAACCACATTTCCAGTTTTTATGGACTGGCTTTATGCAGACCTTTACCAATCTGCCCAGTTAGAGATTCTAGGACCTCTGAAATCCTTTCTGAGGATGTGTCTTCTCTGGCTTGTTCTGTGCTTTTAGTTGTCTCAAATTCCCTAAACTGCTTATCCCTGCTTCTTCTCAGAAGCCCATAAGCTCTTGCCGCCGCTGGCATCTGCCTGCAGAACTGCAATTTTAACATGCTGTAGTGATCATATCTGTTTTCAGCAGTTTCCAAACAAGGCTGCCAGTTCCATCAGTGCTTTGAGTCAAGTGAGACAGATTCCAGTCTGTCAGGCAGCCCCTGGTCTGGCCAGAACACTGGATGCACTGTTAGCTCTTTTGTTTCTGTCCTGAGGGAGACTCCTCGGTGTGGGAAGTTTCCTTCAAGCTGTGCTGCACTAAGCCAAATAGGAGGAGAGGCATGGATATATGTGCAAAATGCTGCAAGTTTTTCTATCCCTTTTGCTGGAATTCCTTCTTGGTTTTAGCTTGGTTTGGGTGCTGTAGCTTCTCAACAGGCCTGTAGAGTTCTTGCAAAGGTATGCTGGTTTGTATATTGCTATCTTTGTGGTTCTGGGGGAAAGTGAGGGTCTGAAACTTCCTAGCTTGCCATCTTGTCAATATTACTCCCCCTTTTCAGCAGTTTCCAAACAATGCTGCATGTTGCATCAGTGTTCTGAGTTAGGCAAGACAGAAACCAGTCCCTTGAGCAGCCCCCAGACAAGCCAGAATGTTGGACACAAGGCCCACTCTTCTGTCTCTCTTCCAAGGGAGGATCCCTGGTGTGGGAGGTTTCTTCCTGGTTGTGCCATGCCAGATTGAATGGGGGCAGGACAGATGGGCAAACACTGCAAATTTTCCCACCCCTTTGATAGAATCCTTTTTTGGTTTTATGTTGGTCTGGGTGCTGCAGCTTCTCAACTGGTCTCTAAAGTTCTTGTAAAGGTACTCTGATCTGTATATTGTTGCTAACTCAGTGTCTCTGTGGAAGGGCAATGGCCTGAAGCTTCTTAGTCTGCCATCTTGCTGATCCAGAATTCTTCTTTTTAATGAAGGTGAAGTTCTCTTTTTCTTTTATGGTTATTGTTTTTTTGGGGTTTTTTTTTGCGGTACACAGTCCTCTCACTGCTGTGGGCTCTCCCATTGTGGAGCACAGGCTCCGGACACGCAGGCTCAGCGGCCATGGCTCATGGGCCCAGCCGCTCCGCGGCATGTGGGATCTTCCTGGACCAGGGCACGAACCCGTGTCCTCTGCATCGGCAGGCGGACTCTCAACCACTGTGCCACCAGGGAAGCCCTGTGGTTATTGTTTTTTTAGTCTTGTTTTAAAATGCTTTCCCACACTGAGTTCAGAAAGATATTCATTTCTTTCCCTCTAAAAGTTTTGATATTTAAATTAGTAATCTGTCAGAACTTGAGCTTGATGTATGTTGCAGTGTGGGGATATATTTCAACAGTTTTCATATGTATAACCAAACTTCCCATCCCATTTTGAGCAGTCTCTTATTTCCCCCTGTGATGTCACTTTGGCCTCTATCAATATTCTAGATTTGCATGGGTCTACTTGTGGGCTATTTTATCCCATTGGTCAATTTGTGTATTCCTGGCCCAAAACTGCATTACCAAAATTATTACAACTTTTAAAATAGTGTTAATATCTGGTAATACAAGTCCCTCCTTCTTATTCTTCTTCAGAAGTGTCTTGGTTACTCTTGGTCTTTTGTTTTTCCATGTATAATTATTTTTTTTCTTTTTGCTTTACTTAAAAAAATTTTTAATTGAGGTATAATTGACATATACCATATATATTTTAGACTCAACTTAAACTCCACAACAAATCTTGGGATTTTGATTAGAGTTGTATTAGATCTACAGATTAATTTAAGGAAGAATTGGTATTATAAGTCAAGTTTTCTTGTCCACAAGCATGTTTATGTTCATTTCTTTATAAAGTTTTAAATGTCCTTCAGTGAAGTTTATAATTTTCTACATATAGGTCTTAGAAATCTTTTCTTAGATTAATTCTTAGGTACTTAGAGTTTTTGTTTGTGGATTTCTGTTTTGTTTTGCTTTGTTTCTGCTATTGTAAATAGTGTCTTAAAAATTGTGTTTTCAAATTTATTGTTGATCATGTGCAGAAATGAAATCGACTTTACCTCCTGCCTAGTTTAACTTTAACTCCCATCTTGTTTTAGTAATTTGTATGCATCTTTTAGATTTTCTATATAGACAATCAGATTTTCTGCAAGTCAATAGATTTTGTTCGCTACTTTTTAAAATTCATGCCTTTGATTTCTTAAGTTTTTTCCTTTGTCTTATTGCATTCCCCTCTGTATGCTTTTTCACTTCTTAATAGTTTCTTGGTAGAACTTCAAGAAACTGTTGTATTGTGGTTAATACAACCCCCTGCCTTTTCCACAGTTGAATGTGGAAAAGAACATTTGATAATGCTGAACTGGTCACATATTGAATTCATGAGCACAAAGCTCAGGCAATCATACTGGATTACCTTACTCAGTTCATTCTCCCATCTTCCTAGGCAACTATTTTACTCTGTTCTCTCTTTCCTCAACCCCTCAACATTCCTCCTCCATCCTCACTAGTAAACAATAACTTTGATTTTTGTTGAGAAAATAGAAGATAAATTCCCACAACTTCCATTACCATAGCTACCAACCTACCTACCAGCTTCTGAACCCGAAAACCCTTCCTTCCTCCCGTTACTATAGAACAACTGTCTGTGCTCCTAAGGCCAATCTCTCCACTAGTTCATAGACCTCATCTCCTCTCACCTCTTTAGAAATGTCACTCCAGAAATTTCTTTCCTCTCTTTCCTGCATCGTCAGCTTTTCCTCTCTACCAAATAAGTCCCATAAGCACACAACGTAATTCCTCCTATCTTTAAAAAAACTCTTCTTTTGACCTTTCTTTCTTCAAACACTGCCACAATTCCCTGCTCCACTTTTCAGCAAAACTTTGCAAAATATTTGTTTGTATTCACTGTCACTAATTCCTCTCTTCTCATTCTCTCTTCATCAGGCTTTCCACCTCCCTGACCATCAGAGCAACCCTGTTCTTTACTTGATGTATAACCACTCAGCATAGAGCAAGTGAATGATTTACATCTATACTAGAGTGTGAAGTTTCATACACACCTGATTACCATAAGCATACAGAAAATGGCTTCGTGGGTGGAATGTCATTCCAACAGGAGAAGAGAATGATGAAGGAAAAAAGAAAATTGGAAATTTTTGTATTAATCTTGGTTTGTTGTTTTTTAGGATCCTCACAGAGACAGTGGTATTTTTCTAGAAATAGATAAACAAAGCAGGAGCAAATCATAAGAATTTTTCCACCAATAGTACTAGTCTATGTTACAATTTTTAGAGTTTCCTGTTACTTGGATTTGGATTAAGATAGCAACAAAACACTTAACACAGCATAGAACTGGAAGGATTAGCAACTATTGGTATCTCTTTACTCTGCCTCCCCCCACCATACATGTCCACTTTATAGATGTTGAACATGAAGTAAAGGAGATTAAATAATTTTCCCATTTATTATTTAATAATAATAATTTAATTAATAATAATTTAATTATTATTATTAAATAATAAATGTCATGGGGGGATTTATTGTAGAATCATTACTGAACTCAACAGACTCCAAGGCCCATGCTCATAACTATAATGTCAAACTACTTTTTAAAAGTGTGGATGCCTAGGCCACACTCCACTCCAATTCTGTCAGATCATGATTTTGAAGGGGATCAGCATATGCACCCCCAAGGCATGCCACTTTGGTATAAAGATTATTTTAAGCTGAAGATATTTGAGATTCAAGAGATGCAGACAAAATCCTTCCCTTATCTGACGAAAAGCAGCAACTTCTGGGATAAAAGGCTGCCATTAATTCCTCTTCAGAGCAGATCTACTCCCAGAAGGCAGAATGTGAACAAAACCTACCCCAAATCCCTTCTCCAGGGGAGTTTCATGGCCCTGAAGGAGACGGAAAGACCACGCATACCTGTACAAACAAACATCACAAACTTCCTTACCTCCTGTTTGTTCTCCTGTAAACCATTATCTTTTCATTTGTTTTCCCTTAAGTACCTTTCTCACTCAACCCCTTAAACTATTAAGATGGCATATAACCTCCAAATTTTAACTACCTTTTGAATTACTCATCACTGACTTTCACTCGCATGTATGGGCCCTGCATGCATAAAGAAATTGTTTTCTTTTCTCCTGTTAATCTGTCTTTTGTCAGTTTAATTTGCAGGGCCCCTAAAACTGAACATAAGAGGGCAGAGGAAAATTATTTTCTTTCTCCCCTAAAATCATGAGGGTAGGGCTAGTTCCACTTTTTGTTCATTTAAACTAACCATTCTACAGACACTTAAATTTATATAGACCAAACTCAGCTTACATTCTCCTGAAGAATAAGCAAAGAAGCATTACTACACAAACGGCTCTGTATTTTCCATTTTCATCAAACTGAATGACAATAAGAGGCAAGACATCTATGAAGTATCAAACTATATTGTTAACCATAAATAATTTCACTGTAGCCAATTTTATCACCTTCTATTGTCAAAGATAAAAAGAACTTGGAAATAAGTTTTGCAAAGGTAAGTTTTCACTATTGTGGTGTCAACAGCAATCACCTCTGGGCTATAAGGCCTACCTGGTTATGGAAGAGGTAGACTCCAGAACTTTGCTCTTGGTCAACAAGAAATGTTACCACAGTTGAAAGAATAGTTTTCATTCCTTTTGAAATGGGGGGTAAGCAAGGTAACCATTCAAGAAATGGTTCTTTACTATAAAAACAAGAGCTTGCCTACAAAAAGACAAAGGAAAAGTTAATGCCATTCTTGAACTAAAGAAGTCCTAATTAGTTCTTGCAGGCAAATAAACTAATGAACTACACTAATTGTGTTGTCATGACTGGCCACAAATAATAGTGATATATCTTTAATACCTGTGTTTCTCTTCTGGGGGATATGAGTCTAGAAAACACTGTAAAGCATCCCTTTCTGGCATGGATTGTTTTTCTAGAACCACTGTGTGGGTCTAGATTTAACATAATTAGCTAATTACCATTAAATCTAAGTACAGGCACCACTGGGAGCAAAGAGTGATTGTTAAGCTTTTGAGTCTAAAAATTGCCATTTTTTAGGTTAATAACAACCTATGAAATCATGCACCATAAAATTTCTTACTTTTTGAAATATTTAATACCATACCTCACTTAGGGTCCTGTTTCTCTCAAAGGTGATAGTAACATAATCAACTATAAAATATAAAGGTACAGAAATTATAAGTAGGATCTATATTTTTAAACGTATCACTAATTAAATGATACAATTAAATTGTATCATTTACAATACAATTTTCTTGCACTTACAACAGGGCATGCCTATTGTGTCAGATTTAAACTAATTTTTCCCCCAGTTTTAGGCCATTAACTTATACAAAACAAACCTATCTTTATATTTAATTCTATTTTTATTTTATTTCATTTTATCTAATCTATATATGCTAGCTATGTTGAAAAAAGCTTATTAATAGTTCTTTAACTAAAATTTACCTTCAAAATGTTCTCTGTTAGCAAAACATCTTTCATTATACCACAGTTTTCCTTTGATGTAGTCAACCTACATAAATAAACAAAAATGTCATTTAGGCAATATGTAGCCTTAAGATGTAAAAATAGAAAAACTTATAAGAAATTTTAAAAGTTCAATAGTTCAGGGATGTGAGGCAAATAAAAAAAGGAAAGCTGTATGCCAGCAAAATAAAAGTTCGTAGAATGAGGACAAGAAACAAGAATATGCTTTTTGAACAACACACAAAAAAGGAATAAAAAGAAATTTCGCATGATTGACATATGTTAGTGGAAGATGCTACTATCCATGAGCTGTCTTTCCGAGGCTCTCAGGAGCTGTTGATCTTTCATTACAGTTAAAATGGGCCACATGCTTATCTTTTATTCTCCTTCAGCTGAGCTAGGTTTAAGGAGACTTCCCAGAGGCCTGACAGCAGCAAGAAGCAATAAGAAAAAAAGCCACAAAATACAGGTTTTGGAAAATTGGTCATACAGGAGAAGCTTCCAAGAAGGCAAGATTATAGATGTTGGATATGAATTATATGCAAGAATTTGAGATGGTTTTGTTATAGGTGTCATTGAAAAAATGTTGCCTGCCATATCAGTAAACAAAGGATGTTGCAGCCATCAAGCCAGTACAGCCACTCCGATGGTGAGCCCTGAGGGAACTCAGGACGGAGACAAATGAGCTGCCCACTGCCAAGCCCTCAGTCACTGCAGCCACCTCCCAAGGATGCACCCTGAGGAGACTCAGGATGACAAAGCACAGGATACTGGCCCCAGATAGCTGAGGTGCACATCAAAGGAATGATTTCAGGGAGCCCAGACTCTTGCATCTTTCCGTACATAGAAAAAGGACTAAATTCCTTAACTTGAGATATCTGGTTTTCTTTAATTAACAGTAATCTTTTGATGTTCTGACTACCTGGTCTTTGTTGCAAAAACTCCTAAATATCCTCCTCCTCCCTTACCTCTTAGGAGTAGTCTCTCAGAGCTATCTGAGAGTCTGTGTCCCAGGCTTATGTCCTCAGTTTTGTCCACTGAATAAAACAACTCAACTTCTAGGTTGTGTGTGTGTGTTTTGTTTTTTTTTTTCGGTACGCGGGCCTCTCACCGTTGTGGCCTCTCCCATCGCGGAGCACAGGCTCCGGACGCGCAGGCTCAGCGGCCATGGCTCACGGGCCCAGCCGCTCCGCGGCGTGTGGGATCTTCCTGGACCGGGGCATGAACCCGTGTCCCCTGCATCGGCAGGCGGACTCTCAACCACTGCGCCACCAGGGAAGCCCTGTGTATTTTTTTGGTCAACATAGGAAGATTCTGACTCTCATATTATTGTTGAGACAAAAGGAAGACCTTCTTACATATTTAAAGACCAGTAATAAAATCTGCATAATCTGTGCATTAAAAGCCTTTAAAATGTTCTAGAATAGATTGTGGTGATGCTTGCACAACTCTGTGAATATACTAAAGGCCATTGAATTGTACACTTTAAGTGGGTGAATTTTATGCTATATGAATTATATATTGATAAAACCACTGAACAAACAAAAAAGCCTTTTAAAATGGAGTGGACAATAATTTATTTGAATTTCAACCTATGGTTTTATATCAATGAGCTTTTGAGTTCTCATGTTAATCTGCAGTTTTTCAGGATGCCATAACTATCATGATTATAGCTGGGCAATTAGTATAGAATCTTTATCGGGCCCTGATTCCTTTTTTACTCTTTAGATCCCTTCTTTTTTTTGTTTTTTCCTACCTGGAATAAAACTCGTAATAGTCCAGTGAATATCCTTGGGGATAATTTAATCTGATCAGGCTAACTTTATTCCAAGGATGAGCTCATGCCCCAGGCCTGATTTAGAGTCACAAAGGTGGGTCAGGAATGAACACATATCCAAGTCAGGTTAATGAGTCGGCGCTGAGGCTTGCTGGAACCACCGGGGAAGAGATACTTTATTCCTGTGGGGAGTGCTAAACTGATGGCACATAAACCTGGTGGCTATTCTTACTGACAATTGGAGAAAACCCACTGAGAATGAAGCTAATGTAGAGGAAAACAGACTCAAATGCTGAGAAGACAGGGTTGGACGGACATCTGTTAGGCACTAAATCCAGTCATGTCTGGAAGCTGGATTCATTCACTCCTTGAATTCCCTGTTCACATGAGCCAACAACTTCCTCTCCTTTGCTAAAATCAGTTTTAGTTTGGTTTCTGTCATTTGCCTTCAGAAGTTTCTGACTATCTGTCTGGGGAGAAAACCCAGCTTTTTTTTTTTTTTTTTTTAAAGTTGCTACTTTGATTCGTGAACCGGGCTGAGGTTTTTCTTATGTAATGTTATTTAATCACTTCACCTCTAAGAGGTAGATATTGTCATGCCCATTTTAAAATGAAGAAATTGAGGCCCAGAGAGGTATATGACTGCTCAAAGTTCCATGCTGCATGGCTACTAAGCTCATCCAAGATTGGACTCCTGTCCATCTTCATTTATTCACTCATGGATTCTGCAAATATTTATTGAGACAGCCTATCTACAAGGCAGTCTAATAATAGCATACAATAGTAAATAGGATAGTTCTTGACACGAAACCTAAAGTCTGGTGAGGTTAGTCAGAGGGCTCAACGGATAAAATAGGGTGACAAATGACAGCAATTGGTATTGAGAGGTTTGAGACTGCATACTGCACTCAATATACATTGAGTATAGATGTATCACAGATTTTGCCTCACGCCAAGTTCCCAATTTAGGGCCTTTGCACCTCTGTCTGGACATATTTTGTCGAAATCATTTCTTCAAATCATTTGAGTTTCTGCTTAAATTTCACCTCCTTGGAGAGGCCTGCTATAATCACCATGCTTAAATACAATATTATCTTCCCTTCACTTTCTACTTCTCTTCCTGCTTTAATTTCAATAAACCCTTGTTACTCTCTACAATCATATTCTGCATATATTTGTGTACTTGTTCATGGTCTAGCTCCCTCAGGAGAATGGGAAGCTACAGGAGAGTCAGGACTTTATCTGTCTTGCTCACTATGGAATCTTCTTTGTCTAAATAAGTCTGGCTCAACAAACATCTGTTGAATAGATGAATAAGTGAATGAATAAATCACCAAGTATTAACTCCTTCAAATTCCTGGCTGGACAGCCACATACACCCCATTCTTACTATCCTTCCTTCAATCATTTTAGAAGATGTCTTTCCCAAAGGTAAATCCCTATACTTTTAAGAATAAGTTCACTTCCCCCTTTCTTTCCCCTGCCACACGACCTCACTATCTTTGGGACACTTGTAGTTCCCCTCTCCCTCATCACTACCAGAAACCCCTGTGTTTTGCTGAAACATTTTAGCTCACGAGGATTTATTTTAATATCCTTGTGAACGGTAAAAACCTCTATGAAGGGCAATTTGTGATTGTCTTTTAATATTGCACAAGCATTTACTCCTTGATGTGTGAATCCAAGTTCCAGGAATGTATTGTACTGATATACCCAGACATGTACAAACTTGTTCGGTATAAATTATTAATGGCAGCATTGTTTGTAATACAAAAGCAAAAGATTAGAAAACTACCCAAGTATCCATCAATAGGAGACAGGCTAAGTAAACTCTGGTTAAGTTCACACAACGGAATATTTGCAGCTATAAAAAAAAGAAGGGCAGGCTTAGGTCTCGTAAAAAGCACAAACAAGGTTCCTGTCTCACTTACAGCTTACATTTCTAGGTCTGTCTTTATTTCTGGCATCCCACTCCTTCACGGGAGTCTCTGGATAGTAAGCTCTCCTGATGCCTTATCTGTGACAATTTCTTTTCTTCACCCTCATTCTTGAATGTTATAGTTTAGCTAGGTTTGGAATTCTCTCTTGACAGTTTTCCCCTTTGCTCTTTCTGATGTAAATCACTTTTGCCTACCTGACCTTCCCAGTTCTCAGCTTCACGTTTCTTCCAATCAATACAGCAAGAAGTCAGTTCCTTTTGTTTCCTGAGAAATAAGTGCCCCTTTGCTTTAGACAGTGTGAGTGAGTGTGCGTGTGTATGCACAGGTGGGTGTGTGTCCACAGGCCTGTATGAGGACAGGATGGGGAGGAGACATGGCAAAAGGCTAGAAATGCTCATAATTTTGTTGTGCTTTCCAAACTAAAGCATGCTTATATGTTGATGGGAATGACTTAGTTGAATCTCAGAACTTGACCTCATAACAGAGAGGGGAGATAACTGATGGAACAAAATCCAGAATCAGAGCTGTAGAATCAGAGTTTACATGGTACTTGTATCAAATTAGAAAGAGTGCCCCGGGACTTCCCTGGTGGTGCAGTGGTTAAGAAACTGCCTGCCAAGGCAGGGGACACGGGTTCTGAGCCCTGATGCAGGAAGATCCCACATGCTGCTGCGGAGCAACTAAAGCCCGTGCGCCACAACTACTGAAGCCCGCGTGCCTGGAGCCTGTGCTCCGCAACAAGAGAAGCCACCGCATGAGAAGCCCGCGCGCAGCAACAAAGACTCAGTGCAGCCAAAGATAAATAAATAAAATAAATAAATTTATAAAAAAAAAAAAAGAAAGATAAGGTAGGCACAGACCCACACGGGGGTGGGGGGTAAGCGGATTGGGGAGTCAAGTGTTAGCCATATTTCTGCTCTCACTATCTTTTCAGCTGGGTGTCCTTGTGCAGAACGCACTGAACAACCACAGCAATCCTGGACAGAACATATAAAGATGGGATGGGGACCACCTCAGAGACAAAGAGGGGGCATTTCCTCCTTTGAAACAGAAGGGGGTATCATTGCTTAATGGTTACTGGAAATACATCTTTTTAGTTCAAACTGTAAATAATATTATAGTATCAGCAATAATAATCTATATTATGAATTCTTGTCTTGTACCTCATCTCTTAGGTCACCAAGGAAACATATCTTTTAACCAACCCTTGGAAATTGAAAGCTTCTTACCCTTTCGAAACCACAAAAGTCTGCCCTTGAAAACTAGAAGAAAGAAAAAAAGGAATTTTAATCTTTGCTTGTAAATCGGAAGGCATAACAAAACAGCAATTTAAATTATACTAAAGGAGATGACGTTTTTTACATCCCAGCAGTTAGGAGTATCAAACACTAAAACCAGCTTCTTAAGTAGTTTGCAGGGTATCTTGGAGATTTCCCCCTCAGTCTTTGCCTTGTTCCACCATTTGATTAATTTATTTATACTTTAACTTAATTCCAGAAAGGATTTGAGTTCAAAACCCCACCTTTTAATGATTTAAATGGAGGAGTTAAGAAGTGTATAGGAAGAAACTAGGTCGGCCACCGACTGGGGTTTAGGAAGGCACATCCTTATCCCACTATTTTCTCCATGGCCACTCTGTCTTCTGCCCAGCCCAGTGCAGCTCCTCGACCAGGCCCTCAGGATGTACAGCCCACACCTAACTCTCTGTGCTTTGACCTCAGGTCACTGCTCCTGGCTGTTTCAACTCTCTTCTTTAGCAACCACATGATAAGCACATAAAAGGCCAGATCTATTAGTTGTCTGAGCAACAAATGATACTTTCTTAGAGATAATGAGGAAGAAGGAAGGTTGTGAATATTTGTAAACCTGAAAAAAGGTAATAATTACCATGTATAAGAAATAACTACTTCTTAACCAATACAATCATCCCTTCTACACTTCCCCAATCTTTTCTCCTACTGTTCCTAAGTCTTTATTACTGTTCTTATTTCTGTTGAGGTAATTTTGAGAGCTATTTATTAACATATTTAAGAATTGATTTTCCTTCTCTCAATCCCAAAACTTACTTTTAATTACTTTATTTATTTATTAATTAATGTCTCTTTTCAATGCCTTATTTTGGAGCAGATGGGAATGACAAAGCAGAAGCTGAGGAAGTGCTTTAAAACAAAAAACATGGTATCGAAGCTTTGATACAGCCAGTTAAGAATAAAAAGAGAAAACTCATCAGAAGGACATAATTTTAATTTATGTTATTTTGTAATATTATATCTGGCTTTATGTACCTTAAAGCATTTTGGGAACATATATGACTATTTATAAGTATATAGGGTATTTTCTATATGAATTATTTGAAACGCCTCATAAATTTGTATAGCAATAAAGCTAGCACCATTTCCAAATGATGTATTCAACACTATAAGGCAAAGGAAAATGTCACTATATTACGCTCTTACGTTTTTTAAAAGGAAGAAGCATTTTAGTTCTAAGATACACCACACATAACTCAAGTATCCACTATTTCTACTTTATGTCACAGAAGATATTTAAGGTTATTAGTTACAGAGCAATTCACCTACCATTAAGACAGAGGAGGATGGATAGCGAAGATCTCCACTTATAAAAAGACCCAAAGAGGTGAGGATAACTAAAAAATGATTTGTTAAAACCATATCCACCATGGAAAGCTCTGTGCGTTCTAAAGGAAGAAATCATACCATGGGTTAAAAAGTAAGGAAAAAGTGACGTCATCAGCAAAGCAAAGACATTTCATAAATATCCATCAAGTGTTGATGTAAAGGAAATGCTGACGATGAAGGCACTGTTAGAGGAATTACCTTCTCCAACTTGGGAAGAGACCATGTCTGTCAGGTTATACCATGTGGTATCATCATAATTCCAAAATCCAGAAAAGCTGAGGCCTATGTAAACACCTACCATGAGAGAAAAGGGAAATTAAGGCAACACAACTTTGCAAAGTGAATAACCAACTCCTAAGGTGCTAGGTCTTTAGTGGGCAGCGCCTGCATCTGCCCCACCTTCCAGCTCACTCTCCACCCCTGCCTCAACTCCCCTCCTTCAGTTTGAATCTCACGTCCCCCAGCACTGGAAGATAAAGTAACTTGGGTTACACCACAGGAGTTTAGCCAACCATCTAATTATTAAGGATTTTGTTTTGTATTGAAGGGGATCAGAATATGCCACCCTCAGAATATGGCACTTTGGCAGAAGGATTATTTTGAGCTGGAGGCAACTGAGAATCAACTGATGCAGGAAGAGTTCTGTGCCTCCCCTTGCCTGCCTAAAAGCAGGGCATTTTCTAACCACCTCACTCTGTATCAGGAAGAGAAGAGAGAGCAATCTTATCACCAGAGACAGGGAGTTGACACCAAGATGAGTTTGCATAAACAGACTTTACTAAAATAACTCTTATCTCCCATTAGTCCACCCACATATTTCCTTGTCACTTCTCCACAGTTTCTTGTCCCTTGAGGCCTAGACCCCTTTCCTTTGTTAAGATGGTAC
The DNA here is from genome assembly GCF_003676395.1 of Aethalodelphis obliquidens. Classification (NCBI taxonomy): domain Eukaryota; kingdom Metazoa; phylum Chordata; class Mammalia; order Artiodactyla; family Delphinidae; genus Aethalodelphis; species Aethalodelphis obliquidens. Next base: position 16,219,859 of record NW_020837965.1, read on the forward strand.
ATAAGTCCCCAAGTTTAACCACTTCTTTGAATTTCTTTTCTGTGAACTCTTGTGAATATAAATATTAATAAAAATTGCATGTCTTTTCTCCTGCTAATGTCTTGGTTAATTGGTAGGCCCCCAATCATAACCTAAGAGGGTACAGGAAGAGCTTTTCCTCCCTGAGAATATCCTTCTAAGCAAAAATATGTTCCTATTTCAAGAATATAATTATAGTCAACAGTACAAAAACTCCAAAGAAGAAAATTAAAATGTGAACCCCAAGAGGGAAGAAACTATGTTTGATTTACTTATAAAGTGATTTACTTTAATATTTGTGATTTTAAAAATAGAAAAAAAACCTGTTAATATGAGAATACTAAACCTATTAAAACTTATGAGAACTTATTAAAAGGAGGCTGAGCATGTTGGAAATAGTGAAAGCGCTTTGCTCCTTGGTCTCACCTTTCCTTGGCCATAGCTAGGAATGCTTAGAGTCTTTTGTGTTTTATTTACTTTTTAAATGCTTACCTAGTTTTTTTTTTTTAATATTTGTTCTTTGGTTTTATTTATTTATTTATTTGGCTCTGCCACCCACACAGCACACGGAATCTTAGTTCCCCCACCAGGGATCGAACCCACGTTCCCTACAGTAGAAGCGCGGAGTCTTAGCCACTGGACCGCCAGGGAAGTTCCGAGTCTTTTGTGTTTTAAATGCAGAACATTAATCTGAAGTCTAGTCAACAGGCATAACTGTGGGGGTGGTGGAGGGTAGAGGGAGCCTGAAGAGAGTTGATAATCCAATGCACATGCTTTGTTTCCAAAAGATGAATGTAGGATCAATCGTATTGTGAAGTGTGTGTTTTAACTCCCAGCTCTTTTCTGTGTAGGGAAAGATGTAGAAGGAAATGTTATCATCATCCACTTTTTCCAGAAAGAGGAAAGCTAAAGACAAGCTTGTGCCTTTCTAAGCATGAAATCTAGTTCTGCAGATAACACTACACTATATTCTAAGTGGGGATGATTATAGGTATCCAGCATATCACATGACCGGATTCCTGCAGAGTCTAGAAATATTTAATGGAGCAGTAAGCAGTAAAATAAATGCTTTATTCTGGTTGATATTTTAGCCTGAAATTAAGTTATAGGCCACTCTCTATGACACACTGGCCACAATTGCATCCCAGGGTTACAGAAGCTGATGCAGATTTTGCAAAGATTTTGGATTTTATTCTAACGGGCAAAGGGAAGCCACTGGAATGTCTGAAGCAGGAAAATGATGCGATTTGTTTTACACTTGAGATCACTGTGGTGGCTGTATGGAGGGTGAGTTGTACCGGGTTTAGAAACAGGGAGACCACTTAAGAGGCTGTGAATTAGTCTCGTGGAAAACCAGTGCTGACTTGACAAAGATTTTAGCAGAGGAGAGAAGTGGTCACACTGAGGATAGACACTGGATGTGGCATCGTCCTGGAATGCCATCAGAGTAAGAACAGTCAAGAGTGTACGCTAGATTTTATTTTTGAGTAATTGGATATGAATTGGGATGAAGAATACTGGAGGAGAACAGATTTTAGAGGGAGATGAATCAAGAGTTCTGGCTTGGACTTGTTATAGCTGAGAGGCATCAAGGGGAATTGTAAAACAGACAACTGAATATAGAAATTTAGCTTCAAGGAAGTGGTCAGCACCAGAAATACAAATTCAGGGATCATTAGCCTGAAGGTGGCATTATTACCAGAGGACTGGATTAAGTTTCCCAGAGAGAATCTGGTTACATAAGGAAGGAGAGTCGAGGACAAAGCCCCATTTCATCGACACTTCAGAGGTCACAACAAAAGAGCAGGCTTAGAAAACTAAGGAGTGATCAATGAGGTAAGATAAATGTAACTGAAGGTGGTGTCAAGAACCCAAGAGAATAAAGTGTTTTGAGGAGAAATAAAGTGGTTAACTGTGTCAAATTCTGCTGGGAGGGAAAGCAGAATGAGGATAAAGAATTGGCTGTTGGAATCAGCAACATGGAGATCACAGGTGATCTTGGGAAGAATTGTTTCAGAACAGTGATGGCAACAATCCGATACGCAGTGAAACGAAGATAAAATGGGAGGTGGAAAATGTAGCACCACCTACAATAAATTCTTCCCATACATTTTGTCTGAAGGAGAACAGAGGGATGAGGGATAGTGGTAAAGTGAGATAAATGAAGATTTTGGCTAAGATGGGGGATTTTAGGGTATGTTTGTATGCTAATGCCTCTAAGTCAGTAAAGAGGGAAAGCATGATGATACGGGACAGAAAGGTGAGAACTGCGGGACAGATGCAGGAGCGAGGTTCTCCAGATGGCTGGGGAGAATGGGATGCAGGACACGAGGGGTGAGGAGTGGCCTTTGGTAGCAGCAGAGACACTTCTCACGATGCAACAGGCAAGAAGGCAAAGCACGCAAGTACAAAGGCAAGTAGGATGGCAGATGCGCACAGGAGCGATGATGGAGTGCCTTGCGATCAGTCTTAGTCTTCTACATCAAGTATTAAAGGCACAGCTGAGACCGGAGAAGGAAAGGAGGTGAGGTAGAGTGTTTGAGGAGTGGGAAGAGGTGTGACAAGGTCATTTTGCAGAGTGGGAAAATAAACATACCAGGGAAGAGAGATAAGATTTCTGGGCAGTGCTGAGTACCCACTTGGGACTTGTGATCATGAATTTATAGTGAGACCACTTCGTGGAATTTTAAAGTGAGACTGGTATGCAACTTTTTTCTAGTAATATTCTGCTATTCCAGTGGCATAGAGGTGGTTTTAAGGAGAGTTGGGATTGTGCAGGCAAAGAAGTTACAGAAGTATTTATAAGGAGAGACTATGAAAATTATGGTGAAAAAGTTAAGGATGTTGAGGAGTGAAAAAAGTGGTAGAAACAACATATTGAAGTCTCCATGAAATCATGAAATCAAAGAGATGTCAGAGTGTGAGTACTAGGGTGAGTACTAGGGTAGAAAGAATAGAAGGTAGTGGGCAGAGCGTGAGATGGTTGTAGTGAAGATTTTGGAGACAGTAACATCAGAGACAACAAGGTCAAGAAAATGACCACAGAAGTAAGATGGGGGAAAGATCATTGGAGGAGAGGAGGTCGTGAAAGCATGGGTCCATATGGGTGGTGAAATCACCAAACATAGTGACAAAAATAAGGTGCAGAGGAAGGCAGGGGTCCAGACGCTAAACTCATCCATGAGTGTGAGTGATGGGAAGGTCATCATAGGCTGCCAACCAAGAAGAGTTAGAGGGAGTAAAGTTTGAGTTCAAAGGAACTAGGCATTCTGAATGAGAAGACAGGAGTAATTATTAATAAGTAGCCCTTAAGGAACAAGGACAATGCCCCTTGAGACTCAGGCATGTGACATGTGAGAGGGCCGCAGGGGAAAGAATGTTAACTGGGAGTGGCCAGATTATTCTTTATGGCAAGAAAGTTAAGGGACCATTCTGAGAAACGATTAGTAGTACAGGGGAATTTGCTGATGACAGACCACAAATTCCAATAAATGGATTTGGGTAGATGGAGAGGGACAGAAGTTTGGGTGAATTTAAAGGAAGTCCAGAACAGTATGTGGGATAGAGTAACCATAAGTGACCTGGAGACTTAGGTTTCTGGTGGTGACATAGAACTGGGTGAGAGTCATGATGGCGTTAGGAGTGTCACAGAGGAGAAAGGTGGGTAATAAGTCGAAACTGGAACACACGGGGCTCCTCGATACCTGTTCCCACCATTAACTCCATGTGGGATGAAACACAGTGTGTGGACAAACCAGGGCCTCATAAAGAAACTGCTAGTTAGGCTTGATACTGTGGGAACTTACTTTCTGCTTCAGCGCAGTGGGGGCCAGTTGGGGGAAAAGGTGGTTTCATCTAAAAACAGGTTTCCAAACTGTTTCTTTTCTTGAGACGTTGAAGCGATCGGGTGAGTGAGACCCCAAGGAGTTGAGACTGCCCCTTCTCTCCTATGACTCTCAGGGGTGTGGCAGGATGCAGAGACTGACTCTTTTCCTGTGACTCACAAAAGTAAGGCAGGTTTGGACCGAGAGGAGGAGGGGGCCCTAGCCTGGCATCCGTGGAACAAAGGTAGAAAAGGAGTTTCCATCTGGTTGAGAGAGAGGAAAAAGAGACACAGGCTCTCTAAACTAATTCAGCACAAGCCGGCACTCCAAGCTAGAGGTATCTAAAAGACTACAAGACATTAGGAATTCAAAGAAATCTGGGGCAAGGCTATCTGTCTATTCCTATACCAGTGCATACTGCTTGAATCTATTACTTTATAATAAGTCATGGTAGGCAACCTATTGTGCTTTTTATTCTTCTTTAAAATTATGCTTGTTATTCATGTTGCTTTATTCTCCCACCTGAATTTTGGGATTGGTTTATCAATTTCCACACACACAAAATACTGCTGTAATTTTGCTTGGACTTGTATCAAACTGATTGATAAACATGGAGAGAATTAACATCTTTACAATACCAGAAGTTCCTGTTCATGAACATAAAATATCTTTTTTGTCTTTTTTTATAGCCTTCATTAAAGTTTTATAATTTCTATACAAAAGGCCTTGCAAGTCGTTTTTTGTTTATTTCTAGGTCCCTATTGGGGTTTATTACTTTCTGAATAGGATTTTTAAAATTATAATCTTTAAGTACTCTCTGGTGGCGTGGTTTTTGTATATTGTTGATACGTTCCTCAATTCCATAGCACTCCCTATTTGTTCTGATAGTCTGTTGATTCTTTTGGATATTTATATAGATACACATATAATCTATGAGTAATAAAATTTTGTTTCTTATCTTTTAATTCTTTTTTTCACTCATATTTATTAGATTTGGGGACTAGGAGTTCATCAATCACCTAAGAAAAACAAACTAGAACAAGATGATTAGTAATTGAAATGTGTAAGGATGCTATTAAATATTACAATAGTAACTGAAAAACACATATGTAACAAATAAAATAATGTGATACCTTAGAACAACTTTACCTATTCACGTATGGCAGGCATAGAAGATGGATTAGAAATGCAGTGAATAATCTCTGGGAGGGAGGAACATATTAACAGAGGGCAGAGTATCAAGGAAATTTGGAGAGACACTAAAGTCACTAGCAACATGGCAAAAGTCACAGAGAAAAAAGTTTATCACACTAGCAAGTAGACAAGGGAAAGTGATGAAGAGTAAGTTCTTAGGTGTTTTTTGGAGACATTTTCACTCCATTATGCCTCTGTGTTTAACTTGTACTGCCAGTTAAACATCACTGTAATAAAATACAAAACACCACCTCCAAATTTGAATAAAGCTGCAAACTTACCATCAAGTGTTGTGTTCATAATGAAGCCAAGTAACACTACATCATTGGCACATGGGCACTTTGCTGTTTTGAGATCTACCACATGTGGATATAATTTACTGATGTCATTTTTTGTCATTATAGTCCCAAGTTTCCACTGAAGAATAGGTTCTGTGGAAATCAAGTTTTGGTGTTTAAGTTGTGGCAGCACTCTTGAAAATAGAACACTACTGTTTTCTTTTTTGTTTTTATCTTTAAAAAGTTTTTTTAAAATTTTTATAAATTGAAATATAGTTGATTTACAATGCTGTCTTAATTACTGTTGTACAGCAAAGTGACTAAGTTATACATATATATACATTCTTTTTCATATTCTTTTCCATTATGGTTTGTCACAGGCTATTGAATATAGTTCTCTGTGTATACAGTAGGACCTTGTTGTTTATTCATTCTAGATATATCAGTTTGCATCTGCTAATCCCAAACTCCCAATCCGTCCCTCTCCCACCCCCCTCCTCCTTGGCAACCAGCAGTCTACTCTCTATGTCCATGATCTGTTTCTTAGATAGGTTCATTTGTGTCATACTTTAGGTTCCACATATAAGTGATATCATGTGATATTTGTCTTTCTCTGTTGGACTTACTTCACTTAGTACAATAATCTCTAGTTGCATCCATGTTGCTGTAATGGCATTATTTCGTTATTTTTTATGGCTGAGTGATATTCCATTGTATATATGTACCACATCTTCTTTATCTGTACATCTGTCAACAGACACTTAGGTTGTTTCCATGTCTTGGCTATTGTGAATAGTGCTGCTATGAACACAGGGGTGCGTGTACCTTTTTGAATTATGGTTTTGTCTGGATATATGCCCAGGAGTGGGACTGCTGAATCATATGGTAGTTCTATTTTTAGTTTTCTGAGGAATTCCCATACTGTTTTCCACAGTGGCTGCACCAACTGACACTCCCACCAACAGTGTAGGAGGGTTCCCTTTTCTCCACACCCTCACCAGAATTTGTTATTCCTAGACTTTTTAATGATGGTCATTCTGACCCACGTGAGGTGGTACCTCATTGTAGTTTTGATTTGCATTTCTCTGATAATTCATAACTGCTTTCTTTTATGGGTTTTAAAGGCACTATGTAAAGGAACTGTTCCATTGTTTTAAAAAATGGGTGTATTACCTCACTTTTCATCAGTTAAAAATAGATTGATTCTTATTTTCCAGAGTAGGAGGAATGAAGTCTAATTTCCTTGAAGGGGGCCTGGCAAGGTCATACTGCAGAAGAGCAGGTGAGGTGGGAGATACTGCTTTGAACATCTTTGGAAAATACAATTGGTCACAGGATCTATCTCTAGAAACGGAGTTGCTGGACCACAGGGTTTGCACATTTATAGCATAGAGAATAACTTCTGCTTTGAGAGGCCACACATTTACTTTCTGTTCACTTTCCCAATCCCATAGAGAGCAGGATATATATAT
>NW_020837965.1:16226744-16355579 GCF_003676395.1 Aethalodelphis obliquidens
ATATATATATATATATATATATATATATATATGAATAAATCTAGAAAAGCAATAGGGAACAGGGAAAGTTGTCATCAGTGGCCAAGACACTTAGAAGGATTTCTGGAAGATACAAAGGAGTTAGGGAGGGACAAACAGGAAAAACCAATCAGAGGTAGGACATCTCTAACCCTTCAATGCAGCAATCTACTCTTAGATATACAAAGGGTTGGAGTTGGATAAAGTCAAATTTTAAAGCATGAGAAATGGGAGGGTTTTTTTTTCTGAAAAAATGAGAAAAGAGAATACAAAAAGTAAGCAAGGACAGTTTGACAGAGTACTGTTGTCTGAATTTCAAAAATAGTCAAAGGACTTTTAAGAATACAGACACAATCACTCTGTAGCTGTTTACATTTCTGCATCGTGAATCTCCTCCATCTCCTCATCAAACTCTCAATAAAATCTGCTACAAAGCCAAAGACTTTAGGTGATATATGCTTCACTTTGTGCAAAGCAAGAAAAGGAGCTAAGTTTCCATCTGGGTTGACATAGTGTAGCACAGCGACAGCCAAGAAGAAGAAGAGAAACAATTTATAACCAAACTAATTCACTCTGAAATTCAAAAAAATCTGGGGTAAGGCAGTTGACTTTCCAGGGTATAGCATATGTGTACAATTAATGACCAGATCTTAAAGGACAGGGAGATTTGAGCTTGTATCTGGGACATGATTGCACTGAATCGAAAATGCCTCTTTACCCATGTGGTCTATTTTAAACGTTTTAAGAATGAGGGAGTGATCAAAAGTCTTGGCTGCTGAGAAGCTACAAAGGAGATGGAAAAGTGACCAATGTGAAAGTGACTGGTGATTGTATTAAGAGCAATTTTAGTGGAGTAGTCTGGACTCCGGATCAGAGATGAGGAAGTAGGGACAATATTTTTCAACATCTCATTTGAGATAGGTAATGAAGAAAGGTTCCCAACTGTAACTCTAACCTTAATGCTTGATTGCCACTTCCCAATGTTTTCTCCTCATGTCTTCAGCATCTCAGAAAATGATACCACCATCCACTTCATTGCTCAAGTAAGAAATCTAGGATTCATCCTTAATATCTGTGTCCTTCATCCCCAGTCCACCCAGAGGTCATATCAGCTCTACTTCTAAACTGTATCCTGAAGACTCTAACTTCTCACCATCTCCACTGCTCGTCCCACAGCCCAAGTACCCCGGACCATCTCCTGCGTGGACCGTGGTGACAGCTGCCAACCAATTTCCTTTATTCCATTCTTCTCCTCCTTCCTCGACAGTCAGTTCTCTACACAGCAGCCAAAGTGATCTTTTTCATAGAGCAGAAGTCGGAATTTATCACTGCCCTGCTTAAAATACTCCAGTGGCTTTTCATTATAATTAGAATAAAATCCACACTTTACCGTGGTCTCTGCCAGTCTCTCTACACTCACCCCACACCACTCTGTCATTTACTGTGCCCCGACGACACTGGCCTCCTCTCTGCAGCTGCAACCTTTAAGAATTATTCATTCTCCACGGTGGCCGGACCGATTTACATTCCCATCAACAGTGCACAAGGGTCCCTTTTTTCCACAGCCTTGCCAACACTTGTTACGTCTTGACTCTACAATAATAGTCATTCAGACAGGTGTGAGGTGATAGCTCACTGTAGTTCCGAGTTGCACTTCCCTGATGATCAATGATGTTGAGCATCTTTTCATGTGCTTGTTGGCCATCTGCATGTCTTTTTTGGAAAAATGTCTGTTCAGTTCTTCTGCCCATTTTTAAAATCAGGTTTTTCATTTTTTTTTTATGTTGAGCTGTATGAGTTATTTGTATATTTTAGATGTTAACACCTTATCAGATATATCATTTGCAAATATCTTCTCCCATTCAGTAGGCTTTTGGTTTTGTTGATAATTTCCTTCGCGGTGCAAAAGCCTTTTACAATAGCTGATGTGGTCCCATTTGTTTTGGCTTTGGTTTCCCTTGTGTGAGGAGAAAGATCCAAAAAAAGACTGCTACAACTGATGTCAAAGTCTGTACTGCCTACGTTTTCCTCTAGGATTTTTATGGTTTCAGGTCTTACATTTAAGTCTTTAATCCATTTTCAGTTATTTTTGTATAAGGTGTGAGAAATTAGTCCAGTTTGATTCTTTTGCCTGTAGCTTACCAATTTTCCCAAAACTAATTATTGAAGAAGCTGTCTTCTCCCCCACTGTACATTCTTGCCTCCTTTTTTGTTCGGTAGATGCATTGAATGCATAAGTGTAGATTCATTTCTGGACTCTTGATTCTGTTCCATTGCTCTATGTGTCTGATTTTTGAGCCAGTACCACAGTTTTAGTTACTATAACTTTACAGTACAACAATTTAAAAACAATGCTAGAGCATGATACCTCTAGCATTGTTCTTCTCAAGATTGTTTTAATGGAGAAATATGTATACATATAGCTGATTCACTTTGTGATAAAGCAGAAACTAACACAACATTGTAAAGCAATTATACTCCAATAAAGATGTTTAAAAAAAAAGATTGTTTGGGCTATTCAGGGTCTTTTGTGTTTCCATATATATTTTAAAATTACTTGTTCTACTTCTGTGAAAAATGCCATTACTATTTTTTTTTAAACATCTTTATTGGAGTATAATTGCTTTACAATGGTGTGTTAGTTTCTGCTGTATAACAAAGTGAATCAGCTATACATATACATATATCCCCATATCTCCTCCCTCTTGCATCTCCCTCCCACACTCCCCATCCCACCTCTCTAGGTAGTCACAAAACACCAAGCTGTTCTCCCTGTGAATGCAGCTGCTTCCCACTAGCTATCTATTTTACATTTGGTAGTGTATATATGTCCATGCCACTCTTCTCACTTTATCCCAGGTTACCCTTCCCCCTCCCCGTGTCCTCAAGTCCATTCTCTACATTGGTATCTTTATCTTGTCCTGCCCCTAGGTTCTTCAGAAACATTTTTTTTTTTTTAGATTCCATATATATGTGTCAGCATACGGTATTTGATTTTCTCTTTCTGACTTACTTCACTCTGTATGACAGACTCTAGGTCCACCACCTAACTATAAATAACTCAATTTCATTTCTTTTTATGGCTGAGTAATATTCCATTGTATATATGTGCCACATCTTCTTTATCCATTCATCTGTCGATGGACACTTAGGTTGCTTCCATGTCCTGGCTATTGTAAATAGAGTTGCAATGAACATTGTGGGACATGACTCTTTTTGAATTATGGTTTTCTCAGGGTATATACCCAGTAGTGGGATTGCTGGGTCATATGGTAGCTCTATTTTTAGTTTTTTAAGGAACCTCCATACTGTTCTCCATAGTGGCTGTACCAATTTACATTCCTACCAACAGTGCAAAAGGGTTCCCTTTTCTCCACACCCTCTCCAGCATTTACTGTTTGTAGAGTTTTTGATGATGGCCATTCTGACCAGTGTGAGGTGATACCTTACTGTAGTTTTCATTTGCATTTCTCTAATGATTAGTGATACTGAGCATCCTTTCATGTGTTTGCTGGCAATCTGTATATCTTCATCGGAGAAATGTCGATTTAGGTCTTCTGCCCAGTTTTGGATTGGGTTGTGTTTTTTTTTTTTTTGATATTGAGCTGTATGAGCTGCTTGTATATTTTGGAGTTTAATCCTTTGGTCGTTGCTTTGTTTGCAAATATTTCCCCCCATTCTGAGGGTTGTCTTTTCATCTTGTTTATGGTTTCCTTTGCTGTGCAAAAGATTTTAAGTTTCATTAGGTCCCATTTGTTTATTTTTGTTTTTATTTCCATTTCTCTAGGAGGTGGCTCAAAAAGGATCTTGCTGTGATTTATGTCATAGAGTGTTTTGCCTATGTTTTCCTTGAAGGGTTTTATACTCTCTGGCCTTACCTTTAGGTCTTTAATCCATTTTGAGTTTATTTTTGTGCATGGTGTTAGGGAGTGTTCTAATTTCATTCTTTTACATGTAGCTGTACAATTTTCCCAGCACCACTTATTGAAGAGACTTTCTTTTCTCCATTGTATATTCTTGCCTCGTTTATCAAAAATAAGGTGACTTTAGGTGCATGGGTTTATCTCTGGGCTTTCTATCCTGTTCCATTGATGTATATTTCTGTTTCATGCCAGTACCATACTGACTTGATTACTGTAGCTTTGTAGTATAGTCTGAAGTCAGGGAGCCACAATCCTCCAGCTCCGTCTTTCTTTCTCAAGATTGCTTTGGCTATTCAGGGTCTTTTGTGTTTCCATACAAATTGTGCAATTTTTTGTTCTAGTTCTGTGAAAAATGCCATTGGTAGTTTGATAGGGATTGCATTGAATCTGTAGATTACTTTGGGTATAGTCATTTTCACAATGTCACAGTGTTGATTCTTCCAATCCAAGAAAATGGTATATCTCTCCATCTATTTATATCATCTTTAATTTCTTTCGTCAGTGTCTTATAGTTTTCTGCATACAGGTCTTTTGTCTCCTTAGGTAGGTTTATTCCTAGATATTTTATTCTTTTTGTTGCAGTGGTAAATGCGAGTGTTTCCTTAATTTCTCTTACAGATTTTTCATCATTAGTGTATAGGAATGCAGGAGATTTCTGTGCTTAATTTTGTATCCTGCAACTCTATGAAAATCACTGATTAGCTCTAGTAGTTTTCTGGTAGCATCTTTAGGATTCTCTATGTATAGTATCATGTCATCTGCAAACAGTGACAGTTTTCCTTCTTCTTTTCCGATCTGGATGCCTTTTATTTCTTTTTCTTCTCTGATTGCTGTGGCTAAAACTTCCAAAGCTATGTTGAATAATAGTGGTGAGAGTAGGCAACCTTGTCTTGTTCCTGATCTTAGTGGAAATGGTTTCAGTTGTTCACCATTGAGAACAATGTTGGCTCTGGGTTTGTCATATATGGCCTTTATTATGTTGAGATAAGTTCATTCTATGCTTACTTTCTGGAGGGCTTTTACCATAAATGGGTGTTGAATTTTGTCAAAAGCTTTTTCTGCACCTATTGAGATGGTCATATGGTTTTTATCCTTCAATTTGTTAATATGGTTTATCACATTGATTGATTTCCATATATTGAAGAATCCTTGCATTCCTGGGATAAACCCCACTTGATCATGGTGTATGATCCTTTTACTGTGTTGTTGGATCCTGTTTGCTAGCATTTTGTTGAGGATTTTTACATTTATGTTCATCAGTGATATTGGCCTGTAGTTTTCTTTTTTTTTTTTTTTTTTGCAGTACATGGGCCTCTCACTGTTGTGGCCTCTCCCGTTGCAGAGCACAGGCTGTGGACACACAGGCTCAGCGGCCATGGCTCACGGGCCCAGCTGCTCCGCGGCATGTGGGATCTTCCCAGACCGGGTCATGAACCCGTGTCCCCTGCTTTGGCAGGTGGACTCTCAACCACTGCACCACTAGGGAAGCCTTGTAGTTTTCTTTTTTTGTGATATCTTTGTCTGGTTTTGGTATCAGGGTGATACCAAAACCAGGGTTGATATCAGGGTGGCCTCGTAGAATGAGTTTGGGAGTGTTCCTTCCTCTGCTATATTTTTGAAGAGTTTGAGAAGGATAGGTGTTAACTCTTCTGTAAATGTTTGATAGAATTCACCTGTGAATCCATCTGGTCCTGGATTTTTGTTTGTTGGAAGATTTTTAATCACAGTTTCAATTTCAGTGCTTGTGATTGGTCTGTTCATATTTTCTATTTCTTCCTGGTTAAGTCTCGGAAGGTTGTGCTTTTCTGAGAATTTGTCCATTTCTTCCAGGTTGTCCATTTTATTAGCAAATAGTTGCTTGTAGTAATCTCTCATGATCCTTTGTATTTCTGCAGTGTCAGTTGTTACTTTTCCTTTTTCATTTCTAATTCTGTTGATTTCAGTCTTCCATTTTTTTCTTGATGAGTCTGGCTAATGGTTTACGAATTTTGTTTAACTTCTCAAAGAACCTGATTTCAGTTTTATTGATCTTTGCTATCATTTCCTTCATTTCTTTTTCATTTATTTCTGATCTGATCTTTATGATTTATTTCCTCGTGCTAACTTTTATTTTTTATTATTCTCTCTCTAATTGCTTTATATGTAAGGTTAGGTTGCTTATTTAAGATTTTCCCTGTTTCTTGAGGTAGAATTGTATTGCTATAAACTTCCCTCTTAGAACTGGTTTTGCTGCCTCCCATAGGTTTTCGGTTGGCATGTTTTCATTGTCATTTGTTTCTAGGTATTTTTTTATTTCCTCTTTGATTTCTTCAGTGATCTCATGGTTATTTAGTAGTGTACTGTTTAGCTTACACGTGTTTGTATTTTTTACAGATTTTTTCCTGTAATTGATATCTATTCTCATAGTGTTGTGGTCAGAAAAGATACTTGATATGATTTCAATTTTCTTAAATTTACCAAGGCTTGATTTTTGACCCAAGATATGATCTATCCTGGAGAATGTTCCATGAGTACTTGAGAAGAAAGTGAATTCTATTGTTTTTGGATAGAATGTCCTACAAACATCAATTAAGTCCACCTTGTTTAATGTATCATTTAAAGCTTGTGTTTCCTTATTTATTTTCATTTTGGATGATCTGTCCATTGGTGAAAGTGGGATGTTAAAAGTCCCCTACTATGATTGTGTTCCTGTCAACTTTCCCTTTTACGGCTGTTAGCATTTGCCTTATTTATTGAGGTGCTCCTATGTCAGGTGCATAAATATTTACAATTGTTATATCTTCTTCTTGGATTGATCCCTTGATCATTATGTACTGTCCTTCTTTGTCTCTTGTAATAGTCTTTATTTTAAAGTCTATTTTGTCTGATATGAGAATTGCTACTCCAGTTTTCTTTTGATTTCCATTTGCGTGGAATATCTTTTTCCATCCCCTCACTTTCAGTCTGTATGTGTCCCTAGGTCTGAAGTGGGTCTCTTGTAGACAGCATATATATGGGTCTTGTTTTTGTATGCATTCAGCCAGTCTATATCTTTTGGTTGGAACATTTAATCCATTTACATTTAAGGTAGTTATCAATATGTATGTTCTTATTACCATTTTCTTAATCGTTTTGGGTTTGTTATTGTAGGTCTTTTCCTTCTGTTGTGTTTCCTGCCTAGAGAAGTTCCTTTAGCATGTGTTGTAAAGCTGGTTTGGTGTTGCTGAATTCTTAGCTTTTGCTTGTCTGTAAAGGTTTTAATTTCTCAGTCTAATCTGAATGAGTACCTTGCTGGGTAATCTTGGTTGTAGGTTTTTCCCTTTCATCACTTTAAATATGCCCTGCCACTCCCTTTTGGCTTGCAGCATTTCTGCTGAAAGATCAGCTGTTAACGTTATGGGGATTCCCTTGTATATTATTTGTTGTTTTTCCCTTGCTGCTTTCAATATTTTTTCTTTGTATTTAATTTTTGATAGTTTGATTAATATGTGTCTTGGAGTGTTTCTCCTTGGATTTATCCTGTATGGGACTCTCTGTGCTTCCTGGACTTGATTCAGTATTTCCTTTCCCATATTAGGGAAGTTTTCAACTATAATCTCTTCAAATATTTTCTCAGTCCCTTTTTTTTCCTCTTCTTCTGGGACCCCTATAATTCAAATGTTGGTGCGTTTATTGTTGTCCCAGAGGTCTCTGAGACTGTCCTCAATTCGTTTCATTCTTTTTTCTTTATACTGCTCTGTGGTAGTTATTTCCACTATTTTATCTTCCAGGTCACTTATCCACTCTTCTTTCTCAGTTATTCTGCTATTGATTCCTTCTAGAGAATTTTTAATTTCATTTATTCTGTTGTTCATCATTGTTTGTTTGCTCTTTAGTTCTTCTAGGTCCTTGTTAAACATTTCTTGTATTTTCTCCATTCTATTTCTAGCATTTTGGATCATCTTTACTATCATTACTCTGAATTCTTTTTCAGGTAGACTGCCTATCTCCTCTTCATTTGTTTGGTCTGGTGGGCTTTTTACCTTGCTCCTTCATCTGCTGTGTCTTTCTCTGTCTTCTCATTTTGCTTAACTTACTGTGTTTGGGGTCTCCTTTTCGCAGGATGCAGGTTTGTAGTTCCTGTTGTTTTTGGTGTCTGCCCCCAGTGGGTAAGATTGGTTCAGTGGGTTGTGTAGGTTTTCTTGTGGAGGGGACTGGTGACTGTGTTCTGGAGGATGAGGTTGGATCTTTTCTTTCTGTTGGGCAGGACCAAGTCCAGTGATGTGTTTTGGGGTGCCTGTGAACTTATTATGATTTTAGGCAGCCTCTATGCTAATGGGTGGGGTTGTGTTCCTGTGTTGCTAGTTGTTTGGCATAGGGTGTCCAGCACTGTAACTGGATGGTTATTGAATAGAGCTGGGTCTTAGTGCTGAGATGGAAATCTCTGGGAGAGCTTTCGCTGTTTGATATTACGTGGGGCTGTGAGGTCTCTGGTGGACCAATGTCCTGAACTCGGCTCTCCTACCTCAGAGGCTCAGGCCTGACACCCAGCCGGAGGACCAAGGCCCTGTCAGACACATGGCTCAGAAGAAAAGGGAGAAAAAAAAGAGACAGAAAGAAAGAAAGAAAAATAAAATGAAGTTATTAAGGTAAAAAATATTGTTAAAGATAAAAAAATTAAAAAGTAATAAAACAAAAAGAGGGAGCAACCAAACCAAAAAACTAATCCACCAGTGATAACAAGTGCTAAAAACTATACAAAACAAACAACAACGATAAAAACAGAGAGAACCCTCGTACAAATGGTAAAAGCAAAGCTATACAGACAAAAGTCACACAAAGAAACATACACATACACACTGAGAAAAAGAGAAAAAGGAAAAAATATATATATATAAAAGGAAGTGAGCAACCAAATAAATGCACAAATCTACCAATGATAATAAGCTCTAAATACTAAACTAAGATAAACATAAAGCCAGAAACAAATTAGATGAGGAAAGCAAACCCCAAGTCTACAGTTTCTGCCAAAGTCTACTGCCTCAATTTTGGGATGATTCATTATCTATTCAGGTATTTCACAGATGCAGGGTATATGAAGTTGTGGAGATTTAATCTGCTGCTCCTGTGGCTGCTGGGAGTAATTTCCCTTTGTCTTCTTTGTTCGCACAGCTCCCAGGGTTCAGCTTTGGATTTGGCCCTGCCTCTGCGTGTAGGTCGTCTGAGGGCATCTGTTCCCCACCCAGACAGGACAGGGTTAAAATAGCAGCTGATTAGGGGGCTCGGCTCACTCAGGCTTGGGGGAGGGAGAGGTATGGAATGTGGGGTGAGCCTGTGGCGGGAGAGGCTGGCATGACATTGTAACAACCTGAGGTGTGCCGTGCGTTCTCCCAGGGAAGTTGTCCCTGGATCACGGGACCCTGGCAGTGGCGGGCTGCACAGGCTCCCGGGAGGGGAGGTGTGGAGAGTGACCTGTGCTTGTACACAGGCTTCTTTGTGGCTGCAGCAGCAGCCTTAGCGTCTCATGCCCATCTCTGGTGTCTGCACTGATAGCCACAGCTCGTGCCATCTCTGGAGCTCCATTAGGTGGTGCTCTGAATCCCCTCTCCTCATGCTCCCTGAAACAATGATCTCTCGCCTCTTGGGCAGTCCAGAGTTTTTCCCAGACTCCCTCCTGGCTAGCTGTGTCACACTAGCCCCCTTCAGGCTGTGTTCACTCAGCCAACCCCAGTCCTATCCCTGGGATCTGACCTCCAAAGCCCGAGCCTCAGCTCTCAGCCCCCACCTGCCCGAGCGGGTGAGCAGACAAGCCTCTTGGGCTGGTGAGTGCTGGTCGGTACTGATCCTCTGTGTGGGAATCTCTCTGCTTTGCCCTCTGCACCCCCGTTGCTATGCTCTCCTCCGTGGCTCCGAAGCTTCCCCACCGCCCATCCCCCATCTCCACCAGTGAAGGGGCTTCCTAGTGTGTGGAAACTTTTCCTCCTTCACAGCTCCCTCCCAGAGGTGCAAGTCTCATTCTTACTCTTTTGTCTCTGTTTTTCCTTTTTTCTTCTGCCCTACTCAGGTACGTGGGGAGTTTATTGCCTTTCGGGAAGTCTGAGGTCTTCTGCCAGTGTTCAGTAGGTGTTCTGTAGGAGTTGTTCCACATGTAGATGTATTTTTGATGTATTTGTGGGGAGGAAGGTGATCTCCATATCTTACTCCTCCTCTGTCTTGAAGTTCCCCCACACCATTAGTATTCTGACAGTGATTGCATTGAATCTGTAGATTGCTTTGGGCAGTATGGTCATTTTAACAATGTGAATTCTCGTGTTTTTGTTTTTTAATCCATTGAGCCACTGTGTTTTTATTGGAGCATTTAGTCCATTTGCATTTAAAGCAAAATTATTGAAACGTAGATACTTATTACCATTTTGTTCGTTGTTTTCTCGTTTTGTGGGTTTTTTTCTTTTTTCTGTTCCTCTCTTCTTCTTTTGCTCTCTTCCCTTGTGCCTGATGACTATCTTTAGTATTATATTTGGATTCATTTCTCTTTTTTGTTTATCCATCATAGGTTTTTGGTTTGTGGGTACCATGAGGTTCATATATAACAACCTACGTACATTATTATTTACATGATAATATACATGATTATTTTAAGTTGATGATCTCTTAAGTGAGTCTGACCCAGACTCTTTACAAATTACTGCCTCTGCACTGAGACTCAGAGCATGTTAGATTTCGTGTGTGCCCTTTCAGAGCAGAGTCTCTGTTTCTCACAGCTCTCTGGCTCTCCCACACACAAGCCCCACTAGCTATCAAAGCCAGATGTTCCGGGGGCTTGTCTTCCCAGTGCAGGACCCCTGGTCTAGGGAGCCTAATGTAAGGTTTGGACCCCTTGCTCCTTAGGGAGGACCTCTGAAAGTGTGATTATCCTCTCATTTGTGGGTTGCCTACCTGGGGATGTTGGTCTTGACTATACAGTGTCTCTACCCCTCCCACTCATTATATTTTGGTTCCTTCTTTATTTGCTTAGCTGCGGGAAATCTTTTTTGCTAGTCTTCTGGTCATTCTCATAGATAGTTGCTCTGTAAATAGTTGTAATTCTGGTGTGCCTATGGAAGGAGGTGAGTTCAGGGTCTTCCTACTTCACCATTTTGGCCCTGAATAATCATTATTTTCTTAAAGCTACCCAGGTGTTTCTTTCCATAAGATGAAATATTTATTTTTACTCTGGCTTCTACATAGCACCATATCAAAGTGGGTGCAAAAGAATAAAAGTAAAAAGGGAAGGTGAGGAAAATGAGAATAAATACAAACTCCAGGATGGAGGTTTTTTTCTATATACTATGGCTGACCCAAAAATTGGGCTATAGATCAGACAATTGAAAAAGAAAAGCCTAGTCAGTTATATGCCTCAGTGCTCATAACCTTAAAACAACCAATTTTTTTTATGAAGAAATACAAATGTTCTTACTAAGACTGAGCAAAACTTTTTGCTTGATGGTCCTCATAAAGTAGACTGTGATGCAATAAACAATATCTTCTATAACATCTTTATAGAAGATGCAAAAACTAACTCTATAAAGCCATTGTTTATGATGACCCCCCAATATGGCTATAGAAAACATATATTTCCATATTTCTATAACACTCTTTTTTTTTTTTTTTTTGCGGTATGCAGGCCTCTCACTGTTGTGGCCTCTCCCATTGCGGAGCACAGGCTCTGGACGCGCAGGCTCAGCGGCCATGGCTCATGGGCCTAGCCGCTCCGCGGCATGTGGGATCCTCCCGGACCAGGGCACGAACCCGCGTCCCCTGCATTGGCAGGCAGACTCTCAACCACTGCACCACCAGGGAAGCCCTCTATAGCACTCTTTACTGAGCTCTATTAACAATTACCCATGTGTATTTAATTCTTTGCCTCATCAGATTGTAAGCCCTTCAAGAGTCATGATCATCTCTTATTTATCTATCTCCAGCACTTAGCACAGAGTCTGGCGTGTCATAGCTTACAAGGTTTGTTGAAAGAATATTACAAATTTTCACTTCACTTTTATCTACTGGCATTTACCTCGAACACTATCCAATAGTGTTCCTTCAGTAGTATAAATATTTAATCCATGTTGCAAAGTGATCCTTACTAACCATTCTTCTACAGCTGCAATATCTGTTTGAAAACAAAAGGCAAACAATCAGCTATTTTTTTGTATGTCATGTTGGTGAAATTTAAGACTATATGAACATTACCAACCATAATTACCTTTTATTTCCCAATCATTTTGATTGCATTTATATATGTTTTCCCAGCAAACATTTTGATGATAAAATAAGGAAAAAAGAATTATGAAGTGATCTTACCAACACAGCAATGAATCCAGACAATAATATTTTAGATTATAATTTTTCTCTGAGAGCTCTTGTAGCTTGGTAAGAAGCAAATTGTGACACTCAGGTGAAGTGGTATAATATTTTTTGAAAGTAGACCATGATTAATTAAAATATTTAGTATATCAGGAATTCCCTGGTGGTCCAGTGGTTAGGACTCTGCGCTTTCACTGCCCAGGGCACAGGTTCAATCCCTGGTCAGGGAACTAAGATCCCACAAACTGCATGGCATGGCCAAAAATAAATAAATAAAATAAAATAAATAGTATAAACCCTAGGGCAAACACCAAAAAATTTCTTTAAAGAATAATAAACCAATAGTTGAGACAAAACAGAATCATAAAAAATAATTAATATGGATGAAGAAAGAAAAAGAAAAGTAAAACAGAAGAGATAGAATAGAAAAAACCCTAATGGTAGATGTCAGTACAGCCATACTAAAAATTGCATTAAATGTAAATGGCCTAAAAATACTAATTAAAAGACAGATTTCCAGATTAGATGTGAAAATCAAGACTGAAAGACATGCTAACTCTAAGAAACCCACTTTAAATACAAAAGCATAACTGAGTTAAAAGTTAAAGAATGGGTGGGCCTGGGGAAGCCAAGGTGATGAACTCAGCCTGGGTGCTGCAGCAGTTGTACCCATAAGTCGAGGCTGAAACCAGGGCATGCTCACGAAGAACATGCCTGACCCGAACACTCAGCTACACAAGCCCTCATGTCCATCCAGGCCTCTAGGTGGATCTATGCACCACCCTGGCGAGGATATGGCTCTTCTAGTGGCTGCTTAAACAGCTAAATAAGTAGATCAAGTGCTATTTATGCTTCTTGCTGTCACTGCTCTTTATCAAGCAATACCTGGATTGGGGGAAAGATAATGGTATAAGAAAATATCCTATATGTTTCTACAAAAAGAGCTTCCTGCACAACTGGCCAACACAATGAGAGAAGTCAATCTTCTGATGGGTAACAACTGGCCTTCATTGTGCCTGGTTCAAAGTTGGTATAGGCATAGCTTTCTTGAACTTCTGAAATATGAAAATAAGAGCACTGAGAATCCACAGGTCTTGCATAACTTTATACAAGTCTTGATAAAAATCACAAATAGAAACAACAATGTGGTTCCTATAATGGTACATGGAGTGATCGAATGTAAGGGAAAGTATGGGTTTCAACAGCAAGTAAGAGCCAATATTTTCTGGATTGGTTTTATACCAACTGTATCTCTTTCCACATGCATATTAACTGGCACACACTTCTGTTTGGTGGTGATACTAACCCTGCTCATCCTAAACACACAGGAAATATTAATCCCACCTGTAATGTGGCTCATACAGTGAAAGATGTATATGAAGCAGCCAAGAGACTGTGTGGATAGTGTCAACTGGTAGACCCAGAGCTGGAAGTTGAAGAGGTCAATGCCAAAGCTCCAGGCAAACCTATTCAGGTAGTTTATGTGACCTCATATCTGTTTCATATGCTATTTAACAACTCAGTGAGAACAACAATAGAACTGCACCAAGAGTTACAGAAAAGAGGGCTATCTGGCTGTTAAAACCTTTGTTACTTTGGGTTAAGAAGACACATCCATTAGATCAGTGACTAAGGTGATGGTACCTATTCTGAAAAATAGCACCATAGTTATTCCACTGACCGAATATTTATTTTCTCTATATCAGCTGGACGTTTTCCATGGAGTCCTTCCTACAGCTACTCCTGTTCTTCCATTAAACTAGTAACTTGAGTAACTTTTCATTGTACCTTGCTGCAGTGTGGTTAGTGCCTGACATAGAAGAGTGCAGTCTCCCTATGGTTCTTGTAGCCTCATACCCTCCACCTCATTATTATAGAGTTGAGTGTCCACAGTCTCTTCAGGATTCTGAACTTCTTCCCCTTTCCAGACACAGCAGATACCTACTGTTGCTCTTTGTGACCAAGTATCATGCTTATCTCAGACTACCAATTAGGGACCAAGGTATTTGGAAGTTAAAGACATCAGTTGAATCTACCTTGATAAGTCAGTATGCCAAGGTCCTTCCTCCCTTATATGCACCTCTCCTCCAATCTCTGGTTTAGATTTATGCCTTCCTCCACCATTGTGAGGCATCTGTACTTTTGTGTTAGATCGCACTCATTGATGCACTGATTTTACTTTAAAATTCACTTGTGTACTTCTATTCTGTTGCTTAATGCATTCTAAAAGTTGTCTTGGGGAAAAAAGGTAAAAGAATGAAAAATATATGTTATGCAAATACTAATCAAAAGAAAGGTGTAATGGCTATATCAGTATCTGACAAAGGAGACTTCAGATCAAGGTAATATCAAGAATAAAGAGGAAAAATACATATGATAAAGGGATCAATTCACTGAAAAGGTATGACAGCCCTAAATGTGCACATGCTTAACAGAGCTTCCAAATACATGAATCAAAAGCTGATAAAACTGGGGATTTCCCTGGCAGTCTAGTGGTTAGGATTCCGGGCTTTCACTGCATTGGTCCAGGTTCGATACCTGGTTGGGGAAATGAGATCCCACAAGCCATGCAGCATGGCCAAAACAAACAGACAAACAAACAAAAACCTAATAAAACTAAAAGGAGAAATAAACAAATCAACAATTATAGTTGGATATTTCAACTCTCCTCTCTAAATAACTGAGTAATGAGTGAGGATATAGAAAAGCTGAATAACACTATCAACCAACTGACCCAATCCACACTTATAGAGCACTCCAGTGACAAACAGCAAAGTAAGTATTTTTTTCAAGTGCACAGGGAAGATTCACCAAATAGGCCATAAAAACCATCTTAACAAATGATTATACAAAATATGTTCTCAGAACATAATAGAATTAATCTAGAAAAATCAGTAACAGAAAGATCTGGAAAATCCCCAGATATATGGACATTTTACAACACATTTCTAAATAACCACAGGTCAAAGAGAAAGTGGCATGGGGAATTAGAAAATACTTTGAAAGAAAATGAAAACACATAAAATTTATGAGATGCAGATAAAGCAGTGCTGAAGAGAAATATATAGTAGTAAAATATATTAAAAAAGAAAGATCTCAAATCAATTATCTGAAGCAGGGATTAAAAGATAGTACTGGCTTTATAAAGTGTCAAATAGTAAATATTTGGGGTTTTGTGGGCCATGTGGTCTCTGTCTCAACACTTCAACTCTGCCATGGTAGCCAAGAAACAGCTATAGAAAACATAAATAAATGAGCACAGCTGTGCTCCAATAAAACTTATTTACAAAAACAGGCAGCAGACCAAATTTGGTCTGCAAACTGTAGTTTGCCACCCGCTGATCGAGAGGTCCCCAACTTAAGAAACTAGAAAAAAAGGAGCAAATGAATCCCAAAGGAAGTAGAAGGATGAAACAGTGAAATCAACGAAATGAAGACCAGAAAAACAATAATCACAATCAATGAAATCTAAAGATGATTCTTTGAAAGGATCAATAATGTTGATGAGCTTCCGCCAGATGAATCAAGAAGGAAATAAAGATGCAAACATCAATAAGATGAAATAGGGCACATCACTATAGACCCTGTAAGGTTAATAAAAGAATATCACAAAAACACGTAAGTTACAAATTCAACAATTTAGATGAAATGGACAAGTTCCTTGAAAGATACAAACTGCCGAAAATCACTTCAGAAAAAACAGAAAACTTGAATATTCCCATATCTATTAAGGAAATTGAATTTGTAGTTAAAATCCTTCCCACAGAGAAAACTCCATGCCCAGAAAACTCCACTGGTGAATCCCACCAAACATTTAGTGAAAACAATACCAATTCTGCAAAAATTCTTCCATAATATAGGAGGGAACTCTTCTCAACTCATATTTATTTACGTATTTCCCTTTTTTAGAAATGAGCTTTATTTCAATGCAATTTAGATCTAAAAGCCTACATACTTACTTTGTCCTCTGACCAGGTTTACCTACCAGTCAGGATTTCAAAAACCACAAGCAAATCAAACACCTTTGAGATTATGGACAGCGCCCACCTTCGTTTCAGTTTGGCAATTAAACCAGGACTCCCTTTGAAAGAAGCTTCTGTGCAAAACGCCGTATTTCCTAGAATGAGGCTCATTGTTTTCCCACCTTGAATTCACCCACTTAAAAAGCAGATCCAGAAACCCAAGCTTTTAGAACTCAGAGCCAATATCACCACATAAGTCACTTTCATTCTAGCAATTGTATAGCTAATAGCCCCCAAATTTACCTTATTTAACAGAGGGCTTCAAGGCAAGGCAAAATTTCTCAAAACACCCCTGTCTGCATCTGCCAACTGTTTTCCGTGGGAATCAGCAATACTTCACTCTTAAAGTCCTGGAGACGACCCCACCTGGCAAGCAGAGCCAGATCCCACCAGGAAGGAATGTAGACAAAGGGATCCCTGCTGGTCCCAGCACTGCTGTCACACCCAGAAACAATGAACTTGTTCCTTACTCATAAACACTGTCCAATAAAGAGGCTACCATGAAACTCAGAAATTAAATTTTCTGCTCAGATTCCTGGATAAAAACGATTTTTAAAAATCTGTGTAATTCAGACCAAAAGATGATTATTTAAAAGAAAATCAAGAAATAGAAACAACTTTCTAGTAAAAGCTTGTTGGAAGACGGATTCCAACACAATTAAAACGATCTAGATAAGTCCTTTTGTCTATGGAGAATGCAGTGCTATCAGCCCCTTACACGAGCCCTCCTGATACTCCTTATAGACAGCATTTCAGTTCAGAAATCAAAGTGGAAATACCTTTGAAATGAAAACAGTGATGTGGCTGGAAAACCATGTGCATCAACGTTTTCCCACCCACCACGAGCCTGGGTTTTCTGAAAAGGTCACTGGCTTGGCTTTCCCGTCAAAAACATTCTTGAACTCGTAGGGAACAGAGGAATGGAGACTTGGTGTCTGAAGCGCGTGTCTTCCGGGTTCCATATCTGGGGCTCAAGAGCCAACAGCAGGATCCTGTGGGACTCATGGAAGGTTCCCCAGGGCAATGAAGATTCTAAAGTTTCTTAAGCTCAGTATGAACTCAAGTCTGGTATCACCTGTGCTGGGCTCCCTCAACTCCTGCCCAAAGCCCTGTGTGCCCTTGGTTTTCAGCTTAAAGCTGAGCACCGCCCCCAGCGTTCATCAGCAGCAGCAGCTAAGCAACTCATTTGATAAAGACAGCATTACCTGATACCGAAACGAGATAAAGGTATTACAAGAAAATAAAACTCCAGACTGATAACCCCAAGAACCCACTAGCCAAATGAGTCCAGCAATACACAAAAAGGATAATGCATCGTAACTAAGAGTTGTTTATCCTAGGATTGCAAGGCTGGTTGAGAATTCAAAAACGAATCAATGGAATTCTTCATATCATGGGATGAAAGAAGAAAATCCTCATAATCATCTCAATAGATGCAGAAAGAGCATTTAACAGAATTCAACACCAATTCTTGAACTCAGCAAACTAGGAATGGAAGGGAACTTCCTTAACCTGATAAGAGGCATCTGCAAAATACTTACAGATAACATCATACTTAATGAGGAAAGGCTGAATATTCTCTCCCTAAAGTTGGAAACAAGGCAGAGATGTCCTCTCTCACCATTCCTATTCAACATTGTACTGGAGATCCCACCAGCACAATAAGGCAAAGATAAACAAGTAAGTACGTAAGTAAATACATATATAAATAAATAAAATGAATCATATTAGAATGGAAGAAATATATAAAATTATCTCTATTTCTAGGTGGATGTTTATCCATGTAGAAAATCCCAAAGAATATACAAAAGACTACTAGAACTAATAAGTGAATTTAACAAAGTTGCAAGATATAAGGTCAATCTACAAAAATCAATTACATATTTACATATTATTAATGAACAATTGGAAATTAAAATATTAAAAATAACCATTTAGGGCTTCCCTGGTGGCACAGTGGTTGAGAGTCCGCCTGCCGACGCAGGGGACACGGGTTCGTGCCCTGGTCTGGGAAGATCCCACATGCCGCAGAGCGGCTAGGCCTGTGAGCCATGGCCGCTGAGCCTGTGCATCCGGAGCCTGTGCTCCGCAACGGGAGAGGCCACAACAATGAGAGGCCCACGTACCGGAAAAAAAAAAAAAAAAACCATTTAAAGTAACATCAAACCCATGAAATACTTAGATATAAATTTCTTAAAGTATATGCAAGATCTCTATGCTGAAAACGACAAAACCCTGATGAAACAAATCAGAGGAGATGTAAATAAATGGAGAGATATACTGTGTCCATGGATTGGAAGACTCAATATTGTTAAGACGTCAGTTCCCCCTAAACTAATCTATAGATTCAATGCAATTCTGATTGAGATTTAAAAAATCACAGCAGAATTTTTTGTAGAACTAAGCAAATTGATTGTAAAATTTACATGGAGAGACAAAAGAACTAAAAGAACAAAAGAAAAAGATCAAAGTTGAAGGGTTAGTAGTACTCATTATAAGCTTATTATTTATAAAGCTAAAGTAATCAAGTGTGGCATTGGTAAAGGATAGAGAGCCCAGAAATAGCAACTCAGTGGACACAAAATAGCTTTTACAGCAAAGACGGTGGAATAATTGGATATCCATATTTCCCCCAAATTACCCTCAGTCCATATAATGTACAAAAACTAACTTAAATTCCGTCATAGGCCTAAATACAAAACCTAGAACCATAAACTTCTAGAAGTAAATATAGGAGAACTTTTTTGTTGTTTAGGCAAAGATTTCTTAGGTATGATGCCAAAAGTACAATCCATAAAATAAAAAACTGATAAATTAGACTTCATCAAAATTAAAAACTCTAATCTACAAAGGACATTCTTAAGAGATTAAAAATACAAGCCATAGACTAGGAGAAAATATTTATAAATCATATATCTGATAAAGGAGTTGTATCCAGAACATACAACGAACTTGCAAAAGATTTGAATAGATAATTCACCAAATGGCAAATAAGCACAAAAAAGGTTGTTCGTTGTCATTAGTTATCAGAGAAATGCAAATTAAAACGATAATTAAATATCACTCTACACCTATTAGAATGGCTAAATTAAAACTTACATATTTATACATATTAAAATATATTTATATATAAGTATACATATATACATATTGTATAAATATACATATATGTATAAATGTATATGTATACATGTATACAAACATACACACACACTTATATATACTAAGTGCTGGCATGGATCCAGATAACCTGGTGGTGAGAAAGCAAAATGATACTGCTACTTTGGAAAATAGTTTGATAATTTCTTATACAGTTAAACTTACACTTACCATATGACACAGTAATCCTACTATCTGGTATTAGCCAAATGCAACAAAACTTTGTGTTCATCACAAGAATCTGTATGAGAATGCCTATAGCAGCTTTATTCATAATTGCCAAAAACTGAAAAAATCCAAATGCCCTACAACAAAATAAACTATAGTACATCCATACAGTGGAATACTACCCAGTAAGAAAACAGAAAAAACTACAACATAGTGAATCTCAAATGAATTATGCTAAGTGAAAGTAGCCAGACTCAAAAGACTACATATTTGATGATTCCATTTATATGGCTCTGGAATAAACAAAACAATAGGAACAGAAAACAGATCCGTTGTTCCTGGGGTTCACGAGACAGAGAGTTCACTACTGGTGGGGTTAATTTTATTGGATGATGGAATTGCTCTAAATCTCGATTCATGAGTACACAATTGTATACATCTGTGAAAACTTACAGAGCTAGGCACTAAAAAGGGTATATTTTACCGAATGTAAATTATACCTTATTTTAAAATGAAAAAAGAACAAATTGTGAAGTATAAATTAAGGAGGGACTCTTTTTACCTTCAACAGTTCTAGGTAGTTCAAACTTCAAACTGCCTTCACCACTTTCTAGCTATCACCAAATCTCCATATGGCTCCATAGGCCTCAGTTAAAACATTCGAAAATGGAGCTAACAATAGTAACTAACACACATTGAGTAATAAATGAATTTAGTTAGGTAAAGTGTTTAGAGTCGTGCTGAAAATATAAGAATTCAGTAAATGCTACCGGCAAGTTCTACTACTACTATGATGATTATTTTGCTACCTTTGCTGTTGATGTTACGTAAACTACCCTTCCCAAGATTTTACAGATACATAATACTCAAATTCATGGCATGGCAGCAAATAAGATACGATTAAGGAGTAAAAAGTGAATGAGCAAATATGGTCTCCTTCCCCCTTAAGATTTTCTTTCATGATTTCTAGCATATTACTAACATTAGACCATTCTCTTCTATTACATTATAAGCTCAAATATATTTCTTTTTACTCAATCCAGAAGTTGTGTCAAGATACGCAGAGATAATTTGGTCTCTTTCCATAAAATACTTAAGTTTTCAGATCACCTTTGTTCTTGCCTGGGTGATCTTAGAATCAATGCATTTCTGAAATTAAATTTTATAAATAGAAGAAGTGAAAATAACAAGTGATCTTCACTTCTTCGATTGTCAAACTAATGTCAATATTAGGCAAGCAGCTAGAACAATCCATCTTTAGACTGTACTCCCTCTTTTTTTTTTAAAGGAGTACAATCTTCAGGATGAATTCCTTGAAAAAAATCACAAAAAGTTCCGATAGATTAATTTGAAAAAATTGAGATAAATAAAGGATAAAAATAGTGATATAATCCATCTTAGCTGTTATAATACTGGGGCTTCTTTTGCAGTTTTTATCTTTGATGCTTCCTTATATAGTCTTTTCTATCCTTTCTGCCTTATTCTCACTTTCCCCCTGCCGTTTACTCTGTAGGACACACCATTTGGTTCGTCCTTTAACTTTCCCATACTTACAGGGGTTTGCCTGTATGATCCCACCATCTCACTGTCCCAATTCATCATCACCTGCTACATTTGACTGGCACACAAGTGGGTGCAGGATCAATTCTAGGCCAATTGAAGATACTCTCCTGGGGATTTGGAATTGGGCTGCCCCCTAGGAAATATATATAAAACTTTGACAGCAGTGAGGCAGCTTTAGGAAACTAGTCTGCATAAAAGGAAAAATAATTATAGATGTACAGAAAATACAGATAAGAGAAACAGGGTAAAATTATTCCCTGGGTTCTTGATGGTTCTCCATTTCTTACTTCTAATTCCTTCTTATAATCTGGCTTCACTTTTGTCTTTGGGTTCCACAACAAAAAGAAATTTAGTCTTTTTCCTTTAGCGAGGTCAGGATGGTTTCTATTTCTTGCACCTACCATATTAGAATAATATACCCTTTATCATTTTTAAACTATGGGTCTGTATCTCATGCCTGAAGATCTACTAGCTCAGTTCACTAGCTCAATACTCACACCTTCTGGAATTTGACTTTCCTGCTCTTTCCTTCTTGGTATTTACAGTAGTATATAAACTAGGCTGCCACATAGCATTTAATAGTAGACCCAATGGTAAACTAATACACTACATATTACATTTTAAAATTAATGATTCCATTTCATTAAAATTAATTGGTACCTGACTTTCTCAATACTATGAATTTCAAGTTCTAGAAAATGAGTTTACTTTAACTAAAGAATAATATAAATGCTATGTATGTCAGAGCCATCTATCTATAATAAAACTGCCAGGTAAAATACAGGAAGTCCAGTTAAATTTGAATTTCAGATGAATCACTAGTTTTTAGTAAGTATGTATGTTGCAAATACCACAGGAGACATTAACATGAAATAACATAATTTTTTAACGTAATAAATGTTTTTTATTTGGTAAATTTGTCAATCCAGACCCATGTGTAAAATAGTGAATTCAGATCATTCTTACCTGTATTTTTTGTAATGTTTTCTCTGGGAATATCAATCAACCAATAAACTCGATCACTGAACTTGAACAAAGAAGACAACAGAAAACAGTGTTTTACAATGTTAATAGCAACACTTATTTTGGCATATTCTACCCTATATTTTAAAAACTAAAATTAAACAAAAACATCCAATGTATATGTCCTTTACCCAGCAATTTCACTCTTGGGAATTTATCCTGCATTATACTCACATATGTGTGAAATGAAATGTGTTCAAGGATATTTTTCATCATTGTTTGTGATAGTACAAGACTGGAAATAACTAAAGTATTCATCAGGTATGTGTAAGAATATAGCCACAAAATGGAATATCATACAGCCAAGCTCAGACAGCACAAAGCTGAAGCATTACTGGCTTGATGTGTCAGAGGAGAGAACCTGCTGCTGACAGAAAATTTGGGAATGTAAGAGGAAAATCCCACGCACAAGGGAACTTTAAAAATAATGATCTAAGAGTTAAATATAAACTCTTTCCATATCCTTGGGCAACACAAGTGCAGGGGAGATCCTCAGAAGGCCATGTGAAAAAAAAAACTCAGCAGTGGAAGTTAGTAAAACTGAGCAGAGATAGCAGCTGCTGAAACCATAGGTAAGACATTTTGCAATTTGTGCCAGGGCAATTAATAGCCTTTTAGACCACCACCAACAAAAACATCAGCAAATTCTTATAAGAAAATAGCAGAATCCAGGGTTGTTACAGCTTATTATCTTCAATGTCTACTTTTCTTCCAAAAATGACAAGACATGGAAAGAAACAAGAACATGTAACTGATATTCAGGGAAAAGAAGATAAACCAGAAACTGACTCAGAATGAGTTCAGATACAGATGAAGACTTCAAAGCAGCTATTACGAATATGCAAACGGATTTAAGGAAAATGTGTTAATGAGGGAATGGATAGGAAATCCAGCACCGAAATGAAAAATACAACAATAAAACAAAATGGAAATAGTGAGGCTGAAAAGTATAACTGAAATAAAATATTTACTAGATGAGTTCAATAGATTGGAGATGGCAAAAGAAAGAATAAGTGAACTTAGGGCTTCCCTAGTGGCACAGTGGTTAAGAATCCGCCTGCCAATGCAGGGGACACAGGGTCAAGCCCTGGTCCAGGAAGATCCCACATGCCGTGGAGCAACTAAGTCTGTGCGCCACAACTACTGAGCCTGGATGCCACAACTACTGAAGCCTGCGTACCTAGAGCCCATGCTCCGCAACAAGAGAAGCCACCACAGTGAGAAGCCCATGCACCGTGACGAAGAGTAGCCCCTGCTTGCCGCAACCAGAGAAAGCCCGTGCACAGCAACAAAGACCCAACGCAAACATAAATAAATAAAATAAATAAATTTATTTAAAAAAAGAAAGAATAAGTGAACTTAGATATATAACAATTGAAATTATTCAATTTGAAAAAGGTGGAAAATGATTAAAGAAAAATAAATGGAGCCGTAGAGATCTGTGGGTCAATAAAACGTGTTCCAAAATGTGCCTAATTGGAGTCCCAGTCAGGCAAAGAGACAGAGAAAGGGGTAGAACATTTCTTTGGAGAAATAGTGGTTGAAGACTTTCCAAATTCAATCCAAGTAGCCCAGAGAACCTCTCAGGGTAAATACAAAGAGAACATCTTAAAAGCACCCAGAGAAAAATAACACATTACATACAGGGGACAATAATAAAATTAATAGCTGACTTCTCATTCAGAAACAATGGCATCAGGTGACATATTCAAAATGCAGAATGACATATTCAAAATGCTGAAAGCAAATGAAGTCACCCAGCAATTCTATATCTGACAAAATAATCATTCAAAAACTAAGGTGACCACTAAAAACTACTAGAATTTATAAATGAGTTCAGCAAGTTCAGGATATAAGATAAATATACAAAAATTAAGTGTATTTTTTATACACTTGCAAAGGACACTCTGGAAATGAGAATAAGAAAGCAATTCTCCTTACAACAGCATCAAAAAGAATAAAATATTAGACATAAATTTAACAAAAGAAGTGCAGGGCTTCCCTGGTGGCGCAGTGGTTGAGAGTCCGCCTGCCAATGCAGGGGACACGGGTTCGTGCCCCAGTCTGGGAAGATCCCACATGCTGTGGAGCGGCTGGGCCCATGAGCCATGGCTGCTGAGCCTGTGCGCCCGGAGCCTGTGCTCCGCAACGGGAGAGGCCACAACAGTGAGAGGCCCAAGTACCACAAAAAAAAAAAAAAAAAAAAAGGAAGTGCAAAACTTATACTCTGAAAACTACGAAAAACTGTTGAAAGAAATTCAAGAAAATGTAAATAAATGGAAAGACAACCCATATTCATGGATTGGAAGATTACTAAAATGGTGATACTCCCAAAACTGATCTACAGACACAACATAATCCCTATTAGAATTGCAGCTGGCTTCTTTGTAAATATTGACAAGTTTATCCTAAAATTCATATGGAAACTAGTGAAATTTATATGGAGGCTAGCAAAAACAATCTTGAAAAAGAAGAACAAAGATGGAGGACTCATCCTTCTCAATTTCAAAACTTACTACAAAGCAGCAGTAACAAAACAACATGGTACTGGAATAAGGGTAGATGTATAGATCAAAGCAATAGATTTGAGAATTCAGAAATAAACCCTCACATTTAGAGTTGATTGATTTTCAGCAAAAGTGCCAAAACAATTCAGTAGGGAAACAGTAATAGTATTTTCAACAGATGGTGCTAGGATAGCTGGATATCCACATACAAAATAATGAATGTGGACCCCCCTACCCCACACCACACACAAAATTCAACTCAAAATATATCAAAGACCTAAATGTAAAAGGTAAAACTATGAACCTCTCAGAAGAAAACATAGGGGTAAATCTCCATTACTCTGGATTAGGCAATGGTTTCCTATTTATGACACTAAAAGAATAAGCAACAAAAGAAAAAATAGATACCTAAGACTTCATCAAAAACATTTTTGTGCATCAAAAGACAGTATCATGAAAATAAAAAATCCACCCACAGAATGGAAGAAAATATTTGCAAGTCATTTGTCTGATAAGGGACTTGAATTGAGAATGTATAAAGAACTTTTACAACTCAACAATAAAAAGACAACCCAATTAATAATCTATATAGATATCTTCACAAAGAAGATATTCAAATGGCCAATAAACACTGTTGAGCAATGAAAAGATGCTCAACATCATTAATCATCAGGGAAATGCAAATCAAAATATAATGAGATAGCACTTCACACCCAGTGGGATGGCTATAACAAAACAAAACAAAACAAAAAACAGAAAATAACAAGTGTTGGTGAGAATGTGGAAATTTGAACCCAAATATACTGGTGATGGGTATGTAAAAGAGTCCAACCACTGTGGAAAACAGTCTGGCAGTTCCTCAAAAAGTTAAATATAGAGTTACCCTATAACCTAGCAATTCCATTTTCTAGTTATATACAGAAGAGAAATAAAAAACCAAAATTTCCACACAAAAACTGTACACAGAAGTTCGTAGCAGCATTATTCATAATAGCCAAAAAGTGGAGAAAACCCAAATGTTCATCAACTGATGAATGGGTAAAGAAAATATGGTACCAAAACAGTGGGATATTATTTGGCAATAAAAAGAAATGAAGTACTGATACATGCTATCACATGGATGAACCTTGAAAACGTTATTCTAACCGAAAGAAGCCAGTCACAGAAGACTGCATATTATATGACTTCATTTACATGAAATGTTCAGAATAAGCAAATCTACAGAGACAGAAAGTAGATTAGTGGTTGCTTAAGACTGGGGAGTAGAAGGTAGAATGCGGAGTGATTGTCAATGGGTATGGGCTGTCTTTTAGAAGTGATGAAAGTGTTCTAAAATTAGATAGTAGTGATGGTTGCACTCTATGAATATACTAAAAACCATTTAATTGTACACTTTAAATAGGCAAATTGTATGGTATATAAATTATATCTTAATGAAGTTGTTACCCCCACACACAAAAAGGTGAAATAAAGGGGAAACAACTTCCAGAGAATTAATTGCCAGCAGACCTGCACTGTAAGAAATGCTACAAGTTCTTTATGCTGAAGACACTGGATGGCAATAAAAAGTAAAAAAAAAAAAAAACCCCACATGAATCTTTTTCTTTTCTTCTCTTAATTTCTTTAAAAAATGACTTTAAAGTAAAAAGTATAACAATGTATTATTGGGTTTAAACCACATACAGATGTAATATTACTGGACTAGCTGTTTTTAAAAACACATGCTAAAAGGAAGAGTATTCTTCTTGTTAATAACATACCACAAAATAAAATAAAATGTAATTACCAAAGTTAAATTAAAGTGAAAGATGCCCGTATATGTACTATTTATGATTCCCAAGCTTGGAGCAAGTCCTCCTGATGTGAACACGCGTAGAAATTCCTTTGAAGTAAGCTCAATTTCAGATTGGAAAAAACACTGGATTTTCTTCAGGAAAGAGAAAAAAAACAAGTAGTGACAATTTGATGGAGAAGAGCATATTTTACATTAATTTGAAAGTGAGGAGAAATCTATGAAAAGTAGATGCTGCTGAAGATTGCTATCTCTAGTAATTCTAGTCTTTAACTTGGAAAAATATCTATTTTGAAAAGTACACTTTCAGAACCCATCAGCCTATTATGCCAGTGTCATCATAGGTTTCAATTCATCCTATAATAATCTTTTCTGTCATAGAAATGGTCATAGAGTTATTATGTTTAACAAACATAGACTCAAAGTCACATGCTATCACATGTAGAAATTCCTATTTTATTAAAATCATTATTTTGTGTCTAAATAAAAAAGCAAATATATAAAGCAAAACTCATTTTACTGCATTTTTATTGAATATTTCCCAGTTTTGAGAAGGTATATGAAAAGGTAGCAATCACAAATGGTGGATTTCCCTGAAAACCAATATGGATAAGAAGAGCTTCATCTAACTTAGTTCTCCTAGTAGTTAAGATCCCTCTGGGCAAGTTACCTATCTGAATTTCAGTTTCCCTATCTATAAAATGGGGAAACATGTTCATTCCAAAGATATTTACTGACCCCTTAGCATGAATCAGGCAGTGTTATAGGTGCTGGTGAAACAGAATTAAACCAAACAGGCAAAAACCCCTGACCTAATGGAACTTATTTTCTAATGGGGCTTGGCAGGGAGATAAACTCAAATCCTTTTCCTTTGTCTTCAACTTCTCCACAATTTATTGCACTTTGTTAAGATATTATATAAGCTCCCAATTCTAAGGATCCCTTTGAGTTACTCATCGTTGAGTTCTCCCATGGGTATGTGCATTGCATGTGTAAATAAACTCTGCTTTTTTTGTTTTGTTTGTTGTTTGTTTTTGTTTTTTAGGGATTTTTTGGCTGTGCCGTGAGGCTTGCAGGATCTTAGTTCTCAAACCAGGGACTCAACCTGGGTCACAGCAGTGAAAGCACTGAGTCCTAACCACTGGACTGCCAGGGAATTCCCAAACTTCATGTTTATCTCCTGCTTAATCTGTCTTTTGTCAGTTTGTTTTACAGGCTCCAGCCACTGAACCTAAGAGGGGAGGTTCAGTACTCCCCTACAGTACTTATCTTACAGAAGATTAAATGTCATAATGAACATAAAACATTTTGAAAAATGCCTGACAAACACTTTATAAATGCTAGCTATTATTTCTACTAATACTTCTTCTAGAACTACCACATCACAACTATCCAAAAAGTAGATTATACTTCCCTTTCAAAAGGACAAAACTGAGGATCAGAGAGGTTAGGTAACCTGCCCTAGGGCACACATACCATATATGGCAGAACCAAAATTTGACCCCAGCTCTGTAGGTCTCTCTTCCTATAGAGCCCGTTCCTTTTCCATAATATTTAATCACAAATAGGAAAGACACGTGTGACTCAAAGGGCTTGCACTTCACAATAGTTGTAAATAAAAAACTAAATATACGTTTGGCATATTAAGAAGGAACCAGGAACTAAGTCAAAACAGACTTTAGGATAAATGTATTTGTCCTCATGGGGTGTTTTTCTTCATTTTGTTATATTTATCATAGACTTTTAGACAATCTGTGCAATTTTTATTAATTTATGTTTTTGTTAGCATTTGCTGCATGACTATCTTAACAGTACATCTTATTTTGTTGTGTTTTTAAAAATTTTGCCATTATTTGAATCAAAGGAGTCAAATAATCCCCTACCCAAAATGACACCTACAATGTGGTACTTGTTATAAAAGGGAAAGATTCTTTCCCAAGGTCATGTGAGGTAACGTTCTTTCACTAACAGGCTACATCTGTCAAACTTCAGATGGACAGATCAGAACCATAAAAAATGAAGAGCATTACAGCCAGTCTTTTTAAAAAAGGGATGGAGCCATCTTAAAAAAAAAAAAAAAAAAAAGCAAACCACCCAGGGTGTTCAAAGGCTAAATGAAATATTTTACTTGATCCAAGTGGAATGAAATAGAAAGGATAGAAAGGATTATTTATATCAAATTTCACCTCCCCAAGTCTGAAAATAGTAGAAGGTATTTGAAGAGCGTACAGTGCTAATGGTTTCACCTATGCACTTAAAAGGAATATGAGGGCGTGTAGCACATGCTATTAGTGGACCTTACCAAGTCATCAGAGGAAAGATACAACTTGATTATTTCATTCTTTTGGGGGAACCCTTCGCTAGCACAAGCAAAGCGTTTCTCCGTATCACCTAAATAACACAAACATATATATATATATATTTTTAGGTCACTAATGAAGAATTTCCATTAAAAGAACCATATTTTTTAAACAGAAAATATTTTTAAAGTATAAGAATTATAATTGTATATTTTAAATTCACATCACTCTAGATAAAGTTTAAATTTTCCATTTTATTTTTTCATTTTAAAGATACAATATCAGGACACTAAAAAGAAAGGTTTGACTGAGCACTAAAATAAAATATAACACATGCTAGGCTATGATACAGATTTTCAGAGGTGGCCAAAAACCAGTTCTTCACTCTTAAACTCCTCAACCTTGGTGAACATATAAAAGGGACAGAAGTTGGAGATTGGAGTGAATTTATGTTTTGATAGAGAGCTACTGATATGACTCCTCTCCCCAAAGGGTGGGAGTGTTGGGAGGAAGATCCCTCCTTCTTATCTTGTTCTAAAGTGAGTCTCTCTGGGAATTCCCTGGCAGTGCAGTGGTTAGGACTCTGCACTTCCACTGCAGGGGGCATGGGTTCGCTCCCTGGTCAGGGAACTAAGATCCAGCATGCTGTGGCATGGCCAAATAAAATAAAATAAAATAAAATAAAATAAAATAAAAGAGTCTCTCATAGACAGCATAGAGTTGGATCATGTGTGATTATTTGTTTTTGTTTTTGATCATGTGTTTTTACCCATTCTGCCAATCTCCCAGTTTTGATTGGGAAATTTAATCCATTTGTAGTTAAAGTGATTACTGATAAGGAGAGACTTACTTCTATCATTTTGCTATTAGTTTTCTATATACCTTATAACTTTTTTGTCCTTCATTCCTGCATTACTGCCTTCTTTTGTATTTAGTTGATTTTCTTTTTGTAGTAAAACATGTAAATTCCTTTCATGTATATTTTATAGCTATTTCCTTTGTGATTACCATGGGGATTACATTTAACATCCTAATGGTATACTACCCTAATTTGAATTTATAGCAGCTTAACTCCAATAACATAGAAAAACTCTGCTCCTTTAAAGCTCCATCCCCACTCCTTTCAGTTGTTGATATCATAAAATTATACCTTTAAATATTGTGTGCCCCCAAAACAAGAACTAATAATTCTTTTGAATGCATTAGTCTCTTAAGTTATGTAGAAAACAAGATTTGGAGTTACAAACCAAAATTACAATGATAGTAACTTTTGTACTAACAATTTTTTTCTTTAGAATGTATTAGTCTCTTAAATCATGTAGAAAATAAAAAGTGGAGTTACAATCCATTGTTACAATATAATTACCCACATATTTACCTTTATTTCTCCCTACTGCTTCAAGTGACTGTCTAGTGTCCTTTCATTTCCCCTTGCAGGACTCCCTTGAGCATTTTTTACATGGCAAATCTAGTGGTAACAAGCTCCCTCAGCTTTTGTTTACCTGGGAATGCCTTAATTTCTTCCTCACTCTTGAGGACAGTTTTCCCAGATATAGGATTCTTGGCTGACTGGTTTTTCTTTTAGCAATTTGAATATATCAGTCCACTGCCTTCTGGACTCCAAAGTTTCTGATAAGAAATCTGCTTATTATCTAATTGAGGATTCTTTGTGTGTGGTTATTCATTTCTCTCTTGCTGCTTTCAAGATTCTCTCTTTTTCTTTGGCTTTTGAAAGTTTGATTATAGTGTGTCTTGGTGTAGGTCTCTGTCAGTTCATCTGACTTGGAGTTTGCTTAACTTCCTGGAGATATATATATATATATATATATATATATATATATATATATATATATATATATATATATATATATATAAAATACATATTTATGCCTTTCATCAAATTTAGGAAGTTTTTAGCCATTATTTCTTCAAATAGTCTCTCTGCTCCTTTCTCTCTCTCTTCTGCTGTTACTCCCACAATGTGTGTTGGTCCACTTGATGGTTTCCCAGAGGTCTCTTACACTCTACACTTTTCTTCAACCTTTTTTCTTTCTGTTCCTGAGACTTGATAATTACAACTGTCTTACATTCAAGTTGCTGTTTTTTTCTTCTGCCTGCTTAAATCTGCCTTTGAATCCCTCTAGTGAGTTTTTCATTTCAGTTATTGTACTTTTCAGCCCCTGCATTTCTTCTTGGTTTCGTTTCAGGTTTTCTATTCCTCTATTAATACTTCCATTTTGCTCATACATTGTTTTCTTGACCTTCTCCACATCTTCTTTGGTTTTGGAAGCAACTTTAACATGGTTGTTTTAAAGTCTTTGTCTAGTAGATCTGCCATCCAATCTTTTTTCAGGATAATTTCTGGTGACTTATTTTTTTCCTTTAATGGGCCATACTCTCCTGTTTCTTTGTATGTCTTATAATTTTCTGTTGAAAACTGGACAGTTGAATCTAATAGTGTGGTAACTCTGGAAATTAGATTCTCCTCATTCCCCAGGATTTGCTTTTTTTTGTTACTGTTTTTGTCTTTCGGATTTCTAAAAAATTGTTGTAGGCTGTCTCTGTATCAAGGATCAACCTCAGGTGTAAATTTAAGGTCTTCTTAGGTCTTTTATGAGCCTGTGTCTTTTTTCCCTGGGCATGTGTTGTCACTTTGTAATTTATCCCCTTAAATGCAGTTTTTTTGTGTGTTTTTTTTGATAGTCTTTAATGTCTGGCTCCCAAAGAGGAAAAAAATGAAAAAGGGAGTAAAAAGGGCACTGGTCCTTTAAGTCCCTTGAAAATCTATTCAGCTGAGGGAGAAGAGTTTGCAACAATGAGGGGAGGTACAACAACAATGGCTGCCTGCCTCTTTGCACCTCTGTGATCAGAAGCAGCAGAGTACAGATTCTCAATATTTGGAAGACAGGGTCCTTTTTGCCCATCCTAGCTTCTGCAAGTTGTGTGTGACTGCTCCAGTAACACGTGCACAGCTGCATGCCATGAGGTTGAGAGTGGGGCATGGGTAGTTTCTACTGTGATAAGAGTTGACAATGACTGAAATTAACTGCAACTTACTGTCCAAGCCTTCCCCTAGAAGTTGTAAGCCTTCAGCAGACTCCAGAGTTCCAAAAAAGTTGTATCAGACAGATTCGGCCAGTGCAGTTGTTGTCCAGTTGGGGAGGCAGATTTCTTGTGCTTCTCACTCTGCCATCTTCCCAGAATCTTCTATCCCTTCTCCTTATCTTGAGTTTGAGGAAAGAGGCTGTGATGGGACCACTCATCAATGTCATATGTATTCCTCTAATCTGGGGCATAAATTCAGACTCCTTCTTGGAAAAAGGCAGGACTTGATCTGATGAAGAGGATAGGCCCTATCCCTTGCTAGACCTGTATAGCTATTTTCACAAGAATCCTACTAAGTCATCTTAGAGAGAAACG
Source organism: Aethalodelphis obliquidens (assembly GCF_003676395.1). Lineage (NCBI taxonomy): Eukaryota > Metazoa > Chordata > Mammalia > Artiodactyla > Delphinidae > Aethalodelphis > Aethalodelphis obliquidens. Next base: position 16,258,941 of record NW_020837965.1, read on the forward strand.
CCCCCCATCCTTTTTTTAAAATTTATTTAATTAATTTATTTATTTATTGTGGCTGCATTGGGTCTTTTGTTGCTGCACACGGGCTTTCTCTAGTTGCGGTGAGCAGGGGCTACTCCTCGTTGCTGTGTGCAAGCTTCTTATTGTGGTGGCTTCTCTTGTTGCAGGCTTCAGTAGTTGTGGCTCACAGGCTCTAGAGCACAGGCTTAGTAGTTGTGGCGCACAGGCTTAGCTGCTCCGCAGCATGTGGGATCTTCTCAGACCAGGGCTCGAACCCGTGTATGCTGCATTGGCAGACGGATTCTTCACTGCACCACCAAGGGAAGCCCGCCCCATCCTTGATATCTAACCACTCTCAATATCTACTCAAATTCCTCATCCCCTACCATCCACCCAAATGGTCATGCTGGCCTGCCCTCAGCAAGAATACTGTTTGGTTAGCTGAGCAAGAATCCTCCCTACTCTTGATGTCTCCTCTTAGTAATTTTCCATACAAAGACACAATTTCCCCCACAATGAACCTGCTCCTTGGCTATAAATTCCCACTTGCCTATGTTGTATTTGGAATTGAGACTAGTTCTATACTGAGATCTTTTTTCCTCAATTGCAACAGTCCCTGAAAAAATTGTAGTTTTACAGCTTTAAATATTGTCCAGCTCTGGTTTTCTATGTCTCAATGAAGTTGAAGCCAGATGCTGCAAAAGTACTGAAGGACATCAGACGTAAGGCTAGATGAAGGGTGACTACAAACATCTTTTGTAACAAACATGGGTTTTGGTGGTATACAATAGCAAAGTACTTCTTAAAAAACTGTCTAAAGATGAGTTAGGGATATTTTTATATTACTTTTTAAAAAGTGTTTTAAATTTTCTGACCCTTTTTTTTAAAACATCTTTATTGGAGTATAATTGCCTTACATTGTTGCATTAGTTGTTGCTGTATAACAAAGTAAATCAGCTATACCTATACATATATGCCCGTATCCCCTCCCTCTTGCATCTCCCTCCCACCCTCCCTATCCCACCCCTCTAGTTGGTCACAAAGCAACAAGCTGATCTCCCTGTGCTATGTGGCTGCTTCCCACTAGCTACCTATTTTACATTTGGTAGAGTATATATGTCAGTGTCACTCTCTCACTTCGTCTCAGCTTACCCTTCCCCCTCCCCATGTCCTCAAGTCCATTCTCTATGTCTGCATCTTTATTCCTGTCCTGCCCCTAGGTTCTTCAGAACCTTTTTCTTTTTTTTAGATTCCATACATATGTGTTAGCCTACGGTATCTGTTTCTCTTTCTGACTTCCTTCACTCCTCTGTATGACAGACTATATTCCATTGACAGTAATATTCCATTGTATATATGTGCCACATCCTCTTTATCCATTCATCTGTTGATGGACACTTAGGTTGCTTCCATGTCCTGGCTATTGTAAATAGAGCTGCAGTGAACATTGTGGTACATGACTCTTTTTGAATTTTGGTTTTCTCAGCGTATATGCCCAGTAGTGGGATTGCTGGGTCATATGGTAGTTCTATTTGTAGTTTTTTAAGGAACCTCCATACTGTTCTCCATAGTGGCTGAACCAATTCACATTCCCACCAGCAGTGCAAGAGTGTTCCCTTTTCTCCACACCCTCTCCAGCATTTATTGTTTCTAGATTTTTTGATGATGGCCATTCTGACTGGTGTGAGATGATATCTCATTGTAGTTTTGATTTGCATTTCTCTAATGATTAATGATGTTGAGCATTCTTTCATGTGTTTGTTGGCAGTCTGTATATCTTCTTTGGAGAAATGTCTGTTTAGGTCTTCTGCCCATTTTTGGATTGGGTTGCTTGTTTTTTTGTTATTGAGCTGCATGAGCTTCTTGTAAATTTTTGAGATTAATCCTTTGTCAGTTGCTTCATTTGCAAATATTTTCTCCCATTCTGAGGGTTGTCTTTTGGTCTTGTTTATGGTTTCCTTTGCTGTGCAAAAGCTTTGAAGTTTCATTAGGTCCCATTTGTTTATTTTTGTTTTTATTTCCATTACTCTAGGAGGTGGGTCAGAAAGGATCTTGCTGTGATTTATGTCATAGAGTGTTCTGCCTATGTTTTCCTCTAAGGGTTTGATAGTTTCTGGCCTTACATTTAGGTCTCTAATCCATTTTGAGCTTATTTTTGTGTATGCTGTTAGGGAGTGATCTAATCTCATACTTTTACATGTACCTGTCCAGTTTTCCCAGCACCACTTATTGAAGAGGCTGTCCTTTCTCCACTGTACATTCCTGCCACCTTTATCAAAGATAAAGTGACCATAGGTGCATGGGTGTATCTCTGGGCTTTCTATCCTGTTCCATTGATCTATATGTCTGTTTTTGTGCCAGTACCATACTGTCTTGATTACTGTAGCTTTGTAGTATAGTCTGAAGTCAGGGAGTCTGAATCCTCCAACTTCATCTTTCTTTCTCAAGATTGCTTTGGCTATTTGGGGTCTTTTGTGTTTCCATACAAATTGTGCAATTTTTTGTTCTAGTTCTGTGAAAAATGCCATTGGTAGTTTGATAGGGATACAACTGATTCTGTAGATTGCTTTGGGTAGTAGAGTCATTTCCATAATGTTGATTCTTCCAGTCCAAGAACATGGTATATCTCTCCATCTGTTTGTATCATCTTTAATTTCTTTCATCAGTGTCTTATAGTTTTCTGTATACAGGTCTTTTGTCTCCCTAGGTAGGTTTATTCCTAGGTATTTTACTCTTTTTGTTGCAATGGTAAATGGGAGTGTTTCCTTAATTTCTCTTTCAGATTTTTCATTATAAGTGTATAGGAATGCAAGAGATTTCTGTGCATTAATTTTGCATCCTGCTACTTTACCAAATTCATTGATTAGCTCTAGTAGTTTTCTAGTGGCATCTTTAGGATTCTCTATGTATAGTATCATGTCATCTGCAAACAGTGACAGTTTTCCTTCTTCTTTTCTGATCTGGATGCCTTTTATTTCTTTTTCTTCTCTGATTGCTGTGGCTAAAACTTCCAAAACTATGTTGAATAATAGTGGTGAGAGTGGGCAACCTTGTCTTGTGCCTGATCTTAGAGGAAATGGTTTCAGTTTTTCACCATTGAGAACGATGTTGGCTGTGTGTTTGTCATTTATGGCCTTTATTATATTGAGGTAAGTTCCCTCTCTTCCTACTTTCTGGAGATTTTTTTATCATAAATGGGTGTTGAATTTTGTCAAAAGCTTTTTCTGCATCTATTGAGATGATCATACAGTATTGATCCTTCAATTTGTTGATATGGTGCATCACATTGATTTCTTTGCATATATTGAAGAATCCTTGCATTCCTGGGATAAACCCCACTTGATCATGGTGTACGATTCTTTTAATGTGCTGCTGGATTCTGTTTGCTAGTATTTTGTTGAGGAGTTTTGCATCTATGTTCATCTATGATATTGGCCTATAGTTTTCTTTTTTTGTAACATCTCTGTCTGGTTTTGGTATCAGGGTGATGGTGGCCTTGTAGAATGAATTTGGGAGTGTTCCTCCCTCTGATATATTTTGGAAGAGTTTGAGAAGGATAGGTGTTAGCTCTTCTCTAAATGTTTGATAGAATTCACCTGTGAATCCATCTGGTCCTGGGTTTTTGTTTGTTGGAAGATTTTGAGTCACAGTTTCAATTTCAGTGATTGTGATTGGTCTGTTCATATTTTCTATTTCTTCTTGGTTCATTCTCAGAAGGTTGTACTTTTCTGAGAATTTGTCCATTTCCTCCAGGTTGTCCATTTTATTAGCAAATAGTTGCTTGTAGTAATCTCTCATGATCCTTTGTATTTCTGCAGTGTCAGTTGTTACTTCTCCTTTTTCATTTCTAATTCTGTTGATTTGAGTCTTCTCCCTTTTTTTCTTGATGAGTCTGGCTAATGGTTTATCAATTTTGTTTATCTTCTCAAAGAACCAGCTTTTAGTTTATTGATCTTTGCTATGGTTTCCTTCATTTCTTTTTCATTTATTTCTTATCTGATCTTTATGACTTCTTTCCTTCTACTAACTTCGGGGATTTTTTGTTCTTCTTTCTCAAATTGCTTTAGGTATAAGGTTAGTTTGTTTATTTTAGATGTTTCTTGTTTCTTGAGGTAGGATTGTATTGCTCTAAACTTCCCTCTTAGAACTGCTTTTGCTGCATCCCATAGGTTTTGGGCTGTCATGTTTTCATTGTCATTTGTTTCTAGGTATTTTTTGATTTCTTCTTTGATTTCTTCAGTGATCTCTTGATTATTTAGTAGCATATTGTTTAGCCTCCATGTGTTTGTATTTTTTACAGATGTTTTCCTGTAATTGATATCTAGTCTCATAGCATTGTGGTCGGGAAAGATACTTATACAATTTCATTTTTCTTAAATTTACCAAGGCTTGATTTGTGGCCCAAGATATGATCTATCCTGGATAATGTTCCATGAGCACTTCAGAAGAAAGTGTATTCTGTTGTTTTTGGATGGATTGTCCTATAAATATCAATTAAGTCCATCTTGTTTAATGTAGCATTTAAAGTTTGTGTTTCCTTATTTATTTTCATTTTGGTTGATCTGCCCATTTGTGAAAGTGGGGTGTTAAAGTCCCCTACTATTATTGTGTTACTGTCAATTTCCCCTTTTATGCCTGTTAGCATTTGCCTTATGTATTGAGGTGCTCCTATGCTGGCTGCATAAATATTTACAATTGTTATATCTTCTTCTTGGATTGGTCTCTTGATCATTATGTATTGTCCTTCGTTGTCTCTTGTAATAGTCTTTATTTTAAAGTCTATTTTTGCTGATATGAGAATTTCTACTCCAGCTTTTTTGATTTCCATTTATCTTTTTGAAATGACAAATGGCTGTCAGGAATATGCTGACACATAGTTTCAAAAAGTAAATCAGGACTCAGTCTATCCATTCAAACTGAAGGTTCATTTGAACAATGAACATTAAATTAAATACCTTTAAAAATGCATGCTGTGGAGAGAGCATTTTGAATATAGGCAGCTGGAAATGTTCACATTAGTATGTGATTTTGTTACTGGAAATCTCATAAATATATCTATAATAACTGTCATATCTGCAATACTTTAGAAACTTGAAAATGGAAATTTTTTTTACTTGATTTAAATATTTCAAATGAATTTCAATGAAGTTTGGAACTATTTGCTTAAAATGGAAAAAAGTTGATTGACATACAGAAAGTTGAAAGCTTACTAAAATTTTTTCAATAAAAACCTTTACAAAGTTGATAGATAGGATTGAAAAATGAGTATCATGATTTATTCATTAAGCCAACATGCATTTATCCCATTTAGATATACAAAAATTTGTGAGATATATTTTTAATATACTAGCTAATTTAAGTTAAATACCAAAATAAATTGAATTAGAGCCAGATATTCAAATCTCTATAAACTTTGACTCCAAGATTTAAAAAAATATATTTACATCACATTTTCTCACCAAAAATCTTAAAATTTCAAAGAATTTTATGATGTTGATCAGTATACTTTATAATAATTTAAAAAGATTATTTCATCCTTTTTCATCCCCTTTTAATTTCTGGTTTTTGTGTAGGTTTACAAGGTACACAATATATTAGTACAGTAGTACAAGTACATAATTTAAAAATAAATAGAAAATATTGGAGAACCAAGCTTGCACTTTTTTTTTTCCAACTGATGCAATGCATGACCAAAAAACTGACTTCATGACTGAAGATCTGGTGTAAACTACTGTCATCGTCTTCTGTCTGTTCTCTCTGCCTACCAACTTTCCCTTCACCAATCTACTTTACATAATGCTGCCACATTAATCTTCCTAAACTGTAGCTTTGAGATGTTACTCCCCTATCCAGTCATCTTAAATGACTTTCCAATGAATATAGACTAAAGCCCAAATTCCTTAGCTTGGCATTCAAGTACCTCTATAATATAAGCCAGTTTCCTATCTTTCCAAAATATTTTACTTCTTCTATTCCTTCATTCAAGTCAGAATGAACTATTTACTGCTCCCTTCATGTTCTGTGGTTGCCTACCTCTACAACTTTATTCATCACTTACCTGATGTTGTCTTTGTAGGATGCTCTTCCCCATGCATGTACAGACATTTGGGGGACAAATATGGATTGACACCTTTCATACAGTGTTTTCTCTGACTCACTCCATCCCCTGCCCCAGTTGGAAGTACATTCTCCCTTCTCTGAAATCTCATAAGTTTGCCAGTGACTATCCAATCTTTGGTTATGTCCATACTTGTGTAATATATTCTCTAGTGGAATATAGGAATTAGAACTGGTTCATCCCAGAACTCACCCAATTCTGCAACACACCCTTGTGTAGAAGAGACCCTGAGTCTCTCCATCCACTCAGACAACAATTTTTTGACCATCGACTATGTTCTGGTAGATCCAGTTCAGGATACTACAGAATCTATACAATCTGCACAAATGGAGGTGGATTTGTCTTATTCCTTTTGTAAAGTTTTACACCATGAAAGTCCTATTGGGCAATTTAATCCATGTATTAATTTCAGAAAATTCTCAGTCTATTAGCCTATAATTCAGTTTACAATTCATCCTACATGCAACCATTCATGGAGGAAAAATCAAAAAGATCTATCCAAATAATTCAAGTTTTGCAAATATAAAATGTTCCTTAAAATTTAAATATTCTATGACTTATAAGTAATGAAATACTATAACAAAAGAAAAGTCCCGATGTACACAATGATATTATTAGAAACCTCTGGACCAGAGTACAATAGATAATACCTGGGAAAAACTGGAAGATAAAGTAAAGAAGAAGTACTAAAAGAAAAATATTTTAACTGTTAGTGAGGAAGGGATATAAAGGGGAAGTCTTGAGAGATATTCTCTATTTTAGAGAGTAAAAAGAGTTTGAAACTTACCTTTATTATATGTTATTCCTGATGAAAAATCAAAAATGTTCAAAAGTAAAATCATAACATATAAAAGTGGCAATTCCATCTGTTGGAAGAAAAAAATTATTGCCATTCAATTACTCTGAAGATATTTTTTAATTCCTTTTGCTATAAACAATGGCAAAGAAATCATCTCTTCTTTGAATTAAAAATATTTCTCATTATGTGACAAAAGCAGAAAACAATTGACTAAGCTCTACACTTACTCCTTAACTGGTATTAAAGATATTTATAAATATAATTATTGCAAACTAAAGAGCTGTGGCTCAGGGTTTTCTGCAACTGTTAGAAAGGCATGATCAATTCTACATCTGTGTAAAACACAACCGGACTTGATAAAGACTCAGGATGGTACAGTTGTACCTTGATCTGAGACTGTGACAGTATTGCTCTTGGGAGAGACAATCCATGTGAGTCCTGAGCACCCCTGTACATCCTTGCTGTGTGCCAGGAATGCAAGGCCCTTTTCTCAGAGTTGTGCTTGCAGCAAGCAACCTTGAGGCATGAGGTAACATCCTCTGGCCAAGCACAGGATTGTTTCCATGGTGAATCTCCCAACTCCGTGTTCTTCTCCTGTAATGCACACCACTATGTGTGTTAGCAAGTATCTGTCATGGGCTGAATTGTTCCCCCCTCCCAAATTCATATGCTGAAGTCCTAACCCCCAGTATATCAGAATGTGGTCATATTTGGAGATAGGGTCTTTACAGAAGTAATTAAGTTAAAATGAAATCATTAGGGTAGGCCCTAATCCAGTATAACTGGTGTCTTTATAAGAAGGCGAAATTTGGACACTCTCTTGTACAGGTAGAAGATGATATGAAGACACAGGGAGAAGGCAGCCGTTTACAAGCCAAGGAGAGAGGCCTGGAACAGATCCTTCCCTCGTGGCTCTCAGAGGGAACTAGCTCTGCTAACATCTTGATGTTGAAACTGAGCAGGACCCTTTGGTACCCTCTCACTTCGTTTGGGACTCTCTGTGCCCCACATCTCTTGAAGTAAAAGAGGTTTCTCCTGACGTCTTCAGGTTTCTCCCGAGTCTCAAAAGGCTGGCTAAAGAGTTAATGATTAGGAAAATGTGAACATATAATAATAAAGAATAACTGTTGGGCCAGGAAAGTAAACTGGTAACAATTTAAACAAAAGATCAGCCATAACAGCAGAGTCACAGGACCTTTAGTTCATCCATGAAGGACATAGATAACAATGTCTGAAGCACATTCTTAAGTTGTTTTTACAGAAACTAGACTCCCACCAGATGGAAACAGCTGACCATAAGTGCGTAGACTCCAGACCAATTGGGATCAGAAAGTTGATGATGTTGACTCTGGAAACATCACCCTGTTACCTCATTGCCAATCAATCAGAAGAATGTCCATGAACTGATCAGGCACCCTGCAACCCACATCCCTAATGGTGCCTTAAAAAACCCTTCCCTGAAAGCCATCAGGGAGTTCAGGTCCTTTGAGTACTAGCTGCACATTCTCCTTTCTTGGCACCCTGCAATAAACGTACTTTCCTTCACCACAACCCGGTGTCAGACTGGTTTTGCTGCACATCAGGGAAACCGACCCAAATCCAGGGTCGGGATAATCTCAGATTTCTAAACTCCAGAGCTGTGAGACAATAAATTTCTGTTGCTTAAACCACTCAGTGTGTGGTACCTTGTTAGCCCTAGTAAACTAATACAGCATGAGACTCCATGGGACTAGGGTGGGAGGAGGGAGGGAGGAAGGGGACATGGAGAACTGGAGTGAACATCATGTTGACAGTGACTACTGCTTTTGCTGTGAGTGATAAAGTCCTACATCTCTGACCCAGGAGTCTGTATCTTTTGCCAGCACCCAAGAAACAGTAACAGACTGACTCGCCAGCTATAGGAAGAGTAAATTCCAGCTCCTTTGGGGTTCCTGACAACTGCTGAGTAAATTAAATTTAACTGATGTTTTTCTTCCCTCAAAATTGATTTTCTTGATTCAATACATTTAACTGACAGTAGAAAGCTCAACATTTGTTGGATTTTGAATTCCTCACCCTTATCACATGGTTAGGGGAGAATTGTTTTTTAAGTGCATTTTTTAGTCATCTAAGAAAACAACTTGTTTTCACAAGGTAAGAGGAAATAAATGGTCCATCAAAATTACATCTGCACGGTGCTAGGCTCAATATTATTTTTGGTATAAGAATGAATTCAACATTAAATGGAGAAGTTACCAGAGACAAACTTTGAAAATAGTGCCCTTATCAGGCAAATCTTGTATTATTTTGCTAAACATTCAAATTAAATGACATAACACCATTATTAGAACCCATAAGCTTTCCTCATCCCTGAAATACTGTCTGAAATGTATTATATTCCAGGACCCCAGTTTGGATGACTTCTTAATAAGTTATCTTCAAAGTTGCTCCAATTCAGTTCTCTCAAGTAAATATAAGAAGATCTCTAATTTCATTTAAGTGGATTTGACTGTACCTGTCTTTGAGTCAAAAACTAAAAACTTAATTTGAAAGGCTTTTAAATGCTTTCATTAAGGAAAGGAAACCCGAGAGAGCATATTTACGGGCAAGACAGCCAAGGAGTGATCTTTGAACACTGCATGGCTTTGTGCTAGCTGCACATTCCCTTACTCTAATAATTCAGCCCATATATATAAATTCATATTTATAGCTTATATATATAATTATATATATAATTTTTTTAAATTTAGAGATGAAATGTACTTTACTTTAGAGTTGACATATGAGACATTAAGTAACATGTCCAAAGTCCGTTACTAGCTAGTTACAGAGTTGGGCTTAGAACCAAGGTTTCCTGATTGAATTGATCTAGTCAGCGTAAAAAGATGCCACAAAATGAAAATTTCAAAACTTATTCCACATAACATTCTTGAGTAGATTTGACCGCTCACCAAAACTGCTAAATTTGTTCACCATAATTCTGCTTCATACATACATTAGTCTCATTCTTCTCCTTCTTCAATATTATGACTTTCTCAATTTGGTACTACCTTCTTTCAACAATTATCTCATGGTTAGAAAAAAGGCACAGACTTTGGCCTAAGATCAGCTCTGCCCACTGAGATGTTTGATCTTGGGAAAGTTACTTAACTTCTTCAAGTTTACTTTCTATTCAGTAAAATAGGGACAACACTTCACAGGGTTGTTGTGAGAATTAAATGAATAATATACTAAAACATCTAACAGCTAGCTACTTTACACAAACTAAGCACTTGATAAATATTAGCTCTGAATCCATATCTTTATACATTGAAGCAACTTCTTTATCTTCATCACACTCTCCTATGCATCCTTAACAGTCAAATTATCCCCACTTACTATTCCCATTTAATGCTTATGAGTTTCATGTAACGGTCAGATATAGGTCATATATCTGGGTATTTTCTATTCTCTGGCATCAAATAAATATTGGGAATTGTCCCAAAGGAGGAACCTACCGGTTCATTTGTAGTTACTCTGTTATCATGGAAGAGTGATTACACTGTAAATTCATACTATAGTAGGGCCCTTATTTCTTACTGTAATTCCTTCTTAGTGGGGTGCCCAACCAGTTGCACTTTTCTTTTTTATATTTTCCCAAGCTTTCTTCTATACAGGCTGAGAAAGAAGACCCAAAACTGGGAGCTGAGTTTTCACAGTTTACTGGTTTAGTGTCCACTTAACTTTGGTAACAGCCAATCAGCTGCTACCAAGTATAGAAGCATGCTTAGAAAAATCTAAAGGACAGGCAGTTGGAATTTCCAATTAACTGCCTCTTCAAAGAGCACCAAAGATCATTTTCTGTGTTCACATCAGTGTCCTGAAGGAAGAGTGGGACTTAAAAGAATGAAGATCTTATTGATAGGGTAAGCAAGAAAATTAAATACACAAAGCAAAAAGATAGGAATGAGCTACTTGTGCATGGGAATCAGTAAGACCAAATGATATGCCAGTCTGCTCTTCAGGTTCATTCTTGTGTAAATGTCCTTGGTGGGGTTGATTATACCCACTCAGCCTGCCTTTGACCAGTGGGCTGAGACTGAACCTTTCTTACTTAGCACCCTAACTAGTCATCAAGGTCACAGAAGCTAACAAATAATTTTTTAAATGATGATAATAAAACCTGCTTTACATTCATGTTTTCCTTCAGAAGTCCCTTCAAATGGCCATGTAGAATCTGCTTATACCCATATCATGAAAGATAGCTGGTATCTGGGTTACCTATTCCTAAAGAGTCCATGTAAGAAAAACTTTCTCTCACATTTTCTGGTGACTTTAACTGAAAGAAAAAAGTTACTCCTCAACCTGCAACAATGTGCAAAACTCAACAAAATATCTCTCCCAATAAAGACTCAGTTCCTCCCCTATTAAGGGTAAGGATCTGCTTTCAGTCAGTTACTGTTGAATTACACTTTGATTTGAAGGAAAGCTCCCATAGCAGAGCTTTTATCTGTAACAGTAGAATGAAAATGTTCTTCTCCCTGGAAAACAAGACAGGCACGGGGCATCTAGTTAGGAAATTTGGGGACAAGGAAAGGGGCTCATTGGAAGGATGACTTTGACTTTTTCTGCAATTTTTCTCTGACTATAAAAGTGCTCATTGTGCAAAACTTGAAAAATACGAACAGGTACAGAGAAATTAATTACCCATAAACCAACAATCAGATATAAGCACTATTAACACTTTGACCTATTTCTACAATCTGTTCCCTACACATTTATGTGTTTCACATAGGATCCTTCTGTATATAGCTTCAGTATATAGCTTTCAGTCGTTATTCTGACCATTTTTTCATGTAATTCAACTTTAAAAATTTTTTTCACAATTACATATCTAAAATAACTACAATTTATTTAAACATAAGTCATTCAGTTGTTTCCAGTGTTTTCCTGTTATGAATAGTGTAACTGAATAATCCTGAACAAAAATCTTTCCCTGCATTTAAATATATTTCTTTAGGATATAAATATATTTAAGATTCTTGGTATATGTTGGAAAATTGCTTTCCAGAAAATGCAGTGTTTGGGGCTTCCCTGGTGGAGCAGCAGTTAAGAATCCACCTGCCAATACAGGGGATGTGGGTTCGAGCCCTGGTCTGGGAAGATCCCACATGCCTCAAAGCAACTAAGCCCACGCGCCACAACTCCTGAGCCTGCGCTCTAGAGCCCGCAAGCCACAACTAGTGAGCCCGTGAGCTGTGACTACTGAAGCCCACGTGCCCTAGAGCTTGTGCTCCGCAACAAGAGAAGCCACCACAATGAGAAGCCTGCACACCCCAATGAAGAGTAGCCCCCCACTCACTGCAACTACAGAAAGCCTGTGCGCAGCAACGAACACCCAACACAGCCAAAAATAAATTAATTAATTAATTAAAAGAAAAAAAAAGAAATGCCTGTGGGACATACAGTTAAGAAAAAATGTAGTGCTGAGAATTAGATATAATCTGTAACAGTTTGATAGGCAAAAAAGTATCTCATTGTTTTACTTTTTAAAATATTGGTGCAATTTAATATTTAAGATATGCTTGTTAGCCATTTTGTCTTCTATAAATTATCTGGACATATTCTTGACCATTTTCTGTTGGAATTTTAGTGTTTTGCTTGTGAAATGGTAAAAGAATTTCTTGCAATACTTACAATGAATATTAAACCCAATTAGTCACTTAATTTTGTTTACAATGGGTTTTGATACATAGTAATTCAAATCTGATGCAATCAAATTTATCAGTATTTTCCTTTGTTTCTGTTGCCTTATAGTTTCAAAGTCTACCCCCATCCAGAGACATACTTTTCTTATGCTTTTTGTGACCACCAAGATGGGTGGGATAGGGAAGGAGGGAGGGAGATGCAAGAGGGAGGGGATATGGGGATATGTGTATACATATAGCTGATTCACTTTGTTATACAGCAGAAACTAACACAACATTGTAAAGCAATTATACTCCAATAAAGATGTTAAAGAAAAAATTTAAAGACTCAAAACGTTCAAAGAATAAAATAACAAGGACATTTTGATCACCCCAGATTAACATTACTACCAGTTTAAAAAAATTATTATGGGATATTCCAACATTAGAAAAAGATTCCAAACAAAAGAAAAAGAAAGACTGTACAATCAGCCTCTTTGTATCCATCATCTAGCTTCAGTCCTGTTTCATCAATACATACACCCATTTATCATCCTCCTTCAGGATAATCTTGAAGATATCCTAGACATTTATACATATTTCAGTACATACTTCTAAGAGAAAATGACAATTTAATTTATTATTTATTTATTTATTCATTCATTCATGGCTGTGTCAGGTCTTAGCTGCAGCACACGGGATCTTTGTTGATGCGTGTGGGATCTTTCGTTGTAGCGTGCAGGCTTCTCTCTAGTTGTGGTGTGCTGATTTTCTCTTCTCTACTTGTGCCACGCAGGCTCCAGGACATGTGGGTTCTGTAGTTGTGGCACGCGGGTTCCAGAGTGTGTGGGCTCTGTAGTTAGAGGCACAGAGGCTCTCCAGTTGAGGTGAGCAAGCTCAGTAGTTGTGGCATATGGGCTTAGTTGCCCCACAGCATGTGGGATCTTAGTTCCCTCACCAGGGATCAAAACCTTGTCCCCAGCATTGTAAGGTGGATACTTTACCACTGGACCACCAGGGAAGTCCAAAAATGACATTATTAAAATAAAACAAAACCACAATACTGGACTTCCCTGGTGGTGCAGTGGTTAAGAATCTGCCTGCCAGTGCAGGGGACATGGGTTCGAGCCCTGGTCTGGGAAGATCCCACATGCTGCAGAGCAACTAAGCCTGTGCACCACAACTACTGAGCCTGCACTCTAGAGCCCGTGAACCATAACTACTGAGCCTATGTGCTACAACTACTGAAGCCCGTGCGCCTAGAGCCCATGCTCTGCAACAAGAGAGGCCATCCAAATGAAAAGGCCGCGCACCGCAGTGAAGAGTAGCCCCCGCTCAATGCAACTAGAGAAAGCCTGCACGCAGTAACGAAGACCCAATGCAGCCAAAAATAAATAAATTAATAAAAAACAAAAAAAACACAATACCATATCATGTCTTAAAATAATAATGATTTCTGGATATCTACCCAGTGACTGTTTTCATTTCTTCAGTATACCATTCTTAAATTTTTTTATAGTTTGTATGAATCAAGATCCAATAGGGTTCATCTCTGCAATTGGTTGATATATTTTTGAAGTTGTTAAATCCACAGATAACTCTCCTTTTCACCCCCATTTTCTCTCTCTTTTTCCTTGCAACTTATTAGTTGAAGAAGTAGTTCGTTTTAATGTTTTCCTCTGGATTTTGCTGATTGCATCATCGTGGTATCTTTTACACAGTAAGTTTATCTCATTTGTCATGTAATTTGCAAAGTAGATTTAAATGCTTGATCAGATTCAGGCTAATTTTTTTGGCAGGGACACTTCATAGGTGGTGTTGAATACGTCTAACAGGAAGTACATAATGACTGGTTCTCTCTTTCCATGATACACCAGCAATCATTTATTGCCTAGATCTGTTAAATTCACTGGAGGTTGCAAGATGGTGATATTTTATCATTCATTCTTTATTCATTCACTGGAATACTTCTATAAAGATAAAATTTCCTTCACCAACTATTTGGTTACCCAGAGGTATATTTCCTAAGGAAAGACAAAATAAATGCTTCATTCTTTTCCCTCACTTACCAGTTTTGATTCCCTAGCATTGGTTCCCTAGAATTGATTTTCTAGCATCCTCATAGAAGCAAACAATAAGATTTATTTTTAAGTATCATTATGAACTCATAGCTTTCTGTTTAAATATATTTCAGTGTTTCTATCCGTTACAGTTACTATCCGTACTGATGCTCAAAGTGTCCGATTTTTGGCAGGTATGGTCTTCTTAAAGTTGGCTCCTGAGTCCTTTTGACATGGCTCTACTTGAGTCTTTGATTGCTTGCTTTCTTCCCTTCTTCTAGGACAAAATATTCCAGGCTCACTTTATATACTTCTGTCCCAAACATAGGATCAGTCATTTCTGTATGGAATTCTGATTCCTTTTACTGGGAAATGGTATTTAGAAACCATAATTTGGGAGCTAGGCCAGTCTTAAAATATATATAAATATATAAACTTTATGGAAGATACATTGTGGCTACTCAAAACTGTATTTCTCCACATATTCACCAAAAAAATCACATAAATAAAGAGGAGAATTAATAAAACAACCCTAGAGCAACCATTGCACAGATATTACTAAGAATTTCAATTTACATAAAAGTAGAAAAATAAACATCTAAACCCAGCAGGATCAAATCCAGAGTCCACACCAAAGTATGGTAGAGACTGTGTGGAAAAGAAGAGAGGTTCACAGGAGTATAGCAGTGGTAGGATACAGGTGAAATCCTCTCTAATAGAGTTCTACCTGAGAAAAGAAATACTGAGAAAAGGTTTGAGAACTGGTAGATTAGAACACTCGTTTGAAAATCTCCTTGCAGTTTTAGGAAGGCAGCATTCAGAAGAAGGGGTAGCCTCTGAATGGGGAGGAATTTCTCAGATGTTTGATGGTGAAGAGAAAAAAGAAAGCAAACAATGGAAATTAAAGATCTTACAGAAACAAAAGAGACCACAAAATCGGGAAACACACTGACCCCACCCCCAAAAGTTTCCATCTACTTAAAAATTCAACTTCCCTTTAGCAACAGAAGAGGATGCTTTTGAATTAAGAAACCTAGATAGAACCAATGTCATTTTCCACAGAATTAGAACAAATAATTCTAAAATTTGTATAGAAACACAAAAGACCTCAAATAGTCAAAATGATCTTGAGAAAGAAGAACAAAACTGGAGATATCATGCTCCCTGATTTTAAACCACACTACAAAACTATAGTAATCAAAATGGTGTGGTACTCGCACAAAAACAGATGGATCAATGGAACAGAACAGAGAGCCCAGAAATAAACCCACACTTATATGGTCAATTTAATCTACAACAAAGGAGGTAAGAATACATAATGGGGAAAAGGCAGCTTCTTTGTAATTGGTGTTGGAAAAACTGGACAGCTACATGCAAAAGAATGAAACTGGACTACACTCTCACACCGTAAAAAAAAAAAAAAACAAAAAACTCAAAATGGATTAAAGACTTAAATGTAAGACCTGAAACCATCAATCTCCTAGAAGAAAACATAGGCGGTATGCTCTTTGATATTGGCCTTAGCAATATGTTTTTGGATCTGTCTCCTTATGCAAGGGAAACAGAAACAAAAATAAACAAATTGGACTATATCAGACTAAAAAGTTTTTGCACAACAAAGTAAACTATCAACAAAAGGAAAAGGCTGCCTACTGAATGGAGAAGATATTTGCAAACAATATACCTGATGAGGGGTTAATATCCAAAGTAATCAAAAAACTTACACAACTCGACATAAAAAAACAAACAACCCAATTAAAAAATGGGCAGAGGACCTGACTAGACATTTCCCAAAAAAGACATGCAGATGGCCAACAGCAACATCAAAAGATGCTCAACCCCCTAATCATCATGGAAATAAAAATCAAAACCACAGTGAGATATTACCTCACACCTGTCAGAATTGCTTTTATCAGGGACTTCCCTGGCATTCCAGTGGTTAAGACTCCACACTTCCAGTGCAGGGGGCGTGGGTTTGATCCCTGGTCAGGGAACTAAGATCTCACATGCTGCATGGCACAGCCAAAAAAAAGAAAGAAAGAATTGCTATTATCAAAAAAACAACAAATAACAAATGTTGGCAAGGGTGTAGACAAAGGGGGACCTTCGTGCATTGTTGGTGGGAATGTATTAAACTGGTGCAACCACTATGGAAAATATTATGGTAGTTCCTTAAAAAATTAAAAATAAAACTATCATACAATCAAACAATTTCACTTCTGGATATTTATATGAAGAAAATGTAAACAACTAATTCAAAAAGGTACTTGTACCCCTATGTTTACTGCAGCACTATTTACAATAGCTAAGATATAGAAGCAAACTAAGTGTCCATCAACAGAAGAATGAATAAAGAAGATGTGGTGTGTATATAAATACGTACAATGGAATATTACTCAGCCATAAAAAGAATGAAATCTTTCCATGTGCGACAACATGAATGGACCTAGAGGGGATTTTGCTAAGTGAAGTAAGTCATAGAAAGACAAGTACCATATGATCTCACTTATATGTCAGTGTATATGGAATGTGGAATCTAAAAAATAAAACAAATGAACAAACATAACAAAAGAGTCCTAGACACAGAGAACAAATTGGTGGTTGCCTGAGGGGAGGGGAGTGGTGGTATGAATAAAATAGGTAAGGGAGATTAAGAGGTACAAACTTCCAGTTACAAAATAAACGAGTCACAGGGATGAAAGGTACAGTACAGGGAAATAGTCAATTATATTGTAATATCTTTTTATGGTGACAGACGGTAACTCGATATATCATGGTGATCATTTTGTAATGTATAGAAATATTGAACCATCATGTTATAGACCTGGAACTAACATAATATTGTGAGTCAATTACACTTCAATTAAAAAAATATGTAGACACTGAAATAATGTATTAAAATGCTAATGACAGTTATCTCTGGGGGGTGGGTTATTGTTGATTTTTACTTTATGCTTTTATGTATTTCTAGTTGTCTGCAATGAATGTGTATTGCTTATAAAATTAGAAAGAAAACCAATAAATGTCACTACAAAATGTTTGTAAAATTAAAAAAAAAAGAATTGAGAAACCAAATTTCATTAAAAGTAAAGTTTTCTGCTATGTGAAAGGCACTGTCAAGAGAAAAAAAAACATGGAGTGGGAGAAAAAAAATACTGGGTTGGCCAAAAAGTTCATTTGGGGTTTTCCGTAACATCTTACAGAGAAACCCAAATGAATTTTTTGGCCAACACAATATTTGCAAAAGACACACCTGATAAAGGACTGTTATCTAAAACATACAAAGAACTCTTAAAACTCAATAATAAGAAAACAGCCCGATTAAAAAATGGGCCACAAATCCTAACAGACACCTCATGAAAGAAGATATATAGATGGCATGTAAGTATATGAAAACATGTTCCACATCAAATGTCATCAGAGAAATGCAATTTAAAACAATGAGATACCATTTCACACCTATTAGAATGACCAAAATTTGGAGCGCTGACAGCACCAATGGTGCGAGTATGCAAAATGGTACAGCCACTTGGAAGACAGTTCGGTGAGGTTTTTTAAAAAAATTTTTATTTATTTATCTTTTTATTTTTGGCTGCACTGGGCCTTCATTGCTGCACACGGGCTTTCTCTAGTTGCAAAGAGTGGGGGTTACTCTTCATTGCAGTGCGTGCGCTTCTCATCGTGGTGGTCTCTCTTGTTGTGGAGCACGGGATCTAGGCACACGGGTTTCAGTAGTTGTGGCTCGAGGGCTCTAGAACACAGGCTCAGTAGTTGTGGTGCACAGACTTAGTTGCTCTGCAGCATGTGGGATCTTCCCAGACTAGGGCTTGAAGCCGTGTCCCCTGTGCTGGCAGGCGGATTCTTGACAGTGGTGCCATCAGGTAAGTCCCTGGTGAGTTTTTAACAAAACTAAACATACTTTACCATATGATCCAGCAATTGCACTCCTTGGGATTTACTCTAAGGAGATGAAAACTTAAGTTCACACAAATACTTGCACACAGATGTTTATAGCAGATTTATTCACAATTACCAAAACTTAGAAGTAACTAAGATGTCCTTCAGTTGGTGAATGAATAACTAAACCGTGGTACATCCAGACAGTGAAATGTTATTCAGCACTAAAAAGAAATGAGCTTTTTACATGGAGGAAAATTAAATGCATATTACTTAGTGAAAAAAGTCAATCTGAAAGGCTACTTATTTTATGATTCCAACTATATGACATTCTGGAAAAGGCAAAACTATGGAGACAACAAAAATATCAGTAGTTGGGCTTCCCTGGTGGTGCAATGGTTAAGAATCTTCCTGCCCACATATATACAATGGAATATTACTCAGCCATAACAAGAAACGAAATTGACTTATTTGTAGTGAGGTGGCTGGACCCAGAGTCTGTCATACAGAGTGAAGTAAGTCAGAAAGAGAAAAACAAATACCATATGCTAACACATATATATGGAATATAAAAAAAAAACGGTTTTGATGAACCTAGGGGCAGGACAGGAATAAAGACACAGATGTAGAGAATAGACTTGAGGACACAGGGAGGGGGAAGGATAAGCTGGGACAAAGTGAGAGAGTAGCACTGACATATATAGACTACCAAATGTAAAATAGATAGCTAGTGGGAAACAGCTGCATGGCACAGGAAGATCAGCTCAGTGCTTTGAGACCACCTAGAGGGGTGGGATAAGGAAGGTGGGAGGGAGATGCAAGAGGGAGGGGATATGGGTATATACATATGCATATAGCTGATTCACTTTGTTATACAGCAGAAACAAACACAACACTGTAAATCAATTATACTTTAATAAAGATGTTAAAAAAAAAAAAAAGAATCTGCCTGCCAATGCAGGGGACATGGGTTCGAGCCCTGGTCCAGGAAGATCCCGCATGCTGTGGAGCAACTACGCTTGTGCGCCACAACTACTGAGCCAGCACTCTAGAGTCTATGACTCACAACTACTAAGCCTGTGTGCCACAACTACTTAAGTCCATGCACCTAGAGCCTGTGCTCTGCAACAAGAAGCCACTGCAATGAGAAGCCTGTGCACCACAACAAGGAGTAGCCCCTGCTCACTGCATCTAGAGAAAGCCTGCATGCAGCAACAAAGACCCAATGCAGCCAAAAAGAAAAAAAAAAATCAGTAGTTGACAGGAGCTGGCAGTGGGGAGGAAGGTGTCAATAGGCAGAGCACAGAGGATTTTGGTGATAGTGAAAAATACTCTGTATGATATGATAATCATGGATACTTGCCATTTTACATTTGTCCAGACCTATAGAATGTTCAACACCAAGAGTGAGCCCTAAGGTAAACTATGGACTTTGGGTGATTATGATATGTCAATGTAGGTTCATTAGTCGTAACACATGTACCACTCTGGTGGAGGATTTTGATAATAGGGGAGGCTATGCATGTGTCAGGGCAGGAAGTATACAGGAAATTCCTGTACCTTCCTCTCAATTTTCCTGTAAAACCAAAACTGCTCTAAAATTTTTTTCTAAAAATTTGAAAAAAAAATAAAAGAATCACATGGGAAAAAAGGGACATAGATACTCAAACCTTGCCCCCTACCTGCAGACTTGTACAAAAAAACATATGACATTTCAAAATGAACACAAAATAGCAGGAAATATCCATGCAAAGCTATAAGATAGAAATGTGAATTCAAATATTTCAGCAGATAAGAATATTCTCTCTGCCTCAAACAAGAAACAGAAAAACTATAAAACAGAAAAAACTGTAACACAACACTCTAACCTGAATTAAAATGTTGAAACAAGGATTTGCACATTGAAACAAAAATTACCTTAAGTAATAAGTTCTAAATAAATCAGACTAGAAACAGAGAAAATACAGGAAGATGTGAAATGAGAGTTGACCAAACTCAGGAAATAGAAGAAAACGACAAAATAATCTCAGAAATTAAAGATTAAATTTCAAGGGGCCCAAAGGAAAATAGTTTCGACCAGAAATATAGTAAGGGTCATAGAGAAGAGGAATGAAAACTATTGAGAGGACAATATGAAATAAAGAAAATAGTAAAAGCATTGGAGAAAAAGTAAAGAAAATCTAACATTTCCTCAGAGCAAAAGAAACACTCAAGTATATAGACTGAAAGGAGACACAGAATGCCAACACAAAAGATGAAAACAGGCACATATCTGGACACACCTCATGAAATTTCAGGACAGAGAAATTCTCACTAAAGAGATAATCAGAATGGCATAATTCCTATCAGCAATACTGGATAATAGAATAAAATGGGGCAATGCCTTCAAGGCCTTACAGGAAAATTAAATGAGTTTTTAACCTAAGTACCCATTAAACAATAAATGGATAGAACAAAAGCAAGAAGAACTACAATCCTGCAGCCTGTGGAACAAAACCCACATTCAGAGAAAGATAGACAAGATGAAAAGGCAGAGGGCTATGTACCAGATGAAGGAACAAGATAAAACCCCAGAAAAACAACTAAATGAAGTGGAGATAGGCAACCTTCTAGAAAAAGAATTCAGAATAATGATAGTGAAGATGGTCCAGGACCTCGGAAAAAGAATGGAGGCAAAGATCGAGAAGATGCAAGAAATGTTTAACAAAGACCTAGAAGAATTGCAGAACAAACAAACAGAGATGAACAATACAATAACTGAAATGAAAAATACACTACAAGGAATCAATAGCAGAATAACTGAGGCAGAAGAACAGATAAGTGACCTGGAAGACAGAATGGTGGAATTCACTGCCATGGAACAGAATAAAGAAAAAAGAATGAAAAGAAATGAAGACAGCCTAAGAGACCTCTAGGACAACATTAAACACAATAACATTCACATTATAGGGGTCCCAGAAGGAGAAGAGAGAGAGAAGGATCCGAGAAAATGTTTGAAGAGATTATAGTTGAAAACTTCCCTAATATGGGAAAGGAAATAGCCACCCAAGTCCAGGAAGCGCAGAGAGTCCCATACAGGATAAACCCAAGGAGAAACATGCCAAGACACATAGTAATCAAATTGGCAAAAATTAAAGACACAGAAAAATTATTGAAAGCAGCAAGGGAAAAACAACACATAACATACAAGGGAACTCCCATAAGGTTAACAGCTGATTTCTCGGCAGAAACTCTACAAGCCAGAAGGGAGTGGCATGATATACTTAAAGTGATGAAAGGGAAGAAACTAAAACCAAGATTACTCTACTCGGCAAGGATCTCATTCAGATTCAATGGAGAAATCAAAAGCTTTACAGACAAGCAAAAGCTAAGAGAATTCAGCACCACCAAACCAGCTCTACAACAAATGCTAAAGGAACTTCTCTAAGTGGGAAACACAAGAGAAGAAAAGGACCTACAAAAAAAACCCCATAACGATTAAGAAAATGGTAATAGGAACATAGATATCAATAATTACCTTATATGTGAATGGATTAAATGCTCCGTCCAAAAGACACAGGCTTCCTGAATGGATACAAAAACAAGACCCATATATATGCTGTCTACAAGAGACCCACTTCAGACCTAGGGACACACACAGACTGAAAGTGAGGGGATGGAAAAAGATATTCCATGCAAATGGAAATCAAAAGAAAGCTGGAGTAGCAATTCTCATATCAGATAATACAGACTTTAAAATAAAGAATGTTACAAGAGACAAAGGACACTACATAATAATCAAGGGATCAATCCAAGAAGAAGATAGAACAATTATAAATATATATGCACCCAACACAGGAGCACCTCAATACATAAGGCAACTGCTAACAGCTCTAAAAGAGAAAACTGACAGTAACACAATAATACTGGGGCACTTTAACATCTCACTTACACCAATGGACAGATCATCCAAACAGAAAATTACTAAGGAAACACAAGCTTTACATGACACAATAGACCAGATAGACTTAATAGATATTTATAGGACATTCTCCAGGATAGATCACATCTTGGGTCACAAATCAAGCCTCAATAAATTTAAGAAAATTGAAGTCATATCAAACATCTTTTCTGACCACAACGCTATGAGATTAGAAATCAGTTACAGGGAAAAAACTGAAAATACACAACACATGGAGGCTAAACAATACGTTACTAAACAACCAAGAGATCACTGAAGAAATCAAACAGAAAATCAAAAAATACCTAGAGACAAATGACAATGATAACACGACATTCCAAAACCTATGGGACGTGGTAACAGCAGTTCTAAGAGGGAAGTTTATAGCTCTACAAGCCTACCTCAAGAAACAAGAAAAATCTCAAATAAACAATCTAGCCTTACAGCTAAAGGAACTAGAGAAAGAAAAACAAACAAAACCCAAAGTTAGAAGAAGAAATCATAAAGATCAGAGCAGAAATAAATGAAATAGAAACAAAGAAAACAATAGTAAAGATCAATAAAACTAAAAGCTGGGGCTTCCCTGGTGGCGCAGTGGTTGAGAGTCCGCCTGCCAATGCAGGGGACACGGGTTCGTGCCCCGGTCCGGGAAGATCCCACATGCTGTGGAGCGGCTGGGTCCGTGAGCCATGGCCGCTGAGCCTGTGTGTCCGGAGCCTGTGCTCCACAACGGAAGAGGCCACAGCAGTGAGAGGCCCATGTACCAAAAAAAAAAAAACCAAAAAAACAAAAAAACACTAAAAGCTGCTTCTCTGAGAAGAGAAACAAAATTGATAAACCATTAGCCAGACTCATGAAGAAAAAGAGGGAGAGGACTCAAATCAATAAAATTAGAAATGAAAAAGGAGAAGTTATAACAGGCACCACAGAAATACAAAGCATCCTAAGAGACTACTACAAGCAACTCTATGCCAATAAAATGGACAACCTGGAAGAAATGGACAAATTCTTAGAAAGGTATAACCTTCCAAGACTGAACCAGGAAGAAATAGAAAATATGAACAGACCAGCCACAAACAATGAAATTGAAACTGTGATTAAAAATCTTCCAACAAACGAAAGTCCAGGACCAGATGGCTTCACAGGTGAATTCTATCAAACATTTAGAGAAGAGCTAACACCCATCCTTCTCAAACTCTTCCAAAATATAGCAGAGGAAGGAACACTCCCAAACTCATTCTATGAGGCCACCATCACCCTGATAACCAAAGCCAGACAAAGATACTACAAAAAAAGAAAATTACAGACCAATATCACTGATTAATATAGATGCAAAAATCCTCAACAAAATACTAGTAAACAGAATCCAACAACACACTGAAAGGATCATAAAGGCATAAACCATGATCAAGTGGGATTTATTCCAGGGATGCAAGGATTCTTCAATATATGCAAATCAATCAATGTGATAAACCATATTAACAAATTGAAGAATAAAAACCATATAATCATCTCAAGAGATGCAGAAAAAGCTTTTGACAAAATTCAGCACCCATTTATGATAAAAACTCTCCAGAAAGTGGGCAGCGGGAACCTACCTCAACATACTAAAGGCCATATATGACAAACCCACAGCAAACACCATTCTCAGTGGTGAAAAACTTAAAGCATTTCCTCTAAGATCAGGAACAAGACAAGGATGTCCACTCTCACCACTATTATTCAACATAGTTTTGGAAGTCCTAGTCACGGCAATCGGAGAAGAAAAAGAAATGAAAGGAATACAAATTGGAAAAGAAGAAGTAAAGCTGTTACTGTTTGCAGATGACATGATACTATACATAGAGAATCCTAAAGATGCCACCAGGAAACTACTAGAGCTAATCAATGAATCTGGTAAAGTTGAAGGATACAAAATTAATGCACAGAAATCTCTTGCACTCCTATACACTAATGATGAAAAATCTGAAAGAGAAATTAAGGAAACACTCCCATTTACCATTGCAACAAAAAGAATAAAATACCTAGGAATAAACCTACCTAGGGAGACAAAAGACCTGTATGCAGAAAACTATAAGACACTGTTGAAAGAAATTAAAGATGATACCAACAGATGGAGAGATATGCCATATTCTTGGATTGGAAGAATCAGTACTGCGAAAATCAGTATACTACCCAAAGCAATCTACAGATTCAGTGCAATCCCTATCAAATTACCAATGGCATTTTTTACAGAACTGGAAAAAAAAGTCTTAAAATTTGTATGGAGACACAAAAGATCCCGAATAACCAAAGCAGTCTTGAGGGAAAAAAACGGAGTTGGAGATATCAGAGTCCCTGACTTCATACTGTAATACAAAGCTACAGTAATCAAGACAATATGGTACTGGCACAAACACAGAAATATAGATCAATGGAACAGGATAGAAAGCCCAGAGATAAACCCACGCACCTATGGTCCACTTATCTATGACAAAAGAGGCAAGGATATACCACGGAGAAAAGACAGTCTCTTCAATAAGTGGTGCTGGGAAAAACTGGACAGCTACATGTAAAAGAATGAAATTAGAACACTCCCTAACACCATACACAAAAATAAATTCAAAATTGATTAGAGACCTAAATGTAAGACTGGACACTATAAAACTCTTAGAGGAAAACATAGGAAGAAAACTCTTTGACATAAATCACAGCAAGATCTTTTTTGACCCAGCTCCTAGAGTAATGGAAATAAAAACAAAAATAAACAAATGGGATCTAATGAAACTTAAAAGCTTTTGCACAGCAAAGGAAACTACAAACAAGATGAAAGGACAACCCTCAGAATGGGAGACAATATTTGCAAAGGAATCAACAGACAAAGGATTAATCTCCAAAATATATAAATAGCTCATGCAGCTCAATATTAAAAAAACAAAGAACCCAAACCAAAAATGGGCACAAGACCTAAATAGACATTTCTCCAAAGAGGACAAACAGATGGCCAGGAAGCACATGAAAAGCTGCTCAACGTCACTATTAGAGAAATGCAAATCAAAACTACAATGAGGTATCACCTCACACCAGTTAGAATGGGCATCAGAAAATCTACGAACAACAAATGCTGGAGAGGGTGTGGAGAAAAGGGAACCCTCTTGCACTGTTGGTGGGAACGTAAATTGATACAGCCACTATGGAGAACAGTATGGACGTTCCTTAAAAAACTAAAAATAGAATTATCATATGCCCCAGCAATCCCACTACTGGGCATATACCCTGAGAAAAGCATAATTCAAAAAGACACATGCACCCCAATGTTCATTGCAGCACTCTTTACAATAGCCAGGTCATGGAAGCAACCTAAATTCCCGTCGTCAGACGAATGGATAAAGATGTGGCACATATATACAATGGAATATTACTCAGCCATAAAAAGAAACGAAATTGAGTTATTTGTAGTGAGGTGGATGGACCTAGAGTCTGTCATTCAGAGTGAAGTCAGTCAGAAAGAGAAAAATACTGTAGGCTAATGCATATATATGGAGTCTAAAATAGCTTTTTTTCTTTGGGGAACTTACCCTATCTCTATAGTCTGGTGGGACTGCTAATCAAGATTCACTGCCTTGACATAGAAAACAAACTTACGGTTACCAAAGGGAAAAGGTCGGGGGAGGGATAAATTAGGAGTTTGGGATTAACATATACACACTACTAAGTATTAAATAGACAACCAACAGGACCTGCTGTATAGCACAGGGAACTATACTCAATATTATGTAAAATCTATAAGGGAAAAGAATCTGAAAAAGAAAAAAAAAAATATATATATATATAACCAAATCACTTTGCTGTACACCTGAACCTAACACAACATTGTAAAGCAACTATAATTTCTTTAAAAAGTAAAAAAAAAAAAAAAAAAAAAAAAAAAGAACCCCTGCCTTCTTTCCATAGCTGGCTGGAATAATTAAGATCTAGCCTCTTAGCAAGCACAAGCACGTGCCTCAAGCCAGGACAAACAGGTGCTCCTTTCCTGGACCAGGAATCATGAGCAGAATGACAAAAAGACTGGTGATTGTGGGAGTCCATTCTTGAAGCAGGTTCCAAACCAGATTGATAAGCACTTTTTGTATAATCCTCCCTGGAGCTGCCTAATCTTTATCTTTTCTAATCCTGGTTCATCAGCCTTTGAGTCAGTGAGCACCCTCTTATCCTTCAAATAAATTCCTTTTTGATTAAGTTACAAGTCTATTTATACTGTAGGATCTAATTGATACAACTAGGACTCAGAAAGAAAACTTGAAGATATTAAAGGCACATTATTTTCTTGTTATAACAACAAAATGAAAGGGAATAAGAAAGTCTAGAAAAATCCAAATGCTCTACAATAAAGCAATGTTCCAAATCATAATAAAAGATGACACTTCTTAAAGCTAGGGTGCTTTACTTTTCTGTTTTTTTAAAATCAGTTATATATGCATACACACACACACACACACACACACACACAAATAGTTCTACAAGGCTTATTGCAAAAATACAGTAGTTCCTTGTATCCTCCACTCCATTTTCTCCACCCAGAGACAATCACTTTCAATCTTTTGTTGTTTTGCTTTGTTCTGTGTTCATTTTAGGCATTATCTACTGGCTTTCCACTCTGCAAGACGGCGATTTGGCTCTCTTCTCCTCCACTCTCCCAACACATATGAACCCTTTCCATTCCTCCATTATCCAACTATCTTTTGATCTGTTTATTTAATTTTCTTTCCACTCTTATTTCCTATCTGCCTTTTTGTTGAATTTTATGAGTTTTCTAAATTTTGTCTTCCAAAGCCTTTATATTAATTTTTTTACAATTCCTATATTTATTTTCTAATAATTGTTTTACTCTCAGAATTTTCCTTTCCATAGATTCTATTCTTATTTCATTTATGTAACATTCTCTCTTTTCTGAGGCTATTAATGATAGGGTGTGTGTGTGTTTGTTTGCTTGTTGTATAATCTCTTTGCATAGCTAGATTCCTCCAAGTCATTTTTTTTTCTTTTAATTTTTTCTGGTCTAAGTCTTTCAGTTTTGAGACTTTCCCAGCATTCTTCATGATCCTTGTTTTCTCAGATTTAAAAGCCGGTACTAAGAAGTTTACTTGAAGTTCTGGATCCAAGAGAATAGCCTATCGACTGTGAAAAGAGATAAGAAAGAGTAGCATGTTCTGGAGAAGTTGTTTCATTTGGGAACAATCTCAATGTTTTTAGCTCTTTTCTCTTTGGCTTCTCAAATTTCCCCTGGTCTTCCCATCTTCTTTCTAAAGAGTACAAGCCTGGCTGCTAGCACTCTGGGGTGTATTTAGTATTTAAGCATTCACCTCCCCCTTTCTCAAATTGATTTCGATCAGTCCAGCAACCCTCTGCTTTACCCTCTCCCAAGAATAAACCTCCAGCCACTGGCTGGGTGGGCAAGGGCAGCTGCTAGGGTACAGAATACTGAGGATCTAAAAACTCCTTCCATGTGTATTTAAACAATCCTACTTTTAGCCCCACTTTCATCTTCAGTTCAAGAAGTACTTGTTGCTACAAGTCCTGAGCCCTTTGGGGGTCCTGCAGTATAAACCCCATTGCTTCCAATCTTGCCTCCACGCCAGTTTAGGATTTAGCTTTCCTAGGTCTGCTAATTCAGTTACCATTTATATATCTGCTTTGCAGCTTTCTAAATTTTGTTCCTACGGTCATTTCTCCAGTTCTCTCTGTCCCTATGGGTTTATGCCACTTTGGAAATCCCTTTAGTGTTCAGTTTGGTAGGAGTGAGAGTAAATATGTGTGTTCAAAACCAATAAACAGCAATCCTAAATGTGCCATGAATTTAAAGAATTGAAGGAGGGTAGTAAAGAAGAAATCCACTTGATTTTGATGATAGGCACATTCTTTTTTAAAATTTAGATAGTTTCAGGTGTACAACATGATAATTTGATTTGTGTATACTGTATTGTGAAATGATCACAGTAAGTTTAGTTAACATCCATCTAGGAACATTCTCTTTGATGGGCTAGAGGTTGACATTGGACCCACTAGATCCAGGACTGGAAATGAACAGTATTTACACAATCATTGTGGCTGACATAACCTAAGGTGACCCACAAAGATTCATGTTTTTGTATAATCCCCTCTCCCTGAGTGTAGGCAGGACCCATGTCTTGCTTCTAACCCATAGGATATGGCAAAGATGATGAGATGTCACTCCTCTGATTAGGTTACATTATATGACAAAGGTGATGGTATGTCACTCCCAGGATGATGGTTCATTATATAAGAAGACTGAACAGGCTGGAGGGATCTTCCTGCTGGCTTTGAAGAAGTGAATAGCCATGTTGGGAGTCGCTGGAAAGGGCCATGCAGCAGGGAACTGCAGGCAGCCATTAGGAACTGAGGGTATCCCCAGGTAGTGAGAAGCAAGGGCCCTCAACTATACAACCACAAGGAAAGACATTCTGCCAACAATCTGAGCTAAGATGAAAATTCTTCCCCAGTTGAGCCTCCAGATGAAAAATCAGCCCAGCCAATACCTTGATTGCAGCCCTATGATATTCTAAACAGAGAATCAGCTAACTTGTGTCTGGACTCCTCACCCATGGAAACTGTGAGGTCATAAATATGTGTTGTTTTAGGCCACTAAGTCTGTGGTGCTTTGTTACACAGCAGTGGAGAATTAGTACAGGTCACAACAAGGATTTCATTGACCTGCAAGTAGAGACTGCTACCCAGCCACTCCAGGTTCTTCTGCCTCCAAATCAACAGATGAAGAAGGAGGTTAGTCTACTGGCTGGGGTGATTGATCTTGACTACCAAGCAGAAATCAAGTTGGTCCTACAAAAGGCGAGTAAGCAGGGGTATGTATGGCTTACAGGAGAATCCCCCAGAGCATCTTTTAGCACTTTCATGTCCTGTGATTAGAGTCAGTGGAAAACTACAACAACCCAATTCAGGCAGGATGGCTAATAGGCCAGACCCTTCAGGAATGAAGGTAGGGCCACACCACCAGGCAGAAAAGTACAGTCAGCTGAGATGCTTGCTGAGGGCAAAGGAGATATGGAATGAGTGAAGAAGGTAGTTATACATACCAACAATGACCACATGACCAGTTATAGAAACAAAGATGATAATAGCCATAAGTATTTCCTCCTAATTTTAATATGAATGTTTGTGTATATATATATATATGTGTAAATATATATTTACATATATAAATATATATATATCCAAGTATTATATATATCTCCAAATATTTTCGTGCTTTCCCTCTCTCATCCCCTTATCATCTAGCAGGTTAATTTTACATCTCAGTACTTAAGTTACAGGATAGCAAAGAAGAAGAGTGCAATCACTGAAGGACTCTGTCCTCTTCTGGGGGAAAGGTTAGCCTGTTTCAGTTGTGCTGGGCAGAACTGCATTATGTGAGGCAGAAATATGACTCTGTTATGTCTTTATTTGGACATTAAGTATGATTTAAGCAAATGTGTATGAAAGCCAAGTGGACAAGGGGTAGACTGTGATGGCTTTGTGATGTGTCAGCTTGGCTACATTCCTTGGAATTCTCCTTCTACCACGTTTCTAGTTAGGTTGGGCTACAAGGGATATTTTCTCACTAGCTGGAGGACAAACAGAAAGCCACAGCCATTTTGTAGAGTCCATGTACCTTCTCCCAGTTATTCAACCACTAATCTAGGTACTGCTGTGAAGGGATTTTGCAGGTGCAAAGACCCTAACCGAAACGGGAGGTTATCCTGGATTGACCTAACTTGATCAATTCAGAGGCTTCAAGCTTCAGCTCTTGCTCCTGGGCTCCAGGCTGCCTGCGACCTTCCCTTTCTGACTGCCTGCCCTACAGACACCAGGCTTGCTTGGCCAGCCCCCCACATTTGCATAAGCCACTCCCTCATAATAAACAAAGTAGTGTGTGTGTGTGTGTGCGCGCACATTCACATATATGTCTCTATGCAAAGACACATGATAGATAGATGATAGACAGACAGAGAGGTAATCTCCTTCTGGTTCTGCTTCTCTGGCTGAACTCCACTACAATCATAATAAATGCTACTGACTGGTTTCTGACGTTTAAACTGAACTTTTTGAAAAAGCATAGGTTGGCAAATCAAAAAATAGAGGAATCATATTTTGTAAAGTTATAGGGGATAATCATTGGACGAACACAGGAACTATGAGAAAAGATGTCTCTGGAGAGGGGGACTAAGGCAAGAACTGACTGGAGCCTGAAACTATTGCTTTTCATCATTATTTCTTTGGCGCTACTTTGTTACCACATATTTGTATATCTTTAAATAAAAGAAAGCAACATTTGGACAGCTTTTTAAAAATATATGAAAAAAAAGAAAAAGTAGAAAAAAAAAGAAAAAAGGACTTGTCTGGTGGTCCAGTGGTTAAGACTCCGTGCTTCCACTGCAGGGACACAGGTTTGATCCCTGGTCAGGGAACTAAGATCCCACATGCTGTGCAGTTTGGCCAAAAAAAAAAAAAATCTCTGTGTGTGTGTATAAAATTTTCCTCCCCAATGGAGACAATATAGATTAGTAAAGAGAAGAGACTGCAGTTAGATTTCTTGGACTCTTATTCCTATGGTGTTTACTAACTGTGCTACTTTGAAAAGGTTACTGACCCCTCTAACCCTCAGGTTCCATCTCTGAAAAACGGGGATAATACTATTACTTATCTCACATAGTATGTGAGTGTGTGTTTTCACGTATACTTCTGCTTTTCCTTGTAAAGTATCTTCCTATACACCCTGTTATGTTCTATACTTTTGAACCTAACAATGCATCTTGAAGCTCTTTCCTTATAGCTGCCCCATTCCTTGTTAATGGCTGTTTCTTATTTCATCGTGTGGATGTACCATAATTTATATAACCAGCTACCTATGATAGACATTGCAGTTGTTTCCAATCTTTTTCTATTGTAAAGAATATTCTCACCCACATGTCATTTCACACTTGTGTAAATATGGCTATAAGTTTCTGGGAATGCAATTGTTGGCTTAAAGAAAAAGTGCTTTTAAAATTATACCATTATCAAATCGTCCATCACTGCTGATGTGGAAATTAATATTCACTCTTACCAACAGCACGTGAGGGCCAGTTCTCCACACCCTCACTGACCACAAGCTATTATGTCCCAGAAAATACCATGTTGTCACGGTATTTGCATTTCTCATAGTATATACTTTCTTTTTTCTGAGGTTTTGCCCATTTATCTGGAATGTTGATCTCTTTCTTACTGATTTGTAAGCATTCTTATATGTTAAGCAAATTAGCCCTTTGTCTATGAGGTGAATTACAAAGAATTTCCTCCATCTGTCCTTTGTCTTTTTTATGGTGACATGATTTTTTTGTAGTTAAATAAATGGATTTTCTCTTTTATCTTGTGGTAATTTATGGTTTCATTTTTTAACATGACTTCTTTGATTCATCTGGAAATCGTTTTGGTATAATCTGTGAAGTAGAGATCCAACTTTTTTTTTTCAGATGGCTACTCAGTTGTCCCAACACCATTTACTGAATAATCCTCTTTTCCTCCACCGTTTTGAAATAAAACCTTCATATAATTGCTGTATATATTTTGGGTCTGTTTCTGGGTTTTCTAGTCTGTTTTTGAATTGTTGATTCACAAATGTGCCAGTATCTCATTGTTTTTATTATTGCAGAATAAGTTTTTATATTTAGTACAGTTAGTGCCCTTTCATTAATCTTCTCTTTTCAGAACTTTCCTGGTACAGTAAGGCCCCTACATATGAACGAGTTCCATTCCAATAGCGCATTTGTAAGTCCAATTTGTTCATAAGTCCAACAAAGTTAGCCTAGGTACCCAACTAACACAATCGGCTATACAGTACTGTACTGTAATAGGTTTATAGTACTTTTCACACAAATTATACACAAAAAACAAACACAAAAAATAAAACATTTTTAACCCTACAGTATAGTACCTTGAAAAGTACAGTAGTACAGTACAACAGCTGGCACAGAGGGGCTGGCATCGAGTGGCAAGAAGAGTTACTGACTGGAGGAGGGAGAGGAGGTGGGAGACGGTAGAGCTGAAGGATCATCAGCGATAGGAGATGGAGGGCAAGCTGCAATTTCACTCACTCACATCCTGGGCTTGAAATAAAGATACTGTACTACTGTACTCTACACAGTACTGTACAGTAAAGTACACAAAAGCACAACCACTTGTAGAGGATGCACACACATGACAATGTATGCCAGACATGTGAACTAACTTACGAGACTGGACATGCGAACGCACGTTTGCATCTTTGAATGTTCACAACTTGAAGGTTCGTATGTAGGGGACTTACTGTGATTGTTACTTCTTAATTTTTCCACATGATTTTTAGAATAAGCTTGTCCAATTCCAAACAAAATAACAACAACAAAAACACCCTCCTGGGGTTAGTCAGATTAACTTATGGAAAATCAATATGATGATGATATTGAATTTTCCTATCTAAATGTGGCGATACTTTTACATTTCCTGCACACTGGCTCCTGGGGGGCTTTCACTTTCCACAGCCAGCACCTGTGTCTCTGTCTGAGGGCTGCTCTCAGGCTGCAAAGACCACTTTGCCTGATAGCCTGAGGTTCCTGGGAATTCATACCTCAGGGGCAACACTTAAACCAGTGGTCCTCAGCTGGGGGCAATTCTGACCACCAGGGGTCAAACTGTCTAAGAGGCAGTTTTTGTTGTCACTACCAGGTAGGGAAGGGGGTGTCACTACTGGCACATAGCAAGTAGTAGCCCAGGGATGCTGCTGGACACCTACACTGCATAGGACAGACCCTTGCAACAAAGAACTATCAGAAACTCCACCTTAAACAATGACTGATTGGCGGGGAAGTATAAACACTCCCGTTCTCTTGGACCTGATTTAGATACTTCTGAGATATGACCTATGCTGTCTCCAGAGCACTCCTGTGAGACTGGACTAGAATTACCTCCTTGGACTTATACATATCAAAAACAAACTTAGGGTTACCAAAGGGGAAACGTGGACAGGACGCATAAATCAGGAGCTTGGGATGAACACACACACACTACTAAATATAAGATAGATAACCAACAAGGACCTACCATATAGCACAGGGAACTCTTCTCATATAGGTTATCACAGAATATTGGGTAAAGAATCTTAAAAAAGAATGAATATATGTATAACTGAATCACTTTGCTGTACATCTGAAACTAACACAAAAATCAACTAAACTCCAATAAATCAACTATACTCCAATAAAATTAAAAAATATTTTTAAAATTACCTCCTTGGAAGTTTGCCTGCTATTGTATCCTTGTTTGGTTTCTTTCTCTTCCCTGTCCATTTCCCCACTGCCCTACTGCCCTTTCCACAGAATATTTCCTGATAAACCATTTACACAAGTCTTCATCTCAGGGTTACTTTGGGAAAACAACCCAAAACAATATGTACAAGTTGTAAGGATAACTACAGATTTTATGTACACACTATGGGGTAGGTTACTAAATGGTTGGCTCTGCCCTAACAGAACCCATGTAGTTGGACATACCCATAAGTAGAGAGTTCGAGTATGTTAAAGCCAAACCAGCATGGTTTGGGGTATGGTAGGAAAAGACACTGAGAAGTTAGGAAACTTAAGGCATTCCTGATTGTTAGACTTTATTAAACGAGGCAATGTGTTATTGAAGGAAACTATAGCATAGTCTCTAAATACATCCCTAAAAATAGCATAGACTATAGCTTCTTTTCTATTTAAGATTTGGATGGGCTTATTCAAAACAGATCTTGAAATGTTATGTGACAGAACTAAGCACCTATCCAAGAAGCTAGATAGAGGAGAGCTGGGGCCTGAATCTCAGCACGTTGGACATTATTCTGAAGAATCAACTCTCAGTCACATATTGGGATTTAAATATTCTGTGATTATGCATCCCTCTCCCCTGCAACCACCAAAGAAACCTCCCTCAAGTGTCCATTAACCTGTGGATACAACCTTGGGGGCTGAGTTTTCTCCTCTAAACATTTTCTTAGAGCGAAAAAGTTTCCCCAAATCATACATAGGTAAGAGTTAGAGAAAACTAATTATTCTACAGCGGGCTTATCTGAGTTGATAAAAATTTAAGTGTACAACATATTTGCTTATGAATCCGGGTCTATTCATGTGACAGGTGGTACGATGACTCCATACTTAACTTTGACTTGACATTCCTATTGGCCCAAACCTCTCACGCCCTTTTAAAACAAAGAGCTGGCAGTAAAATCCAACATATTGTATAACTAGCCAATGTTACATATTGCTCAGAAAACTCTACACTCCCAACAGGAAGTTCCAGGAATGAAAGTGTTTCTCAGTTTCATTATTAGTTAGGTGCCCTATTCCAGTCACCACAATAGGTAGGCTACAATGAACACATTCATTCCTGGGTTGTTTATTTCTCTGAAAGTGATTTAAGGAACAAACTTAAAATTTTTGAAGTAGGTCTGACATAATGAATTCTTTCTCATCTTTGAAATAATATACTGAAATATGCATCAGAAAAGCTTCTAAGGTGCTTAAATTTTTGAAAGACTAGCTGCTGTCAATTGCAAGGTAGGGTGACAGTTGAGAAGGAGCCCAAAGTTTTCACTTGGCTCCGAAGGTGGATGTCCTGCACCCTGCACTTCACCTAAGTCTTGCCCATCAGGAGTCAGGCAAGGAGAGGCATATTGATCCCATTAGAAGGGCCTAGATTCTGTCTACCACAATAATACCACAAGGCACTTTGACCACCTGCTGTCAGTGGCCAAACCAATACATGTTTAACAGAAAGGCAGAGTTTTGACTTTTCAGATCTAAGGTCTCAAAGCTGAGACTTTACTCTCAGTAATACAACTGTCCATGTTTTAGCCAGCAGCAAAGCAAACATTTAAAGCTGTGATTTACACTACTTACAGTTACTAAATGCAAAACTTAAAAAACGAAATAGCAATGATTTTTTAACCCAAATTACCATAACCTTTCATCTCATGGGGACACTATATATCATCAGAGAGAATGGAATGAACATTTGAGATTCAACTCTAAATTTTCCAATATGTTTTACAAAATGCACTTATTCTTAAAGGCAAGGAGGCAACTGAGGGTACTAATTCAAATGAAGGCTATTTTACGGCCACTTGGGGTATTTAAGAAATAATAATAAACGCAAAAACTAGATTTCCTTTATTTCTTCACAGTTTGACTTGTCAATATTTGATGTAAAAACAACAAGAAGTCAAGGCAAAGGACAAGCTTATAGTAAGTTATGTTTCCTTTCCAGTCATGCCAAAATAATTCCATTTCATTACTCAAAAAGAAGAGACAGAGCTTCCCTGGTGGTACAGTGGTTAAGAATCTGCCTGCCAGTGCAGGGGACACAGGTTCGAGCCCTGGTACGGGAAGATGCCACATGCCACGGAGCAACTAAGCCCGTGTGCCACATCTACTGAGCCCGCGCGCCTAGAGCCTGTGCTCCACAAGAGAAGCCAGCGCAATGAAAAGCCCGCGCACTGCAATGAAGAGTAGCCCCCGCTCGCCGCAACTAGAGAAAGCCTGCACGCAGCAACGAAGACCCAACCCAGCCAAAATATAAATAAAATTTTAAAAAAAGGGAATGAATGTAATTCAACTAGGTAGATCTCTAATTGGTTAAATAATGGTTAAATCAATGATATTTAAAACATGCATATTAGAGGAACAGCTCCTAGTGGCAAACATTTGAGCAACATCTCTACCTTGGCCGCTTTAAAAACTTTATCAATAACTAAGGCACAAAGATATAACAAAATGATTTTTAAATTTTGAATTATACAAAGACATAGGCTTATTACCTGGATAATATTTGATATCTCAATATTTCTTCTACAACTAAAATGGGCAGTAACTTATGTTATAAAGTTATTATATATTCTAAAATGATTTTAGCCAAAATATGGCAGTTAACACATTACCTGGGGATGTAACAAGTACTTGATGTTTGTTGAGTCAAAGATCACCAGACTAGACTTCAGGAAACATGAATACTTGATTCAGCTCTGTCACAAATTAGCTGATAAATCTATGCAACATTTACTTTAGATCCCAGTCTTTTTTTTATAAAATGTTCATTTTGTCTCTAAGGTTCTATGATTCTAAGATCAATCAGATGGGCTAAGTAGCTATTAATATATTAAAATAGGAATAATAATTTGAAAATACATACCTCACGTTAAATGTCATCAATTAGTATAAAATAGGATTGGAAGAGGAGGAAGGAAATTGGCCTAAGACTTAGTGGTTTTATTGCAAATCCAAAGAGTGATAAAATGGGGTAAAATGAATGAAATCCTGGGTGACAGTAATAGAAGTATAGCAGCTAGACCACAGAAGGGAATCATCTTTTTGCAAGTGCTATGAGCTGGTCAGATCATATCTAGAACATTTAGTATTAACTGCAAACCAGAAATGCTGCAATTTCTTAATTTTATAAAATAAATTATTTTAATGTTTCTTCAAAAGCAAAAGTTGCATAGCACTGATAATTATTAATTCAGGCATCCAGGGCCCTAAACCCAAACTTGGGTTAGGGTGAGAAGAGGCAAGGTGTGATGGTGAATTTTATGTGTCAACTTGGAAGGTGTTTGTGGGTTAGATTAACATTTAAATTGGTGCACTTTGGGTAAAGCAGATTGCCCTCCTTAATGTGGGTGGGCTTCACCAATCTGCTGAAGGCCTGAATAGAATGAAAAGACCAAGCTCTCTGAGCAAGAGGGAACTCTCCAGCAGAGTGACTTTCAGACCTCATCTGGGTCCTTGCCTACTGGCCTTTGGACTGGAACTGCACCATCTGCTCTCCTGGGGCTCGAGCCTGCCTGCCCACACTGCAGATTTTGGATTTCTCAGCCTCCAAAATCGTGTGAGCCAATTCCTTACAATTTATGTTTGTGTGTGCATATGTATGTGTGTGTACATATTTTAAAATTATTAAATATATTAATTACATTAAATATATAATTATATATTTTATAAATTATATTAATTTATAATGATAAATTATTATGAATATATATTTCTATATCTCCATATCCTATTGGTTCTTTTTCTCTAGAGAACACTAAAGCAGAAGGTTTCCTGAGAAAATGATTCTGAGACACTCACAATATGTAGAAATTAGGTAGGTGAAGTGGGAAAGAAAGCGGAAGGCACTGACTAAAGTGTTTTAGGCAAAGGAAAACAACATGAGCATAGCTCCAAAGGGCAAGAATGTATATGAGACACCCACATAGAAAGCCCCAGACCTA
Organism: Aethalodelphis obliquidens; assembly: GCF_003676395.1. Classification (NCBI taxonomy): domain Eukaryota; kingdom Metazoa; phylum Chordata; class Mammalia; order Artiodactyla; family Delphinidae; genus Aethalodelphis; species Aethalodelphis obliquidens. The sequence continues at coordinate 16,296,707 of NW_020837965.1, forward strand.
AGCTAACGATACCAGGTATTGAGATTTTATCAGAGTCTGTCTCTTGTTCTGTATCCTGAGAAAAGGAGAAATAAGTATTCCCAAGGACCATAGATTTACATATCATCAAATTACTTCTCTTTTTCTCAGGACTATTTCAGGAGACTTCTGGCATGTAATTTATCTCTGTTCGTTAATATTAACTATTGCTATTTAACTTGAGTCAGATTCAATTTGGAAGACATCCAACCATTAATGGTCATTCAGTTACACAAAAATCAGTTGAGCACTTCTTCCCACCACTTTCTCATAGACATACATGTGAGGCAGTATATAAACACACACTGAAAAAATTAAAAGTTAAAAATTTAAATGACTGGCACACAGATTTAATTATAAAAAAGAAAAAAATACAGAAATACAGTTTTCTCTGGAACCCACATATAATCGATACCCTGTACCCATAGTTGATTTGAAAGCTACATTTACTTAAGTCATTTATCTGCATAAGATAAAGCATTTCTCATGTGCTTATACTTTTCTTTGGGTATGAATATGAACTTCTTCAAATGGACATGTTTACACTTATGACCAACTGGCTTGGTGATGGTAAGTCATGTTTTATTCCTGTTTTTCCCTCCATGCTTGGAAACTAGAACTTTGTTTCTACGTATTTGTTTCTTCATTATCACTCCACCTCTATGACAAAATTATTTGGAATCTTAGCAGATATAGTCTTTTCCATAAATGTAAGCTTCCAGATGTTTTTTATAAGTACGCTATAGTAACCCTCCTCCCTTCAAAAAATTTTATTGATGGTTTCTGTAACTGTGACCATATCCTAGAGACAGTAAGCAGAAAGGTTAATCTCAGATTAAGTAAATTCCTCAGTAGCTTAGCTCTAAGGACTTGTAACTTCTCTAGCAAATAATGCTGTGTATACTAAACTGGTGATGACTACCCTGCCATATTGGTTAATGCTGTGGATGAAAAATTGCTTTCCAGTAACTTTCAATCCACAAAACGGGTAAAGACAGCACTGAGTGAAAGAATCTCTTTCCTTAAAATTCTATAATAGGTATAACAAATTCACCTAGAGGTTTTTTTTTCCCTGCCAAGATTCACAACCTGGATGCAAATTATTGCCACTGTGACTCACTGCTACTGATGAAGTATGTTAAACCCCTCAGGTATGCCGGGGAAGAAAAATAGTGAAAACTATTATCTTGTTTCATATACCCAGGTAATATCATTAGGAAAAAAATTTTTTAAATTCTGTCAGCTTTCAAGAAAGAACTAGGAATAGGAACCCCCAGAGCATTTATTATCTCCACAGCAGAGACAGAATGCTAGACACACGGAGCACTCATGCCTCTTAGAACTGTACACTCTGAGCCAAAAAACAATGACATCATTCCAAACATTTTCCTGTTTTGTTGTTTCTGCAACTTACTTTCTTCTGGACTAGGAAAAGGAAAACTTTTCCCCTTTGTTTTTTCTCAAGCTTAGTGTTTTCTGGACTGGGAAAAGAAACAAACTTGACTGTGATCAAATCTGTCATAATGTTTCCATCACTCTTCCAGCCCTGCTGTAATCATTTATTCCCCTCACTTTCAAGAAAACAGATGTCATTTTTCTAATTCTACAAGAGAAAGGACATGTGTGTTGCGTGCATGGACACACACACACAGTTTAAGGCAAATCCTACCATTTTAATGTTACTCTCTTGACTCTCGATAACACTATTTCCCTGAAAAAGCCCCCTGTCGTTAGCCCACTCTTCCTTTTGCCTTGTCCATATGTTTCAAAAAATTAAAAATATCTTTAAGAAAAAAAAGAAATAAAATGTTTTTAGAAAAGACTACTTTTTCAATGTCCCAGAGAAGAAACTGTGCTTAGTTAATAAACAATCTAGTTTTAACATTTTAAGAAAATGTTTCTGATGCCTTTTGCCTCTCCTTCGTTTTCCAGTCTGAAAAGACAGAAAATAATTAACATATGTGACTACATTGGGGAGTATAAGTATGAATAAACACACACACGGAGAAAGTAAATGCAGAAAACTGAGCATACTTTCTCTTTGGCTTTCCCAGATACTCTAAAAATAATCTCTTACAATACAAAGACGTCCATTGTCTGTTTTGGTTAAAGTTAACTAAAAAAAAAAAAATCACATTTAGAAAATCAACCTCAAGGCTTCCCAGGTGGCGCACTGGTTAAGAATCCGCCTGCCAATGCAGGGGACACAGGTTCGAGCCCTGGTCTGGGAGGATCCCACATGCCACGGAGCAACTAAGCCCGTGCGCCACAACTACTGAGCCTGCGCTTTAGAGCCCGCGAGTCACAACTGCTGAGCCCACGTGCCACAACTGCTGAAGCCCACGCACCTAGAGCCTGTGCTCCACAACAAGAGAAGTCACCGCAATGAGAAACCCACGTGCTGCAACGAAGAGTAGCCCCCGCTCGCCACAACTAGAGAAAGCCCATGTGCAGCAACAAAGACCCAACACAGCCACAAATAAATAAATTTATTTTAAAAAGAAAGAAAGAAAGAAAGAAAATCAACCTCATCTCTACTATCTTTTAAAGCCAGGAAAACCCAAATATACAAGTAACCCAGATAAAAACTGATTTGCAAGTGGTATTGTTCTTACAATAACCACAGTACTTCCCTAGGTTAAGAATTCTGAGGTAATTCTTTTCAAATGGTCACTTGATATATACGTACATCCTGTTTTAGCTCAGAGTAGCTCAAGGAAAATAATACTTCCAAATGTACTTCTTTTGAAAAAAAACCCCAGATAACTCATCAATATATTACGAACATGAGCATTTGAAGTAACCTAAGACAGAAGGAAATTAAATGATGACAATTAGTATATGAAAGAGTCATACGGAAGGAAGACCAGGAACAGATTTTCTGATCTTGTATTTGCTCATTCATTGACTGAAATCCATCAAATTTTACTCAGAAATATTCTGTGTGTTCTGATATATTCACTATAATATAAGCTTTATGAAGGCAGTTTTTGTTTATTAGGTGTATTCCCAGCATCTAAAAATGAGTGGCACAAGGTAGTTATCCAACAAATATTTGTTGAATAAACATCCCTATGTTCTAGGTAGGTGGGAATTTACACTAGAGGACTCTTCAGGTCTTGTCCAGACACAAGAGTCAATGATTTTATTATCACTGACCAAATTAGTTTTCAGATTTTCTATGAAAAGAGCAAAAATTGAGCATGAGTTTTGGTAAACAGCGGAGATGGGGGAGAGAAGGAGGAAGGAGGGGAGTGAGGAAAGGAGGAAAGGGAAGGATAGTATAAGTATTTTGTATACATTTCTCTGAAGGAAATCTAAATTATGACAAGGTGTCTTATGTAAAAAGAAAAAGTGTATAGTATTAGGAAGTGTACAGTATTAGGCACCTTGCTGAGAGATCACTATACGACTACATCATTATGAGTAAGAAAATATTACCCACCTTCCTTATCCCCAGACTTACTATCTGTGAGGACATGTCCTTAATACTGAGCTGTATATAGGGTTAGGTTTACTTCTCTGAACAGCCTCTTCTCTGAATCCCTTTCTTAAATTCTATCAGAAAAGGTCTTCAAAATTCTCATTCTGTCCTTCGAGGATTAGAACTGTGACCTAACCAATCTTTTACTCAAGTTCTTTTCTACAGAAGACTTATGAATGCTGTTTAGGCTGGTAAATAACTTAAGTAGGTTATTTACATCTTACAGGAAAATTTCAAAGCTGGACACAATCTAAGTATCCTTCCATTTTATACAGGAACCAAACTTAACTGGTTCCCTGCAAAAAAAAAAAAAAGTTTAAAATAAACTAATACAATTTTTGTGCTTGGTAATGATACATAGTAATCTGTTAACATGCAACAATAACATAAAATCTGATGAATACTCAGCAACTCACGAAATTTAGCATCAATTATGTTATAAATACTGCTCAGAATTTCAGAAATTATTTTCTTTCTAGGTCTATTTTTCCTAGGCTGTAACTCATAGTGTGAGGTTATTGTATTTCTCTTTTCTATAATTAAGAAATACGTCAATGAATTTTAAAAGTAAATGTACTAATAGTGTATAATCCAGCATTATCTCTCTCCACAGGAAGATACTGGCCTTTAGCTATCACTTCACTGAGCAATATAACATGACTCAGTGTGCTCATTCATTTTTTTCTGTTTATGCACTGCTATATCCCTAACACCCAAAATACTGCCTATCAGTTGAATGAATGAATGAACAAACATTTACTATGTATCCATTATGTGCCAGGAACTGTGCTAGCCTCAGGAATGCAACAATAAACAGGACTCTGCTTTTGTGGAAACTGCAGTGTAGAAGAGACAATAAACAAAATTTATGCAATTATTTAATCACAACTATGATAAAAGCTATAAAGGAAAATTATATATGAAAATAGGACCTAACATTGCCTAAGATGTAAAAAAAGGCTTTTCTGCGGAACAGACATTTAAGCTAGCACCTAAAAAAATAGGATATGGCAAAGGGAAGACCAAAGAAGAAAACTATGCCACACGGATGAAAAAACACGTGCAGAGATCCTGAGGAAACTAGGTGAATACTGTCTTCCAAGAACGTAAAACAGATCAGTGGGAATAGTTCAAGATGTGGCTGGAATGGAAGGCAGAGCTCAGACTATGCAGGGCCTTATAAACTTCGTGAAGGATTTTGGACTTCACACCAAGAGCAATGGGAACGAAGGAGTGACAATCATATTTGCATTTTAAAAATACCACTCTGGCTGCTGGGTAGAGAATGTATTAGAGGGAAACAAGAGGGAGACCGATTATGGGGAAAGTACAATACTACAGGTGGAAGATGACTAGGTAAGTTACAGTTGAGATGGAGAAGTGGGTGCATTCAAGATCTACTTATGATGTACATTTCTGAATAGGGTGATTGATTGACTATGGAAGATGAGAGAGGAGTTCCAAGTTGATTTCTAGGCTTCTGGGATGACCAACCAGGTGGATGATAGTTCATTTTACTTAGATGGGGAGCAATGGAGGCCAGATTTGTGGTAGGAATGGGAAATCAAAAACTGTGTTTGGGATAATGTTCAGGAAAAGATGTCCACATTAGTCAAATGATAGTGAAGCTCGTTAGCAAGATTTGTATAGAAGCATAAATTTGGCAGCCTTTAGCAAGTAGACAGCATTTGCAGCCATGGGAATAGATAAGATTGCCCTGAGAGATAATGTAGAAGGAGGAGAGAGGATGGTCTAGGACTGAGTACTAAAGAATTCCCAATTTTTAAACTGCATGAAGATGAGCCAACAGAGAACAAAGGAAAGGATAGTCTAGAAAGGTAGTAAGACAACGCACAAAGCTTGAAAGCTAAGGGAAGAAATGGTTTCAAGGAGGAAGAGCTCTATTGTTAAGAAAACTGAGTAATAAAGAAAAAATAGCTGAAAAGCACTTAAAGCTTCAGCATGAGGTTCAGTGGCATGGCAAGGATGGAAGAATGAAGAAAACAGGCTAAGAACAGAGCAGTTAGAAATTACCTATGAAGAGGAGACCAAATAAACCAGAATCTAGAATAGGGTGGGAGGTCTAGGAATTTCTTAAAAGAAGGAAGTAGGCCACAGACAGGCCAGAAGTGTAGGTGACCTAACATACTATGCTGAGAAACTAATGCTCCTACTCATTAATTACACTTAAGTTCTTAATAATTACTCAGGAATTTGTTGGGATTGTTTTCTACCGGTTACAATACTTGTTAAGCAAGCAGAAATGAAGGTTTTAGCTGGGAATGAATAGCCTGGTGAGAGAAGGAAAGTGAAGAAAGAATAAAATTTCCTGTGATAATGAAAACAGAGCTTCAGGGAATCTTCACAGGCCACATGTAGACTCATTCATAGTAGTATGGCCCAGGGGGATCCCAGGGGATCTGGGAAGACAGATCCACACCAGGAGCATGCCACATTGCCCTTGCTTTATATAATGTTTCCATAGGTTCCTTCATCGATACAGACACTTGACCTCCACAATGATGTCTGTTGGGTTCTTTACACTGAACTTATCACCAACCTATTTTGAGATAGTCATGCATGCACCAAGGAGCTTTGAATGATGATAGGAAGACTCCAGTAGAGGACAGGCTCAAGGAATGAGAGAATAGGCATATTAAAAGGAATGAGATTCCTGAAAAAGCAGAGTACTGGATTCAGAATTCACAAGAAAGAACTGACTTGCTAACATAACAGAGGATGGATACAAGTAAGAATAAGTTTGTGGATATGACAATGGGATGGTGAAGGAATGCCTGACATTGTTTTTTTGTGTGCAGCATGAAATAATATATTCTATTACTAAAGTAAAGACAGGAGTAGGTGGGTTGAAGATTAGAAGAGGGTGAAAGGAAGTACAAACTTTTTCACAGTAAGTCAGCTGATAAAAAAAATGAACTAAGATTGCTAGTTTGGCAGAGTCAGTGATCACGAATTCACAGTGCTGCCAATCTGCCTGGTTTCGTGTGTTTCAGATCAGAGATTTAAACCTTTCCTAATTCCTTCGGCTGTATTTAATTATTTCTTTAGTTGAGCCTCTAAAGCATTCTGTCCATACCTCAAATCCTGCTTCTTATTGCAATCCTGCTTTATATTGTATTATTTCCCTAAATTAAACCCCAGAGTAAAGAGCATCTTTGTGTCCCTGAAAGCACCTAGAACAGTTCTTTGCATGAAGTACTATATATTTTTGTATTTATTAAATATATAAAAATGACTAATTTTAAAATTTGTTTTTAATTTAGTCCATACATTGTATAATCAAGAAAGATTAACGATCTAGAATTAAACTAAAAGACAACTCAGAGTCACAGTCAACCAAATTTCTCTCTGTTAAAATTAAGGACAAATCTATTTTATCCTCCTGCCTCAGAAACTAAAGAACGGTGACCTAGAAAACAAATTCCACATCAAGAAAACAAATTCCACATCATGAGAAAATGAAAACCATCATATTCTAAAAGACATATCTCATTCAGTGATTTATCCCAGCATGGAATCAGGTATCTTTTAGCCATTTGAGAATGCATACAGACCTTTCTTTCTAGACATCTACTGCTATTATTAGAGTCCTATGGTTTAATATAGTTATATAGTTGCTATAGTTACATAATTTAACTTAGTTATCGATTTTAATAAAATACTGTTATTTTAGAAATCAGACTTTTTAGACATGAAAAGGTTTAAAAATCTGTAACTACTAAGTTAAAAAATTTTTCCACGAGGAAATTACTGAAAATGTAGGCAGCATTCATCTTCAAATAATTCATCACCCATAAAATATAATCTAATTTTATAGAGCTACATTAATTCTTGTAAACAAATAAACAGAAACTCAATAAAATATAGTTGGAAGACCAGAAGGGGGAGCTCTCATGCCCTGCAATGCTAGCAGAGCCCAACAAGAAGGAAGACTCCTCTTCTTTCCTGGCAAGGACTCAGCCAATGAAAAGCCATGGACTCTTTGTTTATGGTAGCCCTCCCAACTTCCTTTTCCTCTCTGTAAAAGTGTTCTCCTTTGCTGGCAGGCGGGGACTTGCACGTGACTCACCATGTAGCCAACCCCAAGTTGCAATCTTCTGCTGATCCCGAATAAATCCACCTTTCCTAGAGAAATATCTCGCAGTTTTGAATAAAAAATGTTGTCATATCAGTAAACAAAGGACACTGCCATCAAGCTGCCCGAGACAGTGAGCCCTTAGGGAACTCAGGACAGAGACAAACGGGCTGCACCCAGAGAGAACTCAGGATGGGAAAGCACAGGATACTGGCCCCAGAGAGCTGAGGTGCACATCAGAGGAATGAATTCAATGAGCCTTGCGTCTTTCCACATACAGAAAAGTACTAAACTCCTTGAGATGCCTGGTTTTCTTTGGTTAACTGTAGACTTTTGATGTCCTGACTACCTGGTCCTCGCTGCAACAACCCCTATATACCCTGGCTCCTCCCTTACCTCTTCGGGGCAGTCCCTCAGAACTATCTGAGAGGCTGTCTTCTGGGCTTGAAATCCTCAGAAAACCACTGAATAAAACATAATTCTCAACTTTTATGTTGTGTATTTTTTTTCAGTCAACACAGTCTATTTATTTCAGGTCAACACTCTTTAATACCTTTTTAAGTCTTAAATCCGTATTTCAAAATGGACAGGTACTTCATATATATCCACTTTTCATAACTCTCTTCTCAGTGTTTCAGCGAGAACTTCAAGCATTTGAAATTTACTGTTGAACAAGAATTACAACTAACATACCAGAAGAACACTAGGAGGTATCTGCTACGGTTAATTTTATGTGTCAGCTTGATTGGCCAGGGTGCCCAGATTAAACATTATTTCTGGGTGTGTCTGTGAGGGTATTTCCGGATGAGATTAGCACTTGCATCAATGTGGGTGGGCATCTTCTAATCTGTTGAGGGCCTGAAAAGAACAAAAGGCAGAGGAAAGAGGATTTGCCCTTTTTTTTTTTTTTTTTCTTGCCTCACTGCTTGAGCTGGGACTTCTCATCTCATCTTCTCCTGACCTCAGACTGGGATTTATACTATTGGTTCCTCTGGTTCTCAAGCCTGTGGACTTGGACTGAATTATACCACTGGCTTTCCTGGGTCTCCAGCTTGCATGGCAGATTGTGGGATTCCTCAGCTTCCGTAAACATAAGCCAATTCCTCATAATTAAAAGAAAACTTATATCTCCCTCCCTAGCTATCTATCTTCTATTGGTGCCATTTCTCTGGAAACCCTAATACAGTTGACCCTTGAACAACACAGGTTTGAACTGCACAGGTCCACTTACGTGCAGATTTTTTTCAGTGAGTACATTCTCCAGTACCACATAATGCAAGGTTAGTTGAATCTGTGAATTCAGAACCACAGGGGGCCAAATATAAAGTTATATTCAAGTTTCAACGGCGTTGGGGGTGGTACCCCTAAGCCCCGTGTTTTTCAAGGGTCATCTGTGAACATTCTCACAACTACTGTAGATACAGACGTTTTATCTGGAACTTCCTTCAATACACCCTACCAAACAACAAAAGTAAACATACAGCTTTGAAATATCCATTACTGCCATAACATAAAGAGTTGAAATTTATTGCAAATTTCTGAAATCCTTCATAAAAAAACAATTATTTGATTAAACAGTGGAAATTTTTGTTGGGAAATATAGTTTCTATACATTAGTATCAGAGAAATTCACATAACTGTATTCAAACAGAAGATCAGTTTAGGTTATTTTCAGACCACAATTATGTAACTTACTTCAAAATCCCACTGGTTCCCTCTGAACAGTCTGATAAGAGCTTATCTGATATACTTCAGTGGTAAGTTCTCTAGTTCTGCTAAAAAATCATACAAAACCAAACAAAAGCCAAACAGAGATGTTATGTTTTGATATGGACTGCAGCTATTTAATTGTATTAATCTGAAGACTTATAAATAAATACACTGTTAGGGATTAGCACTGTGCAAACTATCAGCTATCAGTGTGAGCTCTCCATGGCTTTCTCTGGTTACCAAGTATCATTTTGGTTCTCTCTCATTGTTATAAGCGGGTAAAGGTCAAGAAATGCCAACTAAGTACAAAGAGAAGTGATTTTTTTGCATAGTATCTCATTTTTTATTACCAGTTTCTAATGTTTTTCTCATAACATGAGTAGCTATTAAGGAAACAATATCACCTGTATTCAGTACCTCTTCATCTGAAAAAGGCTTAAGTAAACACTAATTAAAATATCTGGGATCTTAGTTGTCAACACTTCTCTAACTGAAGTCTTTTAAATAAAAAGGTTTTCTTTTAATTTTTTTATTTACCTAGGACTCTAAGGCATACAAGAAACCAAGAAGTCATACCTTTCCTTCAAATTATATATTACACACATATTGTAAAAATATTGAAAATTAAATAATTAGAAATTGCATTAAATACATGACTACTTATAATAAATTTAGGAATTGAAAGCATTACTAGAACACAAAAAAACTGCTCAAATAAAATTCTAGCTTTTTTTAAACAATAAAGTCTGTTACTTATCTAAAAGCCAGTAAGTACACTTCTTTCTTTGGTAGCTATTAAAATGGTGTGTTTGCAGAGGATTTGTAGGGCAGTGAAACTACTCTGTATGATATGAGTGGTGGATACAGGTCATTTATGTATTTGTCAAAACTCACAGAATGTACAACATAAAAAGTGAACCCTAATACAAACTATGGACTTTGGGTGATGATGCATCAATGAAGATTCAGTGACTTTAACAAATGTACTACTATGGTGGAAGGTGTTGATAGTGGGGGAGACTGTATAAATGCGGGGGTAAAGGGTATATGGGAACTCTCTGTACCTTCCTCTCAATTTTGCTGTGAACCTAAAACTGCTCTAAAAAACAAAGTCTATTTTTTAAAAATCTTTTAAAATAGTTGCCATTTGTCTCAAAGATTCAAAATACCACCACAAAATGTGATTTTTCTCTTGAAAGTCCATGTGAGTACTAATATGCCATTTTTCACAAATCTAAAAAAAATAATTATTTCAAAATGCAGTGTCAGAGAGTACCTGTCAACATCCCCAGTATACCATAAACTCTAGGCACCAGAAGCAAAGGGCATGTAAAGTATGTACCTTTTGTAGCTTGAGGAGGTGGTACCTAGGAAAAGGGGAATTAGTGTTTATTTGGGAAAATCTTAATGAGATACACAGAACAAGAAACGAAAAAGGCATGCTTAAGTTACAGCAAAGTATACTTGTGGCCTGAAATATCACTATCTATCTCTTGGCACGTGTGGTACAAGGTAAGAGAGAAAGAAAAATGGAAGATGAAGCACTTAGTCTACCCATTAGCAAAAATAAAGTCACTACTTTCCAAGATCAGGGATGGTGTTATTGGTTTCTCCAAACAACTGTGCTTTTTGGTCATAGCTTGTCTGACCAACTAAACTGAAATTATCCCTACATACTGAGTTGTAATGAGTACCCGAGAGAAACTGCAACAGAAAATATTTATTTGCTACATAATGTTATCATGTATGGCCAGTTTTAAAATACAGGAACATATTCTAATGTTGTGGATTATAGAACAAGCAATTTATATTTAAAAAACTAAAAACAAGGAAGTGATTATCATAAAATATTAAATTTGCTATTTAAGCTCATTTAATTCTGCTAATTAGGATGGGCCATATGGATGATAACCTTATTTCAACTCCAATTAAAAAAAAGAGGATGTGAAGGAGGAAACATAGCAAAATGTGTGTACACTGGGTTTCCAATTAAACTTCAACCTTCTGGTGTTTTCATTTATTCTTGCCAAAATGTAGTTTTCTATATCTGAAGTTTCTTAGAGATAAATAGCTTACTAAGTGGCAATGTGATGACTTAAGGGTAAGTAATGATAAACACAGGCCACAAACTTTCCCCAAATGAGAATAGTTGAAGTGGTTCAATTCACTTTTGCTTTCTGAGGGAAAATATGTAGCGAGGGGTTAAACAGTGGAGTTAAGATCTAATCAATCTTGACTAGCACTGAAACAGTGGTAAAGCCTAGTACTAACAGAGACTTGATATAGTGGATTTTGAATATCTATGTAAAGCTTTAAAAAGCCTATAAACATAATATAGCAGCAACTATCTATGATTGATATTCCCATTGACTTTATAATTTATTTAGTTGCCCTAGTAATACTACCCATTTATTTTATTGTCTATTTCGGCCAGTTTTAAAGCATTTCCTTTACTTTGGATATCTGGTAAAAGTCATCCCATTTTTTACCAAGTTTGATTTTCCATTAGATCCATTATATACTATAATTATGGCCTCCATAAATAAATTGATAAATGTACTGATCTGTCTCTTCAAATTGGTAGCAAATTGAAATTGTAAGTCTTCTAAAAGAATGTCAAGTTTGTCACCAAATTAATGTGCAGGGTCTTCAAGATGGATTTAATTTGTGCCACTTGATAACAACCTTTTCTGGATTTTTAACTGTCTCTTTCCACTGGTTCGCTGCTTCAATGTTATTACTGTCTTCACTTATCCAAATCTGTAAAGGAACAGTACACTCATTAAACTTAACACAATAATGGTAACTGAGTTCAAACCATTAATTTCTCTTACTAATGAAAGACAGCTGGACGTTTGGTTTACATATTTTCAACTAAACATCTTTTCATTTTTCCAAAAGTTTGATTTCTCTCTTTGAAACTTGATGTTAAAACACTTAACCTATTTAGTCACTGAAGACTATTTTATATGACCCAATTCAATTTAAAAATTCAATGTGAGATATTACAAAATCACTTCCTCCAAAACGGTTATTAGTATCCTTTCTTTCTCAATAAATCTAGGAGCTCAATTTAAAATTGATCCCAACCACTCAAAAACATTTTTGTAAAGATTAATTGAGACTAATCATGATTTAAACTGATTGGTAAGGAATGTGCATTTTAAGTATCTTTTACATTAAATAAAACTGTAATTTTAATTGAAATCTAATAGTCATTCTTCATACCAAACAATTTCATTGAACCTATCACTTATGTAACTTTATATAACAGATGTGAATGAACTTGGGAAAACCGTAAAGCATTTTGCAAATATAAGATATCACATTGTATGTTATGTATCACGGAGACAAGGTGAACAAGGAAACAAAACAACCTGAATCCTCAACTCAGCTACAGCACTAACAAATGCTGTTACTTTGGAGTTAACTTCTTTGAGACTCAGTTTCTAATTCTTTTAAATAAAGAAATTGGAGCAGGGCACTCCAAAAAGGTTTGGTTTTCAAACTTTTTTCTCTAAATTTCTTGGTCTGAAGAACTTTTCCTTCAAATAAAATCTTACAAAACACCCCAACATATGAAACAGATAACATAAGAGTGCGTTGGCGGATAGAGGAGTGGGAGACCTTGATTTCACATGTGCCTGCCCCACCATGGTGGCTCCTGAGGCTAACCAGAGGAGCCAGAGGGAACAGATGGCCAACAGGAACCTTCCAGAATTATTACTCGTCACTAAAATCTCAACCAAGAAAGTGGAATCACCAAAAAAGTTATCCTGAAAATCATCTGTCAGGTAAATCTATTCCATTCATACATGGTAGCTGAGGCTTGACAACATGCGAAAACTTTAACTGAATTCATTTCATAGGCCTCACGACTTTGAAAAGTTGGCTAGTTATACTAGGTCTTGAGTTCAAACTCTTGTCCAAATAAGAATAGATGAAGAACAACAAAACTATAGTATTTCTGACAAATATTTTAGGTAAAATATATGAAGTGAGTGAGAGTATCAATCTTTGAAAATTCACATATAATTTGAAGATTACAGGTAGACTGCTAATAACATCTTGTCAAGTAGAAGCCTTTAGACTAATAATACAGATTTTGGAATTTAAACGTGAGTCAAACAATTGTAATTAAGATAAAAGATACTGGACAGCTACCAGTAACTCATTTAGAGTAAAGAAAGAACTACAAAAGGAAACAAGTTCCTGTAGGACTGGCAAGTAAGCAAGTGTTATGTTGTGTTATACAAATTACTATGAATTTTTCAATAGATTAATCCAGATGACAATACTGACTAAATAATATCACAACCACTGTTAAAATCGATGTTTTCTAGGAATTCAAATCTAACACAATTCAGCTAATAGCATACAGAGTTAAACATTAAATTGAACATGACACAGAATAAAGTAAGTTGGATACCTTAAGTAAGCCTTAAGAAATTTGACTGAAATAGTGTTCCCTCCTTCACAAGGAACGAGTCAGGAGTATTGAAAAACTGATCTTTCTTACTGATTTTAAAGTTGAAAAGCTCAGGAGAAAACTTATTTTAAGATAAGAAGCCTGACTGCTCAGAAATTCCAACTATTTTTGTATTAAAGCAGAAAGCCTGACAAGATTTGATTTTTGTGGTGAAACTGATTTTTAATTTATGATGAACAATTTTACTCTATTCAACCTCAAATTTATCCTGTATTCCCTTTGTTAACCAACTGTTTAAATGCATAGAAAAGTGCAAGGATAGAACATGAGATAAAAACTCCCTACTAACCTGCCCCACAAAGTGTCTTCTTCCTACAGAGCTTCGACTGTAAAGCTTAATGAGAAAAGTAATTTCTTTTTCATTTTGTATAAGTGGAAAAATCATAGTCTCTCCCCACTTTACTCTTCCATTGGAGGCCTTCAATAAACGTGTCTTCTTCTTATAAATCAACTCTCCCGAGCTAAACATTGCCACCTTCACAAAAAAACCTAAAGAATAAGAAATTTTGATAAATAAAAAATTTTAAATGTCATATAAAGAAATATATCCATATATTGTCATAAAATATCAATAAGCTACTTTTAAAGATCTGATGAGCTAACTGCCATAACAGGAAATATCTCTAGTAAATTTTATAATTATTATCATAATTTATAAGTAACTACTCTAACCTTAAATGAATTTACTCTTCCTCTAAGCTGGATGCCCTTAAAGACTGGAACTGCAGACATAAATAACAATCAGCAGCAAAGGAGTACACATTGAAAAGGATTATACAAAAGAGAGGTGCCAACTCTTTGGAGAGTTGGAGGAATTTATTTCACAAATTTATATAGGTAAAATTCTTTGCTTGAGACTCCAGAAGTTAAACATATGCCCACTAGAGAAAACCTATTCTTTAAATAAGTTTGAGATGTAGAGCTTCCAGTAATGGTAGAATAGCTTTTACAGACTAACCTCTCATAGATGACAATTATAAACTCTGGGGAAAATATGAAAAACAACTGTTCAAGATGCTAAACATTGACCAAAAGCAGAAAGAAACTAGAGGAGAGTCAACTCTTAAAAGATGAGAACTTCACTAAGTAAAATTCAGGTTTATACAGCTTTTCACCTAAGCCTGCTCCCCAGTGTGACATACAGTGCTTACAACTCGAGCAAAAAGTACAGTCTGACTAATTTGAGAAGTGATGGTACAGAGCTGGGGATGCCAGACAGCAAGAAAGTAAAGAGAGAGTTTCCAGAAAGGAGGGAGCCACAAAGTAAGAACTGAGGCTGACCATTATTTATAAAATGGAGATCACTGGTAATCCTGATTAGCAGTTTTGATTAAAGGAAGATACCTGTTAATGTAATAAATTGTACTGTTTTGTCCTTGTTTCCCAGAATTAACCCTATATAGTCTTGGTAATTTAACTTATTCTTTTAATGCCAACTTGGACTTTACTTGCTTTTTATTTTATGATTTTTCCATCTATCTACATAAGTGATGGTAGTCTATAGCTATTTTTTGTGTATGCTGTCCTTTCTGTTTTGATAGCAAGAATATGCTAACCTCATAAAGTTACTTTTTCCATCTTTTTTCATGCTGTGGAACAGCTTATACAGAATAGGAATTATATGTTCCTTGAAAGTTTGGTAGGATCTGCGAGTAAAATCATCTTGGCCTCTGCTTTTATTAGAGGCAGTTCTTTTTTTTTTTTTTTTTTGCGGTACGCGGGCCTCTCACTGTTGTGGCCTCTCCTGTTGCGGAGCACAGGCTCCGGACGTGCAGGCTCAGCGGCCATAGCCCATGGGCCCAGCCACTCCGCGGCATGTGGGATCTTCCCAGACCGGGGCACAAACCCGTGTCCCCTGCATCGGCAGGCGGACTCTCAACCACTGCGCCACCAGGGAAGCCCTAGAGGCAGTTCTTTAACTACTTTTACATGGTTATTGTTCTATTGATTCCTCTCTCTTCTGGAGTGAATTTCAACAGTTTTTTCCCTCAGAAAATCATTTATTTTATATAGCTGTTCAAATGAATTGGCACAGTTATAATTGGTATTGTCTTCTGTATTTATTTATTTTTATAAATTTATTTATTTATTTACTTTTGGCTGTGTTGGGTCTTCATTGCTGTGCGTGGGCTTTCACTAGATGTGGCGAGCAGGGGCTACTCTTCGTTGCGGTGCGTGGGCTTCTCATTGTGGTGGCTTCTCTTGTTGCGAATCATGTGCTCTAGGCACGTGGGCTTCAGTAGTTGTGGCACATGGGCTCAGTAGTTGTGGCTTGCAGGTTCTAGAGCGCAGGCTCAGTAGTTGTGGTGCATGAGCTTAGCTGCTCCGTGGCATGTGGGATTTTCCTGGACCAGGGCTCGAACCCATGACCCCTGCATTGGCAGGCAGATTCTTAACCACTGTGCCACCAGGGAAGCCCTCTTATTTATTTTTGAATATATTCTGAGATTCAAAATTGAAATTATATCCTCCTCCTTGTCCATGTTTTCTTTATTTTTTGCTTGATCCAGCCTACTATAGGTTTGTCTATTTTAATATTCTTTTCAAAGAAAAATCTTTTGGTTTTATTGATTTTGTGGGTTTTTTTGTTGTCCCCATATTTATCAACTTCAACTTTAGCTTTAATTTCTACTTCTACTTTCCTTTGTGTTTGCTGTTGTTTTTCTAGCTTCTTGGACTGTGCTCAATTGTATTTATTTTGTAGTTACTTTGTAGTTACAGTGAACATCCATTGCGTCTACCTACCTCCTGATATTTTCTCTTCTTCTAGTAGGAAAGAGGAACACTCTTAGTCCTACTCTTAGTCCTTTAGGTAGGACTGACCTCAAACCTCCCACTCCAGCAGCAGCCACGTGAAGCAGCCCTAGACAACCAAAATATCAGAATCCCTGGCTGTGCTCAAAGGCACAGGCGAGAAAGTATTTTGAGGTTTGTATCTGATATTTTCAGTTTTTTTTAAAATTAAGTTTCTAGTTAGCAGAGTATCCAAAAAAGGGTACAGACCTAGAGAGAGGATAAATTATCTAGGCTGGTGAAATATAGCTGACAGTCTTCTGGACACTCAACCTATATTAACTAATGAGCTAAATAAAGAATAGCATCAAATGCAAGAAGGTCACAATTGGGTAAGAATCAAGAGACCAGTGGATTAAGGTAGACACAGTGGCTAGTAATTTGAAATCCAATAAAGTAATTTTAAATTAAAAGGTAAGTATGTAAGTTAACTAACAAATGTAACTAAGATTTTAATCTTCACTGTAAGAAACACAGGAAAAAACTACCTTTTACAAATATTTTATGAAGATTCCACTTTGAACCACTTTGACATACTTACTCAAAGTCAGGGGTGTTGATGAGCTTGGAAGGTATTGAGCCTCAAGAATTTGTAACTGAATTCTGCTATTTACTGCTTGAAAACAAGTCCCCAGTTCAAGTTCTGCATGGCAAACCTGCATATTAAAAGAGTGTCATTTGCTAATCAAGAATAAAGTTTTGGCATATTTCAAAAATTCAATAATAAAGAGCTAAAATTAGAAATTTTGAAAGCACTGCTTTTTACTGACACACAAAGCTAAGTGTTATAAGAGAAGGTTAAGATAAATGTCATGGATTCTGTCAATATGAGGTACTTACTGACTTTCATAAATTCTGATTATATAAGTTACACATACATACTGATCCTTCAAAATCAGGGAGACCAAAAGACAATTCAAATTAAAAAAAAAAAAAATTAGGGCTTCCCTGGTGGCGCAGTGGTTAAGGAAGAATTCACCTGCCAATGCAGGGGACATGGGTTTGAGCCCTGGTCCAGGAAGACCCCACATGCCACGGAGCAACTTAAGCCCGTGCACCACAACTACTGAGCCTGCACTCTAGAGCCCTCGTGCCACAACTACAGAAGCCCGTGTGCCTAGAGCGCATGCTGTGCAGCAAGAGAATCCACCGCAATGAGAAGCCCGCGCACCGCAAGGAAGAGTAGCCCCCGCTCACCGCAACTAGAGAAAGCCCACGCACAGCAACAAAGACCCAACACAGCCAAAAATAAATTTATAAAACAAAAAATTAAATTCCTAAAAAGCTTTACTAGAGAAAATGTCAGTGAAATAAACACCAAAAGAGCATATTTTCAAAAGACTTAAATGTAGTCATTTGAATTATTTTTTCAGAATGTATGAAATATGATAAAAATGTTATATATGAAACGCATCATTATTTCTTCATTTGTAGAAATCAGAGGTAGTGTTACCAAAATCAGAAGACAAAGGATTACAATGAACAGATTTGTGGATTAAGAGCTGAATTACTATGCTAAATGAAGCAAGCCAAAGATGAAAGTTGGCAAGAAGGAAGCTAGCAAAAGTGATGAGGCAGTAAATAATAAGGAAAAGGTCAAAGAAAACCTGAGGCAAACAATATAATGAAGGAGATTTAGCAAGGGGGAAAAGCTAAAATGTGCTCTTCAGTATTGTTAAGAACAGAAGAAAGTAATTTGTCTTACACAAGCCAACCTATTTACATGGATTCCAGCATCCTTGGAGTGAAAAATAAAAGAGAGAAACATAAGTCGGCCAAATACAAAAACATTACTGTTCACATGATGAAAAGAGTAAGTATGGGATTAAAGAAAGAACATAATGTTAACAGATCTCACTAGGGCGCAGCACAGACTGACACAAAAGTCTTTGCTAGTATTGATTCCAACAAAGCTATAAAACAGCTGACTGATACTTCATCAAGTGATTTATATTTGATAATCACACAGTATTCCCCAGTAACTGAAGCATGGATCATAAAAAAGAACTTTCTTATGTACACGCCATTGACTGAATCTTGGATATTTTCTTAATACAATATTCTGTAATGGTCAAAATGGCCAAAATTGGTCATGCCATAAGAAATCAAAAGATACAAAGTGAAAAGTGAATCACTTAAAAGTATAAAATCGGGCTTCCCTGCTGGCGCAGTGGTTGAGAGTCCGCCTGCTGATGCAGGGGACACAGGTTCGTGCCCCGGTCCGGGAAAATCCCACATGCCGCGGAGCAGCTGGGCCCATGAGCCATGGCCGCTGAGCCTGCGCATCTGGAGACTGTGCTCCGCAACAGGACAGGCCACAACAGTGAGAGGCCCGCGTACCGCAAAAAAAAAAAAAAAAAAAAAAGTATAAAATCATCTGTTGAGGTTACACTCCCTCTTGAAAAATCTAAAATGATGATAAAAATTGTCTACTTTAGCAATAAATGCTGAATTCTAATAAATAAGTGAATGTACTGCTTTTGCTTTTAATCAGAATAAGGATGGATTAATAAATCTTTTTACATGAACTAATTTTGGTATCCATATATAACACCTTTGCTGATTAAAAAAACAAATGTTGCAGTCCTTGGCGTTTAAAAAAATAGTTATTTATTGTTTACAAGATACAAAGGAAACCATGGATAACATATTTTCATTAATTACTTTCATTACAGTTTTGTACCCACGATATAATAACACTTATGAAAACATCTAAAGGTGGCAAAACTTCTCTTAGTGTTTACACACTTGTAGAGTTTCACTCTCATAAAACAGAGCAGCACTTGGCAATGGATTTACCATTTCTTACTTGCCAAGGTTATTTCATAAATTCAATTTATATTCCAAGATATTAATTCAGATCATGAAAAACTATTCAAAGTGGTTTTCAATCTCATAATAACCAAAAAATTAAAATTCTAATCGATTAGTAGGTATACATGAAGAGCATTTTTAATGAGCACAAAACTGTGGAAGATAAAACATACGACCTCTGTTCCTGAATAATGTATCATTTTTTAAAGAAAAGAGAACTTTTTGAGCTTCCTGGATAAAATGTTAAGCATAATTAAAGAAATCCCTTATCTGGTGATTTTTGAGAATATCCTCTTAGGGGGACAATACATAGCTGATAAAAGATATTTTCACATATTGAGGTCTGGGGAAGTCATTCTGGCTTATACATGAGTTAACTTGAATTTTATGCTATAACGAAAACAGCCTGTTTGTGGCCTATCAAGCATACATTGTACATCTGCTTTAATTATTAAAGAAAAGGGCGCACTGCCCAGAAGTAAAGAATGTCCATGTTAAAAATAAAGATTAGGGCTTCCCTGGTGGCGCAGTGGTTGAGAGTCCGCCTGCCGATGCAGGGGACACGGGTTCGTGCCCCGGTCCGGGAAGATCCCACATGTCGCGGAGCGGCTAGGCCCATGAGCCATGGCCGCTGAGCCTGCACGTCCGGAGCCTGTGCTCCGCAACGGGAGAGGCCGCAACAGTGAGAGGCCCCCGTACCAAAAAAAAAAAAAAATATTAAATGCCTCCCTTCCTGGGATGCCACTGCTGGTCCCCCATCCAGGATAAGACTCCCTTCCCAGGTGCCAAGGCCATACTGACTTGCTGTGCACATGCTGTAAACCTTGAAGGAATGTATCCCTGACTCGTTTGATGTTTTTTTCTGACAAGATATAAAACTGTGCTGAAAACCATGCTTCTCCAGAGCAGTTCCTCAGTTATCCGAGAGGCTGTTTTCTGGGCTATAGTCCTTAGTTTGGCTCAAATAAAACTCTTTTCGATTCCTATTATAGACTGTTAATTGATCATTTTCTTCGACACGGTAAAGAGAGCTGGCTGTGGAATCAGAATACCTCGGTTCAAATCCTGATTCCCCAACAACAGGCTGTATTCAGGCAAGTGCTTCAAGGTCTTGCTCTCCACAATAGGGATGACAAGAGCAGCAAGCTCGTAAGTTCGGTGTGAGCATTAAATCACTTAGGACCAAGTCAGTCATATGCTAAGTTTCTTCAAATGTCAGCTATTTCTTCAGGGAAACCTTATGTCTTCTACATTATTCAACACAGAAATTTGAGTTGTCAGCTAGTTGTTAAGGTCAAAAACTCTGTACTCAGGAAATTATTAGCTCTGTATGAAAATTCTGCTGTTCATGATAAAACAGTTGTCAGTGTGAAGGATGGGTATGTAAATCTGGCTCTTTCAATGTCACAATTAGAATATCAATTTTCCTCCTCAACACAGGAAACAAAGCATATTATTCTTGCTTTTAGCCAATAAGAAGAAACATTCACACTCAGTAATATAAATTTACTGGTCCAATATAGCCTGAAAGCCCTTCTTTCAAGCCATCAATCTTTGTATCCCTAGCACGTGGCATACAACAGATAGACAAATGTTTATAAAACATCTGATACGCAAAATATAATTTTGTAGAAACTGTGCCATAATCATTCATTCAGATTCTCCAAGGCAGATTAAGATTATAATGTCTCAATTCCCCAGAAAATACATTTGCTGAGTTATCTTCTACTATACTCTATACTAATTTTTAAAGATTTAATCTACCAAAAAAACCAAAAATCCTATGAGGCAGATTACTGCCCTAGAAAATCTCAAGGCTATTGGAGGAGTCAGATATGCAATCATAATAAAATGCTGTGTTATAATAATATTAAAAAAAGATTCAATCTATTAATTATCCATTTAAATAGTAATATGTGCCTTTTGTAAAATATGGTTGCAGATTACTGTCTACTAAGCTAGTAGTAGATGTAAATGATAAACAAGATGTAAGTGATAAACTCCTGTCACAGTTAGAAAACAAATTTGCTATACTTTAACAGAAAATAACAATCTAATTTAGCATGCTTCCATTCATCATTTATTCTTTCATATCAACCTTCATACAAATATTCAATGCCAAGAATATGATGGGCCCTTACTACGGGCACAGTAAAAAATGAAGAAAAATGATGGAAGCTCAAGCCTTTTTTTTTTTAAAACGAGTAACTTAAATAATTCTAAGTTATAATAAATGCTATAAAGAAAACACATTTGGTATGGAGACAGAAAATAATAGACAAGAAATAACAAGATTTTTCAATTCTTCTTGATTAATCTTTTGTTCTTTATTTTTTAATCCCTAATTTCCCCTCAATTCAGTGGTTCTCAAGCTAGGCTACACATTAGAATCACCTGAGTAGCTTCTGAAAATTACAGATGCCTCTGGCTCACTCCTCCCCAAATTCTGATTTAATGGTTTAAGTATGGGCTTTTTTTTTAAAGCTCCCCAGGTGATTCTAATGTGTAGCCAGGTTAAGAACCACTTCAAGCACCTTAAATATTTTTGAAAGTAGGTAAAATATAAATCCTATGTAAATTTAAAATCACATATAAGTTCAACCGTATAAAGCGTTATGACTGATTTCTATATATATAATCCTGACACAGAAACTACATAATTAAATCATTAGGAATTTCTAAACCACTTAAACAGTGTTCAGCTGGGTAGTTGAAAGAAGCAACTACTGGGTCTCAAAAATCAATCAGCACTATAGATAATGAAGTTCTTTACAAAAAAACACCAGCTGTAAGATCCTCCATTCTACCCAATTTATGGACATGGTGCTTACTCATGATTAAAACTTTCCTAATCTATTTCAAGGCAATCTCTCATTGAGTTTGGAGTTTATTGATTCTGTCTTGCTTTTCCTAAGTTATCAGCTACTGAAAAAAAAAAACCTAAAAAATTATTTAAAATTATTCATACTTAGGGTTATTACACTGAAGTATGAAATATTAATTAAACATGTACTAGGAGAAAGTAACCCTAAGGTTATTTTCCAATGGAGAAAGAAAAGGGGCTCTGTTAACATTTTATCAACTTTTAAAAAAATTATTAAATAATGACATAATTACAACTTTTTTACATTACATTTATGTTACTATTGCTTCTTGAGAGCCTTCCTGATCCTTTAATATATTCTAGTTTTCAAATTATACTCCAACAAACAAAAATTCAACCATTAAATAATTCTCAAAGTGTGAAATACTTTACATATTATATCACTTACAGAAATTTTTGAAGGTGGTGATATATCCAAAGAGTAATCCACTTCCTGTGTGCTAAGAGTTCTGAGTGATAGTGAGCATTCTCCAATAGTTTTCTTCCTAGGAGTTTGGGTTTGAATCTTAAATACAAGTCTTACAGTTTGTAGACTGTGGAGTTTAATAGCAAATACAAACGTTTCCATAAATTCAATAGTCTAAAATAAAAATC
This sequence comes from Aethalodelphis obliquidens, assembly GCF_003676395.1. Taxonomy (NCBI): domain Eukaryota; kingdom Metazoa; phylum Chordata; class Mammalia; order Artiodactyla; family Delphinidae; genus Aethalodelphis; species Aethalodelphis obliquidens. The sequence goes on from NW_020837965.1 coordinate 16,319,589, forward strand.
AAGAAAATATAAAATATATTAATAGAATGACTGAAAAAAGGGTCATATACCAATACAAAATAAACAAAAATAACATTTATAATCTAGGAAAGGCAAATTTAATATTTTTACAATAACAAAAAATATTTTTTAATGAAAATGAAAATGAGAATGGCCATGACTTGCTTTTCCAAAATTTATTCTGGATACTGCCCTTCTTAATTTCACAAATCCTTTTAATTACTTAGTCAGGAATTTAGTCAATATCAACACCAAGTTCACCAGAATACAGCTTTTTCCCTTTTCAAAAATTAGGTTGCTCTCCATCTTTGGTTCTGGAGTATCATTCCTGCTATTCACCACACTTCTTCAACAGTTAATGACAGTACTTCAAGAATCTCATGCAAGCTCTCACAGTATGTAAAATCTAATTTGTTCACATTAATAAGAGACTTGAATTATTTCTTTAAAGGAGATATTCTTTGTCTAATGTTCTTCCCATCTAATTTGGGGTTCATTTTATCTTTTAGTGATGTTTGTTCCACTCTTTCCTAACTGAAAATCGATCTCCTTGATAAGAGAAGACAAAAATGTGAGTTCCAAGTTCTACCTTCTCTCACAATCTTCCACTGCAGGCAGCAAGTCAGTGTTTTCCATGCCCAGACTATTTTCAAATGTTCTTTTTATTACTTTTAATATTTTTAAAACCTTGGCTTACTGTGACCTAACATCTTCTTGACACTAGACTGTTTTCTGCTTATAAACTTCCTAACATCAATATTTTAGATACTGTGCCCAAATGTTCACTTTTACGGTAATCACTTATGTCTGTGTAGTCAGAATTGTGTTTCTGAGAGCCTCCCAACCACCTGCGCTTTCTTTTTCTTTCAATCTCAAGCCATAGATCACATCAATAATACAGTATGCATAAAATGTTTAATTTTTAAACTCAGATGCAGTGAGCTTACAAATGAAGTACATGTACTGGTTTACTTTACATTTTGCCATAATAGGGGACTCCTAAACAACTTAATAATAAATTTTAAAAGATTCCAAGCAAGTTTTAATATAAGAACATTTCCCCCTAACTTTTCCTAAGTTAGCTTAGTTTTATTTGAAAATCAAAAAGTCAAAATGTTTAATTCACTAAGTATTCATCTGTGAGTATCAGGATTAAAACCAGAGTTAAGATTTATTTCCATCTAGACTTTCTACAATGCATATTTTTGTAAAGTGAGATCCTAATATTTACACATAAATTTTGATTACTGCTTTTTCACTTATTAAGAACATTTTTCCACGTCCTTAAAAACTCTTCCTAAACATTATTTTTCATGGCTGCCTAGTATTCTATCACATGGTGTTATGGTTTGAATTGTGTCTCCCCAAAAAAAGATGTGTTGAAGTCCTAATCCCCAGTAACTCAGAATGTGGCCTTATTTGGAAATAGGGTCATTGAAGATGTAATTTGTGAAGTTAAGATAAGGTTACACTGGAGTAGGCAGACCCCTAATCCAATAAAACTGGCATCCTTATAAGAAGATAGCCATGTGAAGACACAGAGACACATGGAGATGAAAGACACGTGGCCATGTGAAGATGAAAGCCAATGATTAGAGTGAAGCCAAGGAATGACAGGGATTGCTGGCCATCACCAGAAGCTAGGAGAGAGGCATGGAAGAGATGGAACAGATTCCCCTTCAGAGAAGGAACCAACACTGCTGACACCTTGATTTCAGACTTCCTCTGAAACAGTGAGAGAGAAATATTTGTTGTTCTAAGCTACCCAGTTTGTGTTACTTTGTTAACAGCACCCATAGGAAACAAATACACAAATACATGGTATACCAAGAGTTTTCTCCACCATTCCCCTATGGGAAACATTTAGTTTCCAACTTTTCCTCTATGAACAAAACTGCCAAGAATACTTTATATATATTTTGTTTGCATCTTAGATTATTGCCATGAAGTAGATTCCAAGTAGAAACACTATGTTAAAAAGTATAAATATTTTAAGGTTTTTTCTTTTTTAAAAAAATCATTTATTGAAGTATAGTTGATTCACAATGTTGTATTAGTTTCTGATGTACAGCAAAGTGATTCAGTTATACATATATATATTCTTTTTCATATTCTTTTCCATTATGGTTTATTACAGGATACTGAATATAGTTCCCTGTGCTATACAACAGTAGGAACTTGTTATCTATTTTATATATAGTGTTTGTATCTGCTAATCCCAAACTCCTAATTTATCCCTCCCACAACCCCTTTCCCCTTTGGTAACCATAAGTTTGTTTTCTGTGAGTCCATTTCTGTTTTGTAAATAATTTCATTTGTATCATATTTTAGATTCCACATATAAGTGATATCATATGATATTTGTCTTTCTCCTTCTGACTTACTTCACTTAGTATAATCTTATTTTAAGGTTTTAATGTATATTGTCAAAATAATTTCCAGAAAGTGTTATGGTCTAGAGTGCTTGTAAAATTTTCCTAATTTTTATAAGCAAAAAAAGAAAGAAAAGAGAAAGCAATATGTAATTTAAATTTGTATATCTATGAATACTAGTGAGAGTAAATTTTTTTCATGTTTATTAGTCATTTGAATTACCTTATTTTTAAATTATATGCTCTTGTAGAAGTTGCATTTGTATGGAAAAACACTAACCATTCAACCCATATCAGAAGACAAAAATGAAGATATATTTAAAGTGAAATCTATCTATAAAACAAATTCAGGATCATAAGTCTTCCGGTTACGATCATTGAAAGTATTTAAAAGAAATTAATTGTAATCATGCAATTATTTCTCAAAGCAAAAGTGGAGTGGGGGAGAGAGGATGAAAATATAGACACATATATTTATACAAGAAAAGTAAATACAAGAAAAGTAAATAGTTTCATTAGATATTACTCATCTTCTATATATTTTAGTGATTAAGGTTTTCTTTTTATATACAATGGAATATTACTCAGCCATAAAAAGAAACGAAATTGAGTTATTTGTAGTGAGGTGGATGGACCTAGAGACTGTCATACAGAGTGAAGTCAGTCAGAAAGAGAAAAACAAATACCGTATGCTAACACATATATATGGAATCTGAGGGAAAAAAAATGGTCATGAAGAACCTAGGGGCAAGATGGGAATAAAGACACAGACCTACTAGAGAATGGACTTGAGGATATGGGGAGGGGGAAGGGTAAGCTGTGACAAAGTGAGAGAGTGGCATGGACATATATACACTACCAAATGTAAAATAGATAGCTAGTGGGAAGCAGCCGCATAGCACAGGGAGGTCAGCTCGGTGCTCTGTGACCACCTAGAGGGGTGGGATAGGGAGGGAGACGCAAGAGGGAAGAGATATGGGAACATATGTATATGTATAAATGATTCACTTTGTTATAAAGCAGAAACTAACACACCATTGTAAAGCAATTATACTCCAATAAAGATGTTAAAAAAATTAAAAATAAATGCATCTTAATATTGGACAATGAAATATCAAGTATTTCTGAGGCTCAAAACGATCTTTAAAAAAGCAAGGGGTACATAATTTGTAGTTTTCCAAAAATAAAACACTTTCTTATTCCAATTCTTTACATGGGTTAAAGTGACAAATAGGAGAAAAACATAAAAAGATAGTCAAACACAAACACTTACATTAGAGCCTTCCTTGACTGAAGATTTGAAATGTACTGGTTTGGGCAATGTTAGTATTCCTTTTATAGAAATAGTAGGATTATCTCCATAACTAGAGGGCCAACTTAAATCTCTGCACTAGAAAGATAAAATAAAAATACAGTTTGAGTTTTACAAAGGACCCTGACAATACAAATATTTGATACATTTCTTGAGTTAATGACTTAAATAAAAACTATAGGGCTTCCCTGGTGGCACAGTGGTTGAGAATACGCCTGCCAATACAGGGGACACGGGTTCGAGCCCTGGTCGGGAAGATCCCACATGCCGCGAAGCAACTAAGCCCGTGAGCCACAACTACTGAGTCCACGTGCTGCAACTACTGAAGCCAGCATGCCTAGAGCCCATGCTCCGCAACAAGAGAAGCCACCACAACAAGAAGCCCACACACCGCAATAAAGAGTGGCCCCCGCTCGCTGTAACTAGAGAAAGCTTGTGCATAGCAACGAAGACCCAACACAGCCAAAAATAATAAATAAATAAATTTATAAAAAAACTATAAAAGTAAACTTTAGTCTACTGAGATCTTCTGTTTCATCAACATTAAAATAATCTGACAGTGTTTTAGACATCATATCAATTTCCTTCTTGAGGTTAAAAGCAAACATATTTCCATCATGCCTATAGATTTATTTTTCTTTAGATTCTTTATTAAATACTATTTTCTGTAAAATCCTATAGAACCTTAAATTCCAAAGAAGGTATTGACCCATTCCCTGGAACAGAGCAACAGTAGATGCTTATAATTTATAGTCTAAATATTCAATTATGTACGAAAAGTTTGTATTAACTGTATTAACTTACCTGTAAAACTGTGATCCAGATTTGCTCTACTGAAGAATTATAAAACATTTTCACATTTAATCTCCCCAAATCTCTTTCATCTCCTGATAGAGTAATTGTATCTGCATTGTAAAAGAACAAAGATGGTTGAATTACTACACAATCCTTCCAATCCAACTGAGCTTTGATACAACCCAATTTTAAGAGCACAACTGAAAACTGCTATAATTACTTTTTAAAGTTGTCAATTTATTAACACAAAAATCACACTTCAATGCTTTTACTGAAGTGCTGGGGGAAGATATACTATAAAAAGTACCTGGCTTAAAAACTTAACCCAATTATAACCTGAAGAATTTAAGTTAAAACTAAGAAAAACTTTCCCAAATAACACTGATATGGCCTTAATACTGTATGCTTCTGGAAATTCCCTCACTAACATACTTTAAAACAAACGAAAGATATTTAATTTTAAAGACACCTTTATGCCTGAACACTAAAAAATGGACCATCTGATCTGAGTATTCATATGCAGATAACACTGACAACATACATATAATCATCTAGACTTTTTTTAACCTTATCATAACTACATTCAAAATACTATTGGGTAGAAATAATTCCCTTAAGAATATAAAAGTAGAATACTTTATTCCTTACCCAGGCTTCTGTTACTCCCCTGAGAGTTTTTCCTTGAAGAAGAACTACTGGGCATACTGGACAATGAATCATGTCTCTACAAATAAAATTCTTCTTTAGTCAGATGTTGCATATCAGACTTTAAGGATTCTGAAACTGATGCCCCAATACCCACCCTAATATCAAACTGAGTGCTAATCATTCTGACAGTGTTACTGGTCAGAATTTTTCACTTTTAGATAGTAAAGGGGGAAAAGGTTTTCTGTGTGTGTGTTACCAGGAAAATAGTAAATATCTTACTAGGTAATATATGGGAAAGCCTTTGCTGTTTTTGGTTTGGCTTTGTAATAAGGAGGAAGAGATTACTGTTTATATGTCATACTTGCAAATACTAATGAAAATCAGAATATATTTGGAAATGCCCTGTTACCTAAAAACCTATAAAACAGCAGTTATCAAAGCATAGTCCCCTGGGCCAGCAGTTTCAGCATCACCTGGGAACTTGCTAGAAATACAAACTCAGGCCCTGATGCAGAGCTACTGAATCAAAAGCTCTGGGGATGAGGCCTGGCAATCTGTATTTTAACAAGCTCTTCAAACAATTCTGATACGGTAAAAAAAAACTGGTGCTATAAAGAATTAATTCTGCAAAAAATTAACTCAACTGAGGATTATTAAGAATACATTTCCATTTAAATGTATGCATATACATTCACATGGAAAAATGTCCACAGGTACATATAACAATATTTTCATAGTACTTTTATTCTCAGTTATAGGAACACAGGTGATTTGTCTTTTTACCTTGCTTAATTCTGGTTTCTACTTTTAAAATAATAATCACAGTTTACTTTATTTAAAAAAACATTTTTTAAACATCAAAAAACTCAATTCTATTTCAAAAAAAGGAGAACATTGTGTTAATATTAATGAATAATTAAAGTTCTACATCTCAATAGAAATACTAATTTTTACTAACTAGGTAGTTATGTTCAATAAGGAAAGTCAAATCAATAAGCACTTTTAAGTATAACATTTTAAATTCCAACTGCCTCAAGACTGCCTCATTACATACCATGAGACAAGTAAGATTCATAAAAGAACAAGAGAAAAACTATTGCCTTTTAGTATTCAACTGAGACCTTCCTGAAATAACGCACTTGGGAAATGCCAAGCGTTTATTCTTTAGCTATTAGGACAGATACATCTACAAAATATACATAACATGTTGTTCCTAATGTAATTCACACATTTCTGAAGTTTTAGCTTGAAAATAAATTACTGCATATAATTAAATTCATATAAATAATTTACCTGAATGAACTGCTGAGATGAACTTGTAAGATCAAACATAGACTTGCTTAGTCCAGGGGAATTGGGAAGTCTATTGGTCCTTAAGTCACAAACTACAAAGGGACATGAGAATATTACTTATTTTTATAGTAACAAAGAAGAAGGACTTCCCTGGAGGCGTAGTGGTTAAGAATCCGCCCGTCAACGCAGGGGACACGAGTTCGAGCCCTGGTCCAGGAGGATCCCACATGCCGCGGAGCAACTAAGCCCACGCGCCATAACTACTGAGCCTGCACTCTAGAGCCCACGAGCCACAACTACTGAGCTTGTGTGCCATAACTACTGAAGCCCACGTGCCTAGAGCCCGTGCTCCGCAACAAAAAGAAGACACCATAATGAGAAGCCCGCACACCACAATGAAGAGGAGCCCCCACTCGCTGCAACTAGAGAAGGCCCACGCACAGCAACGAAGACCCAACACAGCCAAATTATGGTTTCTAAAATAGAAACCATAATTGTTTATAAACAATAAATGAATAAATTTTAAAAAACATACACATTAAAAAAAATGAGGAACACTTAATTCTACTTAATTACCATGAACTGAATCTCTATAGGAAATATAGCATGAATATTATATGCAAATCTACTTAAGAGACAAAGCCTTCTAATCAAGTTTAAAAATTGCTTTTCAATTATTTTACTTTTGTTTGAAACAGAAACCAACACAAATCAAACAATACATTTTCACATCCACATCAAATATCAAGCAGGAAAAATTCATTCTTTTTGCTTACATGATCCAATTCTTCATCCCAGAAGAATAATCTAAGAGGATGTAAGTCCTCTGTGCTAAATGCAATTCAACTATTTAATGAGCACTTATTACAATACTGAATTCCATGTACTGTTATATTTCGAGTCTGTATATGTAGTTTCCTTCCTAAACTATAAGATCATTGAAGAATGGAATTCTGTATAATTGTATAGTCTAGCACAGTGATGAAATACATATTTAAATAAGTATTTCTACTTTATTTCTAGTACGTCAGCCTGAATTCAGTGGTTGAGATAGCTATATATTTTTCCTGAATATCAGTGAAAATTTTGTGAATCAGATATGTACAGATAGTCTATAATTGATACAGTCTCAAATATTAAACTAACGAAGACTGGTAATCATTTAGGCATTTTCTATTTTCTTTGTTTACATTTCTAATCTCATCATTAGTTTCTAAATGCATCATTTTCACTGAATAGAGCAGAAAATAAATAGAGCTAGTAAATACTTGTAGAATATGAATGGATAGATGTTATATAAAATATGTGCAAAATCTAAAAATAAAATTTCTTTCAAAAAAGGACAAACAAAATGGAACTTGGAACTACCAATATACATAACTCATTAATCTTTCATTTTTACATTAGATATAAACCACAGAGAAGTTACGATGTTTATCATATCACTTCTGAAGCCTGCTTTTCTCTTTATTTTTAAATTGCTTTTCATAAGATGAATAATTTCTTCCAGAATCTAGATTTAATTTGATTTCTACATTTGTTAACAGAGGAAAAATTTTTTTCATACCCGATCCATATCGTTTCGTTGTTTCTGAACGAGGAAGAAAGCGCCGACTCAAATCAGGTGACACGTGCTGATACATATAGAATGGGTTATATACATCATAGCTGGGTCCATGCTGAGATGAACTGGAAAGTTCTACCTTTCTAGCTCCAAAAGATGCTCTGGCAGACCCTGAAAGCAAGTGTTTCTAAAGTTTTACAACACCCTTTTCTTGGAGTTATTAGCCAACAACTGGTGTACCCAAGGCAAAGGGAAAAAAAATGTCTCAAGTAATACTAAATCACATGCATTTGATATCTAAAAAAATGAGCAGATGTTTATTCAGGCCTAACTGTGTGGAGTATTCTCCCAGGTGTCAGTCATGAACCTTGCTCTCAAGACAGTCTGATAAATGTCTGGCATTCCTCTTTGCCCTACAGACAATTCTACATTTTGTGACTGGAGTTTCCTTTATTTTTCTACTGCAGAAAGAACAACTTTTAAGTAAAAAAGATAATCATTTTTTTTGGAGATGCACTCTTTTCACAAAGACAAAACATTTATAAAAACTGACCATATGCTGAGATACACTGAGCAAGTCTCAATAAATTTGAAAGAACTGAAATCAGAGTATGTTCTATAACCACCAATAAAGTTAGAAATCAAATAACGAAAACAAGAATAAAAAATATTTATATGGAGGCTTCCCTGGTGGCACAGCGGTTGAGAGTCCGCCTGCCGATGCAGGGGACACGGGTTCGTGCCCCGGTCCGGGAAGATCCCACATGCCGTGGAGCGGCTGGGCCCGTGAGCCATGGCCGCTGAGCCTGCGCGTCCGGAGCCTGTGCTCCGCAACGGGAGAGGCCACAACCGTGAGAGGACCGTGTATCGCAAAAAAAAAAAAAAAAAAAAAAAAATTAAATGTAAAAAAAAAAAAAAAAAAAAAAAAAAAAATTTATATGTAAACATAAAGAACCAAGAAACACCAAAATATAATCCTTAAGAAGAAAAACAAGATTGAAAGATTTGCTCTACTCAGTATTAAGAATAGAATATTTGAACAATAATAAGATCAATGGAACAGAGTAGAAGGCTCAGAAAGAGAAACCCCTTTTATGGACACTTGATTTATAATCAATGTGGCACTGCATAACAGTGGGAAAGAATGGTCTTTTCATTAAAAGGTGATGAGTTCCCTGGGGGCCTAGTGGTTAGGATTATGGGCTTTCACTGCCATGGCACGGGTTCAATCCCTGGTGGGAGAAGTTCCCACAAGCCACACAGCGCGGCCAAAAAAAATAATAAAAAAAGGTGATAAGACAATTGGATATTGATGTAGAAAAAAAGAACACTTCAATCCAACAAAACATATTCACAAAATATAAATTCCATGTGGACTGTAGATCTAAATTAAATGTTAAAGGCAAACCAATAAAACTTCTATATTTAATTAAATTTATAAGAAAGTTCTCACGGCCTTAGACCAGGGAAGCACTTCTTAAATGGAACATAGTATTAACCATAAAAACAATTTTAATAAGCCTAACTACATTACAATTGAAAATTCCCATTGGTCAAAAGACTATTTAAAGAGAGTGAAAAGGTAACCACAGAGTGGGAAAAGATATGTGTAACATATATAACTGACAAAGGGCTCATATCCATAATATATGAGGAACTCCCACAAACCAGTAAGAAAAAGACAGGCAAGCCCAAATATAAACTGGCTTAAGACTGAGCAGGTACGTCAGAAGAGAGGCTATCCAAATAGCCAATAAACATGACCTGGTGATCAATCTCATTAGTCATGAGGGAAATGCAAGTTAAAACTCCAATGAGATACCACTCATTCATAATGTTGAATGAAAGAACTCATAACAAAAGAATATATACTGAACATGTAATTTCATTTATGTAAAGAACCCATAACAAGAGTATATATTGTATATGTAATTTCATTTATATAAAAAACACATAACAAAAGAATATATATTGAATATATAATTTCATTTATATTAAGGTCAGAAAACAGAAAAAAACTAAACCACAACATTTAGGGGTATGTGCTTAGGTGGTCAGAAGTAAAAATAGCAAGAAAGTGATGATTATTACAACTGGGATTCTGATTACTCTAGAGTGACTGAAAAGGGGGAAGATGGAAGCTTTTGTTTTACTAGTAACACTCTATTTGAGTGGTGACCATACACGCACTTTGCTTTGTAGCAAATCACTGGGCTGTAAATTTCTGTTTTGTTCCTTTTTTCTATGTGTATTATATCTCACAATTTTTAAAGGGTAAAACAATAGATCAAATTCCTTTCAAAGTTAAGACTCACATTAGAAATAATAGACATAAAGTTTTTCAAATGTTTAAATCATCACCATCTTTTAAATCTTTTTATCCCATTTAAAATAGAAACCACAGTAGAAATTAATATTTTCTGAAAAAGCTAAACAATAAAACAGGTGGCTTCACACTGAGTTCAGAAAAGAAAAAGAAAATATGTGGTTATGAAGTGAGATCTTATCCTCACACTCTGGTTCAAATAACTATGTGTACAATCCAAGCCCTGTACAAAGGCAGAGGGATGCCAAGAGGGAGGTATCATGCCAGAGAGCCTTATAAGGAGCCTGTACACCTTATAAGCTAACTCTTAAATCGTTCAGCACATAAACACTGCTACAAAAGTCTGTTTATGGTAATAAGAGTAGCACTGTCAAGAGCAGTAGCACCAAAGATGACTCTCTACCTTTATAGGCTAGCCCTAAAAATGAATATTCTTCCTCCATTTTTCCTTTATAAGTCAGTCAGTAAAGAATTCCAATTTTCCCCTTAAAAAGATATCAGTTTTAAAGTTCAAGAGGCATTTCTCTCAATTTACAGAATCACAGTGCTATAAAACTAAACGTAAAGTAGCACAACTGCTTACACCTCTCAAAAGCCCAATTAAAATTTTCAATATTTATTCAAAATGCATTCTCTTAATGGATAGGTAGATAGATATGGGATGAAGCAAACAGAGTAAAATGTTAATAATACAATCTGTTATCAAAGCAGTAAGCTGCAGCTATAATCAGATCCATCAGCAAGTAAGCAATGCAACTTAACAAATTTAAAATATCTGAAACATAATTTTAGTCATTATTGATAGTGGTCTGCTCTACCTTCTCAAAATCTCCATATCAGCCCATCACTCACACATTCATGTAAACATACAAGATACACATGTTTGATTTCCATAATTAGGCACCAAGAATACTTTCCTGACTCTAATTAAATAAAATAATTTTCTCTCCAATATGCTAAAAATCAGATGGCTTTACCAGATCTTTATTGAGCCTATAATTTAAGTGTAAACCAATTTCTCACTCATTCAACTCAAAAAGTAATCTGTTTTCTAGTGATACAATGAAAAAAAAAAAAAAAAGACAAAAGAAAAACTATAACATATTGCCAGGTAGGTATTTCTTACTTATCTTCTGATAATGAAAATACATAAAATACCCTACATGTCTAAAAATAGAGAATTTATTAACTAAATTATGGTACATCCATGTGATTTAGTACTATGGGGCCATTAAAAAGCTTCACAATATATGATAAGAATAAAACAGATTACAAGACCATTTATATGGTTTAACCACAATGTTGTTAACAAGTGCGAGAGAAAGAGAAAGATCCATCGATCAGGGTATCCTGTGAGCCAGAACTTTTAAAAACTGTTTTGGAGAGACACTGCTGATATGTGCAAAACAGGGTGGTAGGCCAGGCTTAGGGTTCATCCTTCCTTGCTTAAAAAAAAAATTATCACTGCTACCAGACCCAACTCTCCTGTAGATAACTACAATAAACTCTAAACCAAAACCAAACCAAACAAACAAAATACCCTGAAGGTACTAGAGAGTGAACAGAAGTAGTGAGGATTCTGAACAGCACTTGACTCTGGGACAAAGGGGAATGGCCACCTGTTTTTAACGACTTTTAGCCTGTGGGCAGGACAAAATTGGCACTGTGCAGTGTGGATAAAATTCCGGTAGAAAACCCAGTCTTTCTGGCCTGAAGAACAGAGCGCAGAGTTCAGAGCAACCACAGCTGCTAGAAAGTAAGGTGGGAATCTTGGAAAGGAGAAAACCTCAAGTTCTATGACTAAAAGTCTGCTCAAATATCTGGCTGATCCCTGAACCACACATGTGTGGGACAGACTCCAACTAAGGATAAAAAAACTAAGCTCAGATAGCAGCTGCCACCAAAGACACAGAATCTGCAGCACAGTACAATCAAGTTAATTGCCTGCTGAAGTTAGGGAGGGAGGGAGGAAGGGATGGAAAGGAGGAGGGAGGGAGGAAAGGAGGGAGGGAGGAAAGGAAGGAGAGAGGTAGGGAAGGGAGGGAGGGAGTGAAGGAAGGAAAAAAAAAACCCATCGGAGTAATGTAACAGGTTCCAGAGTCTCCACCACATAACATCCAACATCCAGAACACAATCCAAAATTACTCCACACAAAGAAACAGGAAAATGTGACTCATTCTTAAAAAAAGACAATCCACAGAATCCAAACCTAGATGACCCAGATGTCAGAATAGTAGACAAAGATGTTAAAACTCAAAGACCTAAAAGAAAATAGGTTCACAATGGGGGCGGTGGGGGGGAAGAAATCACAGAAAAGAAATAGAAACTATAAACGAAGAACCAAATGTAAATATTACAACTGAAAATACATCTAAAATTAAAAACTCACTGGATGGACTAAACAGCTGAATGGAAATAATGGAGGAAAGAGACAGTGAACTTGAAAATAGGTCATTATTATCCAGCCTTAAGAACAGAAAGGAGAGGCATGCAGATGGCGTCACCGGGAACTTGAGCAGCTGCATGAGGGTATCAGACAATGGCCAAGAACAAACTAAGAGGGCAGAAGTCCAGGAATGTATTCCACATAGCCAGCCAAAAAAGCTTAAAAGGTTGAAACTAAAGCAAAACCAGTTACCACTAATCTTAAGAAGATAAACATTGTGAGTGATGAAAAAGTTAACAGGACTTCCCTGGTGGCGCCGTGGTTAAGAATCCACCTGCCAATGCAGGGGACATGGGTTCGAGCCCTGGTCTGGGAAGATCCCACATGCCGCGAAGAAACTAAGCCTGTGCGCCACAACTACTGAGCCTGTGCTCTAGAGCCCGCAAGCCACAACTACTGAGCCCACGTGCCACAACTATTGAAGCCCGTGCACCTAGAGCCCGTGCTCCGCAACAAGAGAAGCCACCACAGTGAGAGGCCCGCGCACCACTGTGAAGAGTAGCCCCCACTTGCCACAACTAGAGAAAGCCCACGCACTGCAATGAAGACCCAACGTAGCAAAAATTAAAAAATATAAAATGAATAAATAAATCTTTAAAAAGAAAAGAAAAAGTTAACAGAGTGAATAAAGCTTCTGTAGATATACAAAAGAACTTGCAGCTTCTCAAAAGGCCTTTCCCTTGAACCTCTGCAGAAACAGCTGACTCCTCAGCAGCATCATGAAAATGAACCAGTTAATGTTGATGAAGCTACAAGATTAATGGCTCAGTTGTAATACACTGGTGATGCATCAAATTCCCCAAAAAGACCAATAAATTAAATGTCTTATACAAAAAAAAAAATAAGAAGAATAGAGAGGAGCAAAATAGGTGGAAAAAAAAGAAGCCTCACAGACACATAAGACAATATCAAAAGGTCCAACATATGTGTAATTGGTATCCCAGAAGGAGAAGAGAGAAAGGATGGGGCAGGAAAAATATTTAGAGAAATACTGTGGATCTTGATAGGAGTTTGGATTACATCGGTATATCCCTTTGTCAAAGCTCAACAAATACACGCTTAAAATTTGGGCAGTTCATTGTGTTTAAAGTTTACGTCAAAAGAAGAAAACTGTAGACAATTGAACTTTAGTAAATGATATATATGCTTAAGTATTTAGAGGGAAGTGTACTGATGTCTGCAATTTACTGTGCAATGCATTCTCCCCTTACCCCCAAAAGGATTAATAATGGTTAGAGAAATGGATAGATAGGTATGTGATAAAGTATAATAGTAAAATGTCAATGACAGAATCTATGTGGTGGATATACAGGCATTCACCATTAAGTTCTTTCAACTATTCTGTATGTTTGAAATTTTTCAGGGAATAAGTCATTGTGAATGACAGTGTTTCAATGAACTAAAATGAAATATTTCTAAAATACAAGAGTTACATGTTGTTCCCTTTTATCTTCCTTAGTTCATTGGCCTCTAAAACATCAGCCAAAATTCAGCCAATGAATCTACCTCATTCAAGTGGCTGTTTAGGCTGGGAAGTGTATCTAGACTGAGAAGTATAATAATAAAGAAAGAAGGGAAGGAAGAAAGAATACTTCATTGCTTCCTTATTTCTCTTTACACTAAATTTTAGAAAATAATAAGACTATTTCCTGTATTTACTGATCTAAAACAGAATAATTCCTCTATTGTTTTTCTTTCTAGATGTGTGAAGAATAACTGACATATTACAATTATATTACTCCATTAGAAAGGTCAAATCTACACACAAATGTTGATTGTGATCAGATTTCATAATGGACTTCAAAAACACTGTACAGTAAGTTCCTCTACAGAAAGAGCAGAACATATAAAAAATGAAATGTAAAATTTGTACATAAAAGATATTTTATATCTTTACATATGTAAAAGAGCAAAATAACAGCAATAACAGCTTTTAAATGCTGCAGGTTGATTTTTAAATCCTGCCATTTTACTGTTTACCTTCAAGTTCTTCCAAATGTGAAGGTGTTCCTTGCATCCTGGGCTGAATATAAGATAACTTAAACCTGGGCACCACAAACGGTACTTCTTTGCCATCAGATGGTAATTTGGAAAGTAAATAATCCTCAGTACAGCCAACCTGAGGCTTTACAGAAACGGACGTCAATGGAGGTATACAGATAGCAGTATTTTGACTATTTGATACTGCTGCTTTAAAGTCTCTTTCCACAGATACTGCGTAGAAGAGAAGAGAAAAGAGAAAAAAATCACAAATATGTATGTAGATTTATACATAATAATCTAAACCTAACATGCTTTGGTACTTATTTAATCATTTCAAAGGAAACTGCTGATACATAAACTACTCATGGGTCCTATCAAGCACTCTGGAATCTACATTAATTCTGTCTAGCCAATATTTGAGAAGTTAATATACTTCTGCCAAAGTATATTAACTTATCATAATGGTAAAAGCAGTTTTTAAAGAGTCTCATTTCCACAAAAGAGCTCATAGATGGAAAACAAGTTTATACTGTAGTTAATTCCACAGTGCATTCAAATAATAATCTAGTCATTTAAATAAAAATACTGTCAACAAAACAATTCTTGTTGTCAATACTAGCGGTTAATTTCAGTCTTAAATACCAAAAGTTACTTTGAAAAGAAGCTAAAGGTCTCGAAGTCTTTACCAAAATCTTCACCAAACCACAAAATAAAATGTACTTTGACCCTAGAATAATATCGACTCTCCCTGTACTAGCTTCTATGACCTATTTTGTCCATTATCTTGAGAGATACTTGATTCCTAAGCTGTGTGACTTAGGATGGGGAGGTAAGGGACACCTAGAGCTAATCTTCATGTACAGTTAGTACCGTCTATAGACTGAATGGAAGTACAATTACTATTGTGTTGGAATTTATGAAATGCTTTATTGCAAAAAAGAAGCCTTCATACTCAAAAACATACTAAGAAGCTATGCTTTAGACAAAGAAATATAAGAAAGAGCCAGAGAAAAATAAAGTTCCAGTCATAACCTTGAAGAGCTGAGGAAACCATGCAATAGAAAGCGAAATCTCCAGGAGTCCTTGATAAATGTGGGTCTTGATAAAGTTACAGGTCTCTTCTCTATTGGTTGTTCATTCATTCATGAAAGGCACTTTTTAATGCATTGTTCGTAAATTGGAAATTCTCTGTATTTAAATTAAAACATTTGCCAGAGTATGTTATCCCCCAAATACTTCCCTACTTTTGCCCATACTATTTCATCCACCTGTAATATTCATGTCTAATCCTCACATTCTCTTACTCCCTGCTTCCCACTCAGCTTGCTAAAATCCTCTTCAGACTTCCATACCACGGATCATCTTCTTTGTGGTGATGTCCTAGAGTGTCTCCTGAGTTGAATTCATCTCTCTCTCCCCTATGCCCCAAGGTACTTTCATACTGAGCTAGTGTGCCTTACATTTATGTTTCTGCCTCCCCCGTGAAGTTAGGAAACATGTCTCATTTACATTTATATCACAAAATGTCACAAATAAAGAAGACATTAAATAAATGTTGAAATCAAAACAAAGCAAAACTCACAGCTGTGCTTTTCTGTTCCACCATAGAAACATCCTCTACAGCAACTCTTTATAAATTCTGTTGCCATTACATTCAATCTCCAATATCCAGCAAAAGATACAAATTTCCAATTTTAATATTAATCTGTTGGTAGAATAGAAAACAAGTTAACATGATCATGCTTAATGTCATTAGATATCATTAAATAAATCACATTATCTGTCTTTCTAAGACATAATGAGGGCTCCAAAGCAAAAATGTTTAGAGCAAAATAGATTTTTGTTCCTTTATGCAATTTTATATAACCTAGGCTCCTTATAAGCTATTAAAATGACATGCTTAAAAATTACTAAATGAACAAATGTTAAATCTGAAAAAAATTCCACTCTCCATTTTCTCTTTCGACTGATATATCTAAATCAATGTCCAAATAAAATCTGCAAGAAAATATGACACTCATAGAAAGTGTGAGAAAATGTTCACTTCCTCCAAATTGATTCTTTTGGTAATCCAAAGGCCCTATAATGAATGAGGGCCAATAAACAAACAACTTCGTATTTTTTGAGTTAGTTTAATACTGAGAATTACACTAACAGAAAAATCTAAAACTCTCTGTCTCTCTCTGTCTCTGTCTCTCTTTCGCACGCGCACGCGCGCGCGCGCACACACACACACACACACACACACACACACACACACACACACCAGCTAACTAAACCACAAATAAGATATAGTGGAAATACAGAGAGTCTGTTTTAAATTTACCAGGAACATAAAATTGTATAAGAAGCCAATTGCCTACCTTGGCTTCAATGACTTTGTTCCAAATGCACTCTTTTCATTTATGCCTACTACCTGTACATTTTTCATGGGAAATTTCAAATGCATACAAAAGAAGATAGAATAGTATAACAAAACACCCACCACCTAAACAATGATCAACTCAAGGCAAATCTTAATTCATCTTTATCTCTCTACTAACCCTGTCCTTCAGATTATCTTGAAAAATATTCCAATCATATAATCTCACTCATAAATATTTAAGTAATTATCTCTAGAAGATGTGGCTGAAGGACTCAAGACTTAACTCCAAGGGGTTCTACTGGCTAAACATGGATCAATTTGAGCATCAAAATAAACAGTAACTGTAATGGGTTGTAACATGTCAAGTATTTCTAAAAGGTACTCTCTTTTAACATAACCATAATAACATCATCACATCTAAAAAGTTTAAGATAATCAACTACCCAATGTTCAAATTTCCCCTATGGTGAAATATTTTTTATAGCTGTTTTCTGCAAATCAAGATCAAAATTTGGACTGTTTCCAGTCTTTTGCTGTTAGAAATAGTGACACAGTAACTTTGTACACACATATTTTCAGATATTTCCCAGTATATATCTGTAAGACAGATTCTTAGAGATAAGGACTACTGGGTCAAAAGGTAAATATATGTGTAATTTTGCTTAATACTGCTAAATTTCTCTCTAAAGTTGTACCATTCTGCATTCCCAGTAGCAATGTATGACAGTACCTGTATCTATCACCAAGAGAATATATGTCAAAATGCTGGACTTTTGCCAATATGATAGGAAAGGAATTATATCTTGTGCTGTTTTAATTTGCACCTCTTATTATAAATCAGGTTGGGCACCTTTTCATATAAAGGCTAATATGTATTTGTCTCTATGAACTCACTGTTCATTATCTCTTGCCCATCTCTCTATAAAGTTATTGGTCCTTTTCTTCCTCAGTTTTAGAGGATTTTCATAAATTTGAGAGATTAATGCAATGTCCATAATGGAAGCGGCAAACATTATTCCAGTTTGTCGTCCTCTTTTCACTTTGGTTTACTAGTGAAATTGATTTACTCTGATGATGGTGTTTTCTGCTATGCAAAAAAGGAGGGGGAGTGTGTATTGTATATACAAATATGCATATATACACATATACATACATATATAAGTGTGTGAATACTGTACATCCTGGTACAGTATGAGAAGTGAATCCAATCCTAGCTTTTCTTAATTGACTATCCCAGTATCACAAACACCACTTATTAAAAATTCCTATTTTTTTCATTGATTTTAGGATGCTGCTTTTATTATAGACTAAATTTCTACATGCCATTGGGTTTTGGTTTTTGGTTTTTAATCAATTCATTCATTTATTTTATTTTTCGCCGTGTTGGGTCTTCGTTGCTGTGCTCGGGCTTTCTCTAGTTGCGGCAATTGGGGGCTACTCTTCGTTGTGGTGCGCATAGTTCTCATTGCAGTGGCTTCTCTTGTTGTGGGGCACAGGCTTTAGGCGCGTGAGCTGCAGTAGTTGTGGCGCATGGGCTCAGTAGTTGTGGCGCACAGGCTTAGTTGCTCCGTGGCATGTGGAATCTTCTGGGACCAGGGATCAAACCCCTGTACCCTGCATTGGCAGGCGGATTCTTAATCACTGCACCACCAGGAAAGTCCTGCCACTGGGTTTTGGTTTTATATCTTCTATTCAGTTGATCTGTATTCCTGAACCAATACCACATTTTAAAAGTTATTATGGCTTATAATGTTTCATTATCTAGCAGGGCTAGCCTCCCATCCTTACTGTTCTTCAATTTCAAAGTTCTTCTAGCTATGCTTGCTTATCTGTTCCTACAGATAAACTTGATAATCTGTCCAGACCTAGAAGGAAAAAAATCTGATGACATTTTTATTGGGATCATGTTACATTTATAAATTATTTTAGAAAAACCTGATATCTTTAGGGTGTTGAGTCTTCCTATTCAGAGTATTTGTTCAAGTCAAGTTTATGTTTGTATCTTTAGGAGTTTTTTTTTTTACAATTTTCCTCATAAATTTTGAACTTTTCTTGTTTATTGTATGCTTATGAAATTTGTTTGGCTAAATGGTACTTTTTCTTCCATTATACCTTGTAACTGATTTCTGGGTTTTTTTAAATTTTTCAAACGCCCTTTTCAGTCTGTTTAAAGGATGCATTCCCTGACCACCCGGATCATACTAATTTCTCTCATCTTTAAACATCTAGTGAATTAAAAAAAAAAGAAGTTTTACATTTTTCATGACATTTCATGACACCTGTTCTATCTCCCCTACTAGAACAAAAACTTTTCAGAAACAATGTTGTACTCACTTTCTACTTAAAACTCAGAACCTTGTATGATGCTGGGAATTTAGCAGGAACTCAGCAAATATGTAGTTGATAGACAAGGAAACAAAGTATAATAACTAGCTTATATAAAAACTCCTAACATACTCCTCAAACAACATTTCTGACCCCAGTAAGCTTGCAAATACTTAACATTAATCATGAGGGGAATGTGAGAGGACTGGTTAAAAATGATTACTACTTCTGGGGGTAAAGTTTTCAAAGCTGACGGCCTTGAGTCATCCAAAATGAATTGGAGAAGATGGGAGAGGGATGCAGAAAAGGAAACAAGTTTATATAAATAAGAATAAGGGAGCTAGAGTTTGTACAGATTACTGGAGAGTAGAGATGTGTACACAGAGAGAAGCACAGACATCAGTAGAGGGTCCCACTTAAGTATTCAGCAGAGTGTTGATCAGAGAATGCATGCAAGAAAACTACACAAGACTGGGGGAAGACCACCAGAAAAGTTTAAAAGACCATAACAACACTCACCAAGGTCAGTAATAATGCCTGTCCCCACCAACAAAACTGGAAAAACCTCACACAGGATACTGAGGAGAGGTCTCAGAGAGTCTTGCCTCAGTGGTGGGGAATAAATAGCCCTAAACTAAAGACTAGTCTGACCTAACAAATCTTAAAATCGAGACTCAAAAGGATCAAACTATTTCTAAGAAACTTAACTATGTCCCAAAGCAAAAAATAATTACAGAAATCTAAAAATATATAGCATGCAAGGTAAAATTTACATTGTCTGGTAGCAGCCAATAAAAAATTACCAGACATTCAAAGAAAGGGAAAAAAATTATGAGGAGAAAAATCAATCTACTGGAACCAACACAGCAATGAAATGAACAGTTAAGGACATCAAAATAGTTATAAGTGATTCTATATGTTCAAAAAGTTAAATAGAAACATGGAAGATACAAAAAGAGATGCAAACCCAACTTCTAAAGATAAAACTATAATGTCTAAGATGGAAAATACACTGGATGGGATTAATAGCAGATTAGATATTGCAAAAGAAACAATAAAGTACAGTAATAAGAGACCCAAAATGAAATACAGAGAGAAAAAAAGAATAAAAACAAAATGAAAAGAGCATCTGTGACCCATGGGACAATTTCAAGCAGCCTAATATACATGTAATTGAAATTCATGAAGATGGGGAGAGGCAGAAAAAATAATACTAAAATTTTCCAAATATGATACCTACAAAACTCAGGTCTAAGAAACAACAAACACTAAGCTCAAGAAGTATGAAGAAAACCATGCCAAGGCACATCATATTAACGTGGCTCAAAACTGGTGATGAAGAGGAAATCTTAAAGGCAGCTGGAAAAAAAAAAGACATGTTATATACATAGGAACATAGTTATCATTAGGAACAATACAAGTAAGGAAACAGTGGAGCAAAAATCTTTAAAGTATTGAAAGGAAAAAACAAAAAACTATCAACATCTAATTTGATACCTAAAGAAAATCTTCCAAAAAAGGAAGTGACAAAAAGTTTTTCGGACATAAAAGATTGAATGAATGCACCACCAGCAGATCCATACTACAAGAAGTGTTCAAGGACATCCTTCAGGTAGAAGAATAATACCAGATGAAATATAAACCCACACACAAAGAATTGAGAGTACCACAGATAAATATGTAAGATTTATTATAAAAGATTATTGATGCTTAGACAAAAATAATAACATGGTGATGTGGGGTTTATAGCACATGTAAAAGTAAAATGCATGACATCAACAGCACAAACGCCAGCAGGGAAGAATATTCTATTGTAAGGTCCTTGTAGAAGATGTGATGTGGTATATGTAACACCATTTGAAGGTAGACTGTGGGAAGTTAAAAATATGTACTATAAACTCTATAGTAACCACTAAAGTAAGAAAACAGAGGTGCAATTAATAAGCCAACAAAGGAGATCAAATGGAATCATACCCCTAAAATACTCAATTGATATAAAAGCATAAAAAGAAGAAAGGGTAAACAAAGAACAGATGGGATGAACAGAAAAAAAGCAAGATTGATTTAAACCTAACCATATCAATAACCACACTAAGTGTGAATGCTCTACATATGCCAATTAAAAGTTAGAGATTGTTAGATTGGATAAAAAAAAGCATGACCCAAGTATATGCTACTTAAACATACTTTAAATATAAAGACACAAATAAGTTAAAAGTAAAAGGATGAATACTCTTCATGAATATAGACACAAAAATCCTCAACAAAATACTAGCAAACTGAATCCAGCAAATTATAAAAAGAATTATATATCATAAACAAGTGAGATTTATCCCAGGATTGCAACATTGGTTTAACATCTGAAAATCAAGTCACATAATACATTATATTGTAGAATAAGGGACAAAAACTACATGATCATCTCAATAGATACCAAAAAAAGATTTGAAAATCCAACACTCATTCATGATTTTAAAAAGCTGAGCAAACTAGGAATAGAAGAGAATATTCTCAACATAATCAAGAGCATCTATGAAAAATCTACTGCTAACATCATAGTAATTGCTAAATGACTGAATGCTTTCCCTCTCAACCCAGGCAAAAGATAAGGATCCACTCTCACCACTTCTGTTCAACACTGTAATAGATATTCTAGCCAGGGCAACTAGGCTAGAAAGATATAAAAGGCATTCATATTGGAAATGAAGTGTCAAACTCTATTTACAGATCAACATGGTCTTGTAAATAAAGAGAGTCAAAGGAATACACTAAAAACCTACTAGAAGTAATACACAAGTTGAGTACAGTAGCAGGATATAAGATCAATAGTTACGTTTCTATACACTAACAATGAACAGTCTAAAAATGAAATTAAGAAATCCATTCCATTCATAATAACAGGCAAAAAAACCCAAAACAAAAACAAAAAAAACCCCTAACATACCTAGGAATACTTTAACAAAAGAAATGCAAGACTTGTACACTGAAAACTACAAAACATTACTAAAAGATATTAAAGAAGACATCAATAGGGACTTCCCCAGTGGTCCAGTGGTAAAGAATCCACCTTCCAATGCAGGAGATGCAAGTTCGATCCCCAGTCAAATGCAGGTGATGTGGGTTCGATCCCACATGCCACAGGGCCCACACACCACAACTACTGAACTCACACACCTCAACTAGAGAACCCACATGCTGCAAACTACAGAGCCCACGCACTCTGAACCCACGCGCCACAACTACAGAGCCCACGTGCCCTGGAGCCCACACGCCACAACTAGAGAAAGAAAACCCACACACAACAACTAGAGAGAAGCCCGCGCACTTCAACAAGAAGCCCACACTGCAATGAGAAAGATCCTGCATGCCTCAATGAAGATCCCACGTGCTGCAACTAAGATCCAACAGAGCCAAAAAAATAAAGAAAATTTAAAAAAATAAAGTCTTCAAAAAAAAAAAAGGAAACATCAATAAATGAAAAGACGTTCCATGATCATGGATTGTAAGACAAAATATTGTTAAGATGTCAATACTCCCCAAACTGGTCTACAGATTCAACACAACCCATATAAAAATCCCTTCCAGCTCCTTTACAGAAACTGAAAAGGTAATCCTAAAACTCATGGAAATGCAAAAGACACAGAATAGCCAAAACAATCTTGAAAAAGAAGAACAAAATTGCAAGTCATACTTCCTGACCTGAAAATTTACTATAAAGCTACAGTAATCAAGACTGGTATCAGCATAAGGACAGACATATGCAATGCAATAAAACTGAGAACCCAGAAATAAATCCTTACATGTATGGTCAGTTGATTTTTACAAAGGTGCCAAAAAACTTTAAAGGGAAAAGAATAGTCTTTTCAAACAAGGGGTGCTGGGACAACTGATATCCACATGCAAAAAAAAAAAAAAGAATTTGAACAACTATCTCACACTCTACACAAAAACTAAGTAAAAATTGATCCAAATCTATATGTAAGAGCTAAAACTACAAAATTGCTAGAAGAAAACATAGGAGTAATTCTTCTTGAACTTGGCAATGATTTCTTAGATAAGACACCAAAAGCACAAGCAATGACAGAAAAATTTGAGGGCTTCCCTGGTGGTGCAGTGGTTGAGAATCCGCCTGCCAATGCAGGGGACACAGGTTTGAGCCCTGGTCCGGGAAGATCCCACATGCTGCGGAGCAACTAACTAAGCCCACGAGCCACAACTACTGAGCCCACATGCTGCAACTACTGAAGCCCGTGCACCTAGAGCCCATGCTCCGCAACAAGAGAAGCCACCGCAAGAAGCCCATGCACAACGAAGAGGATCCTCCGCTCGCTACAACTAGAGAAAGCCCGTGCACAGCAATGAAGACCCAACACAGCCAAAAATAAATAAATAAAATAAAAAAATTTATTAAAAAAAAAAGAAAAAGTTGATATATTAGACTTAATCAAAAGTAAAAATGTTGTGCTTCAAAAGACACCATCGGGCTTCCCTGGTAGCGCAGTGGTTAAGAATCTGCCTGCCAACGCAAGGGACACGGATTCGAGCCCCGGTCTGGGAAGATCCCACATGCCGTGGAGCAACTAAGCCCGCGCACCGCAACAAACAGTAGGCCCCTGTCGCCGAAACTAGAGAAAGCCCGTGTGCAGCAACCAAGACCCAATGCAGCCAAAAAATAAATTAAAATTTTTTTTTTAAATTAAAAAAAAAAAGTGAAAGACAACTTAGAGTATGGGAGAAAATATGTGCAAATCATACATCCAATAAGGGGCTTATATCCAGAATATAAACAAACTATTACAACTCAATAATAAAAAGAAAATAACACAATTTAAAAAGGATTTGAACAGACACTTCTCCAAGTGGCAAAAAAAGTACATAAAAAGTACATAAAAACATATTCAAAACCATTATTCATTAAGGAAATGCAAATTAAAACTACAATGAGATAATACTACACACTTATGAGAAATGATGAAATTGCAAAGGCTGACCATTCCAAGTGTTTACAAACATGTAGAACAAGTAGAACTCTCATATTCAACTGGTGGGAATATAAAATAGTTTGGTAGTTTAAGTTAAACATACACCTACCCTATGATCCAGACATTTCATTCCTAGGTATTTACTCAAGAAAAAAGAAATCTAATGTCCATACAAAGACTGGTGCATTAGTGTTCATAGCAACTCTATTTGCAAAAGCCAAAAACCAGAAACTATCAAATGTCCATCAACAGGTGAATAAACAAATTATGGTATACCTGAATAACCAATCTATGATTAGTGTCTTTCCACCTGTACTGGTAGATTTTCCAGTATTAAAAAATTCTCATTCATTATCTCTTTAAATATTGCTTTTGCCCATTCTCTATTTCTTTTCTTTCAGGAACTCCACTTACTAGACTTTCTCACTATAACTTCTCATTCTGATCATTCTAATTTTCATGTATCTTAATCTCTTTTATATTTTCCATTTCTGTATCTTTGAGCTGTATGCTGAATGATTTATTCTGATCTATATTCCAGTTAATTCATTCTCTCTTGGGGTTTGCCTAACTGCCTTATCTGTGGTTAAACTTAACAAATGAGTTTTGAGTTTTTATTACTGCATTTTTCATTAATAGAAATTACATTCAGTTCCTCTTTTCAACCAGCTTTGTACCTCTGTCACTTTTCAGACTCCTGCTCCCTGCATATATTTTCAAACGTGCCTTTTACTTACTTAAATAGAGCCCATCATGGTTATTTTAATAATAACTAGTAATTACAATACATAAGCCTTTGCAAGTTTTCTTCTAAATGTCTATTGTTTCTGCTGATTCTTGTTCAGGTTGTCTTATTTCCACGTGCACTAGGTTATCTTTGACAAATTATCCATTGACCTCAAAACTTTACTGGTAGGACTTTTTTTAAGCCAGAGATGAAAGCGTACTACTACAGAGAATATTTGCATTTGTTTACTATCATTTTAAATTCATGCCTTGACATATAACCCAATTTAAAAATGAGCGAAGGATGCGAACATTCGCCCCCCCAAAAAAAATAGACAATTGGCCAATAAAGACACGAAAAAGTGCTCAACAGCATCAGTTATTAGGGAAATACAAATCAAAACCTCAATGAGATACCACTCCACACACAGTAGGATAGCTATAATCAAAAAGACAGACAAAAATAAATGTTGATGAGGATGGAGAAACTAGAACCCTCATACATTGCTGGTAGGAATGAAAACTGGTGTAGCTGCTTTGGAAAACAGTCTGGCAGTTCCTCAAAACAAACACAGAATTACCATATGACCCAGCGATTCCATTTGTAGGTAAATGGAGAATGAAAATATATTTTCTATGAAAATGGAAAATACATTTCCATACAAAAACTTGTATGCAAAAAAAAAAACTTGTATGCAAATGTTCAGAGCAGCATTATTCGTAATAGCCAAAAAGTGGATATAACCATCAACTAAGGAATGGGAAAGCAAAACATGGTATTAACCATACAATGGAATATTATTCAGCCATTAAAAAGAATGAAGTACTGATTCATGGTAAACATGAATAATCCTTGAAAACATTATGCCAAGTGAAATAAGACACAAAAGACATATTGTATGATTTCATTCATATGAAATGCCCAAAATAAGCAAATCATACAGACAAAAGTAGATTAGAGTTTGCCAGGGGTTGAGGGAAAAAGGGGAAATGGGGAATGACTG
This sequence comes from Aethalodelphis obliquidens, assembly GCF_003676395.1. Taxonomy (NCBI): domain Eukaryota; kingdom Metazoa; phylum Chordata; class Mammalia; order Artiodactyla; family Delphinidae; genus Aethalodelphis; species Aethalodelphis obliquidens. The sequence goes on from NW_020837965.1 coordinate 16,345,731, forward strand.
TTAATGGGTATAAGGTTTTTTTCTGGGGGTAATAAAAATGTTCTGGAATTAGATAGTGCTGATGGTTGTACAACTTTGTGAACATATGAAAACACACTGAATTATACTCTCAAGGGTGAATTTTATGGCATATGAATTATATCTAAAGAAAAAAAGATTTTTTAAAATTCACATCTTGAAATTTTTTTAGACCACCAAGGTGATGTGTACTTCCCTCATGATCTGGTAGTTACGACTGCCCAAGGACAGGTTTTTTTCCCTTCTGCTTTACTTGGCCTCAAGACAATTTTCCTTGCAGATCCTTGAAGGAGGTTGAGTTTTCATCCTTTCCATGACATCGAAGACCTTTGGGATCCCAGAATTATGGGCAGAAAGTCTCTTGTTAGCTAACCTTGAATGAGCCCTGGGCTGACTTCTAATTATACCTCCGGTCCTACAAATCTACCAAATTCTTATTCAAATCCAATCAAGTTCCCTCAGTTTAGCAAATACCCTCAAAGCAAATAAGACTTAAGGGCTCCTACAGTCTCTCAGATTTTCATCTTTCTCTTAGATTTTGACATATTAAATCCTAAGTACCTTAAAAAATTTTTTAAAAACAGCTATTCTTTTTCTAAATACAGCTATATTCAGTGTGAAGGTTTTTCCAAATGTCTTAACTATATTCCAAACGTACAAATCCAATATTTACTTTTCAAGTTGAAGTTAACTCTAGTGAGTTAGGACAGGATTTGCAAAAACTAAAGACAGCCTAATATAATCCACAATAAAGTAGCTTTAGAAGTACTTGTGACCTCGGATGAATACAGTAGATATTTAAGACTTAGATAACATACTCCTGTATACTAAGATGAAAAGTTTACTTTAGAAAAAAATTAAACTTTAATTTGAGTTTTAAAAGAAGCATGGGTGGGTGACCTGCCTCTTAGGTATGGAGGCTCTTTTACAACTAAAGTAAAAGTAAGATTGCAGCAAGGATACACAAAGAGACCAAAGAAAGAACAGCCCAGAAACATATGAACATATGTATGAAAACTTGACATATGATACTTAGAGATTACTGAGAGGAAAAACAGAATATTCAATAAACTATGCTGAGAAAAACTGACAACCTATATGGAAAAAAAAATGAAACTGGATCCCCACTTCACACCACACAAAAATCAATTTCACATGGACTAAGGACACAAATATGAAAGGCAACATTTTAAAGCTTTTAGAAGAAAATATCAGACTGTATCTTTATGACCTCAGGGAAGGGAAAGATTTGTTAAACTAGATATCAAAAGAACAAACCATAAGGAAAAGGCTGACATATTCAACTACATTAAACTACAGAATGGGTCTATCAAAAACCACTGTAAAGAAAGTGAACGACAAGCTACTTACTGGGAAAAAGATATTTGTCACATGCATAATTGACAAGGGATTAGCAACCAGAAATAAATAAATTAAATTATATATATATATTCTAGAAATCAATTTCAAAAAGACAAAAAAATTAAGAACGGGCAAAAAACATAAACAGCCATCCCACTGAATAGGAACTATGAAAGGTTCAACATCATCAGTAATTAAAGAAATGTAAATTAAACCCTACCATTTCTCATCTACCAGATTGTTGAAAAGAAAAAATTCAGATAATTACAAATGTACAAATGTCTCAAATGTTGTTGAGAAAGGGAACAAAGTGAACACTTAATACGCTGCTTGTGAGAGTATAAACTGGTACAACCACTTTACAAAGCAATTCAGCGTTATCTAGCAAAACTGAAGATCCACAACTCTACTCCTAGGCAAAAAACATAGGAAATTCTTGCAAATGGACACAGAGAAACACATATTGGACAGTAATAACAAAACAGCTTTCAATAGCAAAAAGTAAAATTAAATTTAAAAAAAGAAGACTGAAAACACCCTAAATGTCCATTAACAGGAGGATGGATAAACAGCTGTAAATTCATATAACAGAATAGCAAAAAAAGCAAATGAACTATAACACAGCAACACAGATGAATCTCATAAATATAATTTGTGCACCCAAAAAGCCATGGAATAAACAAAACTAAACACTACATTACTTATGAATACCTATGTATGTAGTAAAACTCTACAGAAAATCAAGGAACATGGAAAGAGAAAGACAGAATCAGGGAGAAAGATACAATTAGGGCTTCAAAAATATTATGTATTATTTCTAACGCATGATATAGGTACCGGGCATTTATTTTATTTGTATTCTCTAAATCTGTACATGTGTCAAAAGTACTATTCTGCACATATGAATTTTTCACTTAAAAATTAAGCAAACACAGTAACAACCTAAATGGGAAAAGAATTTGAATAAGAATAGATACATGTATAACTGAATCACTCTGAAACTATCACAATATTGTTAATCAACTATACTCTAATATAAAATAAAAAGTTAAAAAAATAAATTTAAAAAAATTAAAAATTAAGCAAATACATGTCGTGGTAGAAAATATGAAAAATATATAAAAACTATATGAAGAAAATTAAAATTATCAATAACCCCATCATCCTGAGATAACTATAATATTTAAAAGAAATAAATATACTTAAATGGTATGTCTTCTTCTACTCTGTATTTTGTTTTAGTTTGGTTTTGGTTTTGGCCTCAGCCGTGCAGCATCTTAGTTCCCAGACCAGAGATCGAACCCATGCCCCTTGTAGTGGAAGCATGGAGTCCTAACCACTGGACCACCAGGGAATTCACATTTTACTCTCTATTTTTATTTACTTTTTTTTTTACAGCTTTATTGAGGTACTGACTTACAGTGAATTGCTCATATTTAAAATGTACAATTACATGAGTCAGACATATGTATACAGTGGTGAAAGCATCTTCACAATCAAGAAAACTAATATACCAATGAATACATCCACCATCCCTAAAAGTTTCGTCATACCCCCTTTGAATCCATCCCCCTTTTCTTTCCCTTGCCACTCCCCCCGCCTCAGGTAACCACTTATCTGTCTTCTGTTACTTTAGTTTGCAGTTTCTAGAATTTTTTCTGGTATAGTCTGGGCATACTTTATTCATATGTTTCACTTTAGTACATACTGCCACCAATTTACACTTTTACCAGCAGAGTACAAGAGTTCCAGTTGTTCCACATCCTTATCAACACTTGATTGTTTGCTTTTCCATTTTTAGCCATTCTTTTCACATCCTAAGGAACACACACATAAAACTACTGCCTGAACAACAACAAAAATTAAGCTCTCAATGAAGACTGGAGTGAAACTCATAAAGGAATTTTCATCTAAGAGCATTTTCTTTTAAATGCATAATAATAACTGAAGCAAAGGCCCTAACTGATGTATGCCTCATGAATTCTGATTTAGCCAAAATGTGTGATACCTACATAAGATTTTTAGAAGAGTCATTGAGATACACACTAGAAAAATCACATGACAAAAGTAAGCTGGAAGTATCTAAGTACTGGAACTCAGAAGAAATACAATCCAACAGTTTGTTAACGTGTGACTTTGACACTGATAAAATCACCTGAACCCAAAGGACCAAAATACCACTAAAATAGTGTTCATAATTTGAATTGGGGAGATTAAACACTTATAGTTCTAGTCAATATGTGCAGCAACTTGCTGTCAGCTTCCCATGCTGGGTGATGCACTTTAACATAAAAGTATTCTATTGGCCTTATATTCTTTCCAATCTGACTATAAACTCCCCTATCACTCTACCACCCTATCACTCCTCCTTCAAATCTTTGTGTCTCAAAATAAGGATTCTACACTATCTTTATTTCTTCATCCTCTATTTACTCCTCAAAGTCCTTCAAATTTGGCTTCCATCCTTATCATTTTAAATTATGTTTGTTGAATTCAATGACATACTCCTAACTACCAAAACCAATAGGCACTTTATCAGCCCCAATCTTCCTTATTCCTGTGACTCATTTGACCCTAAAATAGATTTCTATCCTTATGAAAACTCTTCCGTCTCCCGGTTTCTAGGACACCACTGTCTGTTACTTTGCTTCCTTCTTTCCTGAATGTTTGTTCCGCCTTGGTCTCCTTGGCTATCTCTACCCGTCCCTTAAGTCTTGGTGTTTTCCATCCTTGGTGTTCCTCTCTTCTTACTCTACTTACTGGAAAGTTTTCTTCCACTCTCACAAGATGAACTATCACAAATCCATGGGTGGTTCCAACATTCACAACTCTGATCTTGACTTCAGAAAATCCCGCTATCAACATATCTAACTGCCAACCAGGCAGCTCAGCCAGAGGCCCTACAAGAATCACAAACTCATTCTTTCTCAACCTGAATTAGCCCCTCAATTTGTTAGTTTTTATTTGTGAATACACAATTATAACTCAAGTGGAGCCAATAAAATACAAGAGGAACTTAAAATTGTTCCTTCTTCAAGGGTTAAAAAAAAAAGCAAATTTTTATGAAGGCTTTTTCCTCCAGTTACGAAGACACTCAAAGTCATTAGCAAAAACTATAAAATACAAAATGTATGATAAAAACCCAAATCTCCTCGAATCCCAGCTCTCAAAGGCAAGCAATATAAATCTCTCCTTCCAGAAAGAGCAATTTTTAGCCATGATAAAGTTCCATATCGAAATATTAAATTGGTAAGTAGGCGGTGGTGCTGCTATTAACTCAATATTTCCAGGCTATTTATATCAATCAGGGAAAACACCTCTAGTAACTGCCTACCTGGAGTGAGAATCAGTATATTTTAAATACGAAAGCAATCCTTTTACATGCTGTATTTTAAGCACTCTAAAGGGATCAATGTTTTGGGCTTGGCATCTATCTTGCCTATACCTGCACGTCCACCTGTGTGCGACATACCCACGATTCATGCACAGTACTTCCTTGATTTATAGAAAACCATAGTAAAGAAAGAAGAAGGAAAAAGAAATTGGAGGAGATAGATATAAACCAAATCTAAAAACCTAGCTGGGTAGATGAATTCATGTTTTGCAAAAACCAAAACAAAGTGATGTTTACCACCCCTCAGCCGCTTCAAAAAGTTTCAGAAACTTCACAGATGAAAACCATCCGCTAACCGGTTCTCATCAGACTCTCCAGTCAAAGGAAATGCGTTCGCTTTCCTCTTAACCCAGAGGCCAGAGCCCACCTGGGCCCGGCGGTCGCAAGCGCGCGCTCAGGGCGGGGAGCACGGCGCGCGGCCGGCCCCGCCGGGGCTGGGGTCGCCCCTCCGTCCGGCCCGCGGGTCCCAACGAGCGGACCGGTGAACCCAGCGGACCTACAGCCCACCGTGCTCCCACAGAGCGAGTCCCTGCCCTCCCGGCCTCGGATATCGCGGCTGTCGAGGGGCCCCAAACCTCCCTCAGGCCTCCGGAGAGCAGGCGTCGCTGAGGAGACTCGGCCCCGCGAGGCTGGGGGCGACGAGGCTACTGCCGTCCACGAGTCCCACCGTGAGGGCAGGCAAGCGGCCGCTCGAGGCCCGCGCCACGCTGCTCGCCCGGGAAGCACCCGCGACCCTACACCTGAGCCCCCCCACCCCCGGCTCTCTCCCGCGCCGTGTCCCCGGGGTCTCCACGCGCCGCTTTCGGGGAGCCGCCGCCTCACACAGCGCTGAGGCGGCCAGTTACCTGCTCGAGGCAGTGAGCGTTCTGGCGTTGCCGCCCGCGGGAACCGCGATCCGTTCACCTCGCGCGGCCGCGCCCCGAGGCCCCGCCCCCTCTCCAGGTTTCCCCCCGCCCCCCCAGGTCCGCTCCGCCAGATCTGCCCCGCCCTCCCCAGGTCCGCCCCGCCCGTCGGGAGGCGCAAGCCGAGGGGCGGGACGGGGAAGGGCCGCCCGTCAGTGTACCTGAGCGCCAGGCGCCTGCGCCCTCGGCTCCTCGCCTCTTCCAGCCGCAATTCTCGGGTGCTCCCTCTGGAAAGGAATAAAATGAAGCCAGGCAGAGTTTGGAGTGTGTTGAGCAATCATACGGGATTAGACGGGAGATAAAAGGGGTATAGTGGGAAAGCAAGTGACCTGATGAACCTCCTTGAATAGGGAAGGAAGGAGCAGTTTCTCTTGCCAGAAGATATTTCTGCATGCAGAGAAACTTCTTGGAAGCAGAGAAACTTTTCTTAGTTGTGTTACTGGTCTTTAGGGTTTACATCCTAATTATAAAGTCTTTGAGAATCAGCTCGCAACTCTTCACTTTTGTGACTTTACATTTCCTACTGCTTTGCTAGCAGCCGGTACGTTGGAAGGAATCCCAAAGGTATCCACTACCTGCCACACCCCCATTCTATGCTGGAATCCCCTCTGGCACCCTGGCAAGGAGTTGACTGGCCCTTTTTTGCCTTCCTTGCTGGAAATCTCAACACTGTACTTGGAAAGCTGTTGAGTGAATTCCTAGGTGATCTGTTGATGAATGGCTAAGCTTTGGAGAGGCTGCTGGATTGTAAATTGAAGGTGATAACTTTCTTCCTGGAGAGTAGTCTTTCCCAAAATGGGTTCTGTTAATCTCCAGGCCCTAGATGCTGGAGTGGAGGTTGGGATGGTTGTGGGGTGGAGAGGAGGCCTAGATCCTGAGAACAAATTAATCTGGGGAAAGAGGCACAATAGAGTTACTCCTTGAGTTGACAAGGCATTCAAGGCCTAAGAACTGTGTTTTACTTTGTATCATCCTGAATTTCTCAAATTTACTGGACCTGAGGAGTGACAGAATATGCCACCCCAAAATATGCCACTTTGGCATAAAGATTATTTTCAGCTAAAGGCACTTAAGAATCAGATGGAAAAAGGACCTCTGATCTTCCTTTTTCTTCCCAAAAGCAGGAGATGGAACTCCCAAGTGAACGATGTCCTCCCGCTACCCTGAGGAAAGAAACAGTCTTATCACCAGAGATGGGAGTCAAGGATGAGGGAAATCCATACAAACAAACTTTGTTAAATTAACCCTTATCTTCATAGCCACTTCTCCACTATTAACTGCCCTAGCCCAAGCCCCTTTGTTTTGTCCCATTTTCACTACTTACTACTTTGTCCAACTTACTATGTGTTCTGCTCTAACTGCTTCTTTGGTCTTCATTGACTTGTGGGTGCTCCCATGTACATGTAAAAAATCTTTATGCGTTGCTGCTGTTAATCTTTCTATGTCAATTTAATTCTCAGTTCCAGTCAGAACCCCTAAGAGGGTAAAGTTTTTGCCTCTCCTCGAGACCATACAACTCTCTTCTTGAGAAATGCCAGTTACCATCCTGGGGCCTTAATGTTTCAACTAACACACTTTGATAAACACTGCCTTAAGTCCTAGTATATTCACCTTCAATAATTTTTCACTCTATTACAAATGTTTGCAAAGTTCTGTACTGTTTACACAAAGCTTTCACGTGAGTCATCTCATTTAAGCCTCACAATTGTGATGTAGTTGTTATTATCCTCATTTTACAGTTGAAAATATTGAGGCTCAAACAAACAGTGGTTACCCAAGTATAGAATCAACATTGACTCTGGACTTAAGACTCCAAGGCTTTAAAAATATATATTATATAAAGTATGTAGATAATGTACTTATTTAAGGGTCAAATGACTCTGTGAGATATATATATATATATTACCGAGTCCAAGCTCGCTCTGCTCGCCACACGACAGGCCAATAAATCGGAGATGAGGTGTTGAGACAAGGAATACGACTTTATTCCGAAAGCCCGCAGACTGAGAAGATGGCAGTCTAAAGTCTCAAAATAACCATCTTACTGGGGTTTGGATGCCAGTTTCTTTTAAAGCACAGAGAGGGGAAGGAGATGAGGAAGTAAAGTAAAAGGGCCATAAGTTTTGCAAATATCCCCTGGAATGGCCAGCCTGGGAGAGGGGATATGTTAATTTCTTCTTTCGTGTAGCCATCCACAGGTGGACAGGGTCCGGATGTTTCCCTCAGGCAGAGGGGCAGGGTTCTCCTAGGCAGGCCATTATGTATAGACAGTATCCTTTTGGTGAACAAAAGCAGCGGAAAGCAAAGGTTAAAGTAAAAGAAACAGATCCAACATGTAGTCCGATTTGGCTCTTCCCTGTTACACACACACACACACACACACACACACACACACACACACACACACACACACACACACATATACTTTCTCTCTCTCTCATTTGACACTTAAGTACAGCACATCCTTGGTTAGAAACCTCTAGATTCCTGTCTTATTTCTCCAGGGCAAGGACCTTTACCTATCTTTTACTCCCTGCAGCACCTGACATCGTGGTGTAGGGCACAAAAGTGTCACTTGGGTGTGCTGGATGAACAGAGTGAATGAACGCTCAATAGTCCTTATTGAACTGGACTGGGTGCTTGGTTCCCTGACTGAACAGCCTTAACAACCTCCTCACTGATGCATAAGTCCCCAAACAAGAGCTTCCCAAATTGTTCCTAATTTTCTTCCATCTAAAAAGGCTTCTTGGACTTCCCTGGTGGAGCAGTGGTTAAGAATCCGCCTGCCAATGCAGGGGACACGGGTTCAAGCCCTGCTCCGGGAAGATCCCGCATGCCGCGGAGCAAATAAGCCCGTGAGCCACAACTACTGAAGCGCGCGCACGTTGAGCCCGTGCTCCGCAACAAAGAGAAGCCACCGCGATGAGAAGCCCGCGGCACCAGCACCGCAATGAAGAGTAGTCCCCGCTGGCGGCAACTAGAGGAAGCACGCGCGCAGCAACGGAGACCCAACGCAGCCAAAAATAAATAAATAAATTTATATAAAAAAATGAATCCAGACAAAAAGGAGCCCATAAATAAATAAATAAATATTTAAAAATAAAAAGGCTTCTTAGAAGAATCTACTCTGCTGACAGATATAGTTCTTTGAAAACAATGAAACCACTTCCTTTGTTTTCTTTGAAACGTCCCTCCTTCCTGTTCCACTTTCAGAGGCAAGGCCACATTGATACGAATGGAGGATATTGTACACCTTTCTTTGTGCCCTTGTGTTCCCTCTTCCCATAGAATGATGGTTGTTGCAACATTCTGAGTGGGGTTTTGTTTGTTTATTGTTTGTTTTTTAATGTTAAACATTAGTGTTTTTAATGTTTAATGTCATTATTTGAGGCAGATCTAAGGAGAAAAAGAAATTTGGGTTGATGTGGGTAACACTGCTGCTTAGATTTTGCTGTGTGTATTATTTCATTTGATGGAGACAAATCACTTAATCCCTGTCCTAAATCCCTTTTCATTCTTCCTTCATTTAGTACAGTTTGTAAATGCTTAGTGACTTATCCAGCCCTACCTCTCCTGCCTCCCGTGCAACTACCCACCACCACACATTTTTGACCTTCTGAATTAATTGCAATTCCCAAAGGTGCCAAATTTGCACTACTGTTCTCTTTATCTCCATTTTATGCGTATCAACTGGCAAGTCCATGTTCATTCAGCTGCAGTATCACCTCTTCTGGAAGATGAAACTCCACAACACCCAGCCAAAAGTGAATGAGGTGCCCTTCCTCAGCATTCCTGCCATAATCCACCCATATCTCCATCATGGCACCTACTCAGTAACTGCGATTATTGGCTTTTTTCCCTCTTTCTATTAAACTCATTCCATGTGAGTTACCAATAAACAGGAATTAGGACTTCCACCCGTTCTCTGAACACATACGATAGCCCCTGACATGTAGCAGCACTCAAATATTTGTTGAATGAACGAAAAACAAATCTTTAAAAGAATACGAATTCGGGCTTCCCTGGTGGCGCAGTGGTTGAGAGTCCACCTGCCAATGCAGGGGACACGGGTTTGTGCCCCGGTCCAGGAAGATCCCACATGCCGCAGAGCGGCTGGGCCCGTGAGCCATGGCCGCTGAGCCTGTGCGCCCGGAGCCTGTGCTCCGCAACGGG
>NW_020837965.1:16355679-16722017 GCF_003676395.1 Aethalodelphis obliquidens
GCTTCCCTCCAAATGATTGCCTTCTCATTTTCTGCCTTAGAAAAACAGAACAGCAGAAGCCTATACATAGTCATTCATTCATTCATTTATTCACTTGTTCAACAAAATTTTTGAGTTCCTGTAGTATATCAAGCACTTGCTCAGAGAGAAAGTGACATTTCAACAGAGTCATGGATGCCCACCAAACCTTAATTCCTTCTTCTGGCCTCAAAGCTAAACTACACTGTCCCTTCCCCTTGTATCTAGGTAAAGCTGTGTGACTGGTTCTCATCAGTGGAATGTGAGCATGAGTAGAGTTTCACTCCTGGCCCTATGCAATGAAAAACTTGGAGTCTCTCTCCCTCTTCCCATCCCTTGACCACCTTGGACCATCGCTAAACCATTGTTAACCATTGCTAAAGCTAAGAATGCAACCAGATGGAAGACGTCCTGGTTTCTGCTTGACTCCACCCACCACCCACTAATCTTGATTGGATTGTGTTGTGAGTGAAAAACAAACTTTTTTGTGTAAACTACTAATACTGGGGCATTTTTTCCCCAACAGCTAGCTTTACTTACCTTGATTAACATTGCCGTAAATGATGACATAGAGATTACACAAAACGCTAGAAAACATCTTCTGCTCTATGCATTGCATGGGAAACATGAAACACGAAAATTGATCAGAGAAACTATTAAGGTCATGGAGACTTTAAGTTTGTCCCAAATGGATAACGAAAAATCCTTACGGATACACAGCTCTTTTCTCTCTCTCTGATGGCCATCCGATCCAAATGCTGACATCTTGACATGAAAACAAGCATGGCGTCACCATCACATCATCATCATCTTTATCAGCCCTTGTCAGTCACTTTCATGCGCTCTGAAGGGTTTCCCTGTGAGCCTCAGGAAGTTCACTGTTACTCAGAGTATGTACTAAGGAGTGATGGACGATAGGAATACAAAGATAGGCTCTGAAGGCTCTTGAATATCTTACCAAGGAGACTGTATATTAATCTACAGGACACATAGTTGAATAAACTAGGGGCTATTTGTGGCGGGATGAGTTTTTTTCCTTTTTTCTCCTTTACTTCCCAGTTTCTCCCATAATTCTGTGAGATCTTATTCCTATATCAATAATATCTAGTGGTGTGCTCCCCTGATTGAAGCCCTCTGGTTCACCATGCATGTGCTTGGCTGCCCAACAGGAGGATTATGTGAATTGGACCTTTCTTTCCTTCCGTTATTAAAGGCAAAGTGCTGGGGTTATATGTAGGAACTATGGAAATCTGGGCAAAAAATTACACCATGGTAGAGGGCTCCCCAAAAAGGTGGTTACTTGCCCACTGGTTACATAGTGTGAATTTATCATAGTATGGAAACTGACTTTCAGCTTTTCAAGCTCAGAAACTTGTTTCTCCTCCCCTGCAGCTTACTAAGTTAAACTCTGTTAAAGAAGAAGACTCAGCCAGGCTCACTAGAGGGTGAACTAGACAATAGGGCCTATTAATATTAATAGGGCCTATTAAAATAACATAAGAAATAGAATTATTCTAGGTCCCAGACATTTGTATCTAAAGGTGAAAATACTACACCCTGCAGAAACAGCCATACAGGAAGCTAAATGATAATCAGAAGGTTGTCTGGGGAGGGATATGGAACCAAAATTAGAAGGGTTAGGAGGCATACTGATTGATTAATAGCATCAAGTTATGATCGCCATCATCAATACCACAGAACAGAGTGGTCTGTCACAGTTGCAGATAAGCTGTGTGATTCCACTCACCAAGTGTACAGTCAGGGTTACAGGCCTTCTTCTCTGTAGTAGATTACAGTACTGGCTTCAGCCCTCACTGTATCCATACTCTTTGCCATGACTTTGAAGTTCCTTCCACTCAAGGAGTGGAATATATTTCCCTACCCCTTGATTATAAGTTCAGCCATGTCACTTGCTTTGACCAATAAAATGAAATTGAATAGTGTTCAAGTTCTGAGCCTAGGCCTGAAGAGGCCTCAGATGTTTCTGCTTGCCTTCTTGTGCTTCTAGCAATGCTGTGAGAAAATTTTGCCTGGGCCAGCCACCTGGTCCAAGGAGGATGAGGGACACAGAGCATCCCAGATAAGCCCAGACTAGAGGAGCTAATCCCTAGCTGACAAGCAGACAGGTGAGAAATAATAGATGATTGTCATTTTATATTATGGCATCTGGGGACTATTTGTTACACAGCAATAATTGCCTGACATACCCTCCAGCCATGATTTTCTGGGATGGGGTGGAGGAGGTGCTCTTACCCCACTGTGGCCCCAGAGTTCCAGACCAGCATGCCCAGGATTCCCCTCCCAAGTCACTTGGGGTCACCAACTGGACCAATGGTAAGTCAGAGGATTCAGTTCCCCAGCCTCAGTAAAATCCTGTTTGACTTTTTCTGTTCTTCTGGTTAGATGTAAAATCTAAATATTTGCCACAGCAGAGGAGAGAAAGATTTTTAACTCTTCAGAAGGCTACTTCTGAATATTAATGGTTGTTTACAAATGCAACTGAAAATCATTATTTGAAATAAAATTGAAAACCTATCATGTGTGAGTTTTGCTTTCATCAGAGTTTTAGGAAAACTCATATGCCCAGCAAAATCCCCAGGCAGCTTAGAATGCCAAGACTTTCTTCCCCTCTCTTTAAATCCGCTCCAAGTCCATAAGGAGACTTCATGAATAAACGCGGTTGGCAGAGGAACCATATTTTTACGATAATTGCTTCTTAATCTGTTAGTTTGAAATACGCATTAGTCTTTATACGAATTAGTAATGTGTGAGTGGGGGGGTCTCAAAACACTTTACAATCCCATTTTTTTCAGACATTCCTTCCTCTCCCTGCCTTTCACTAGCCTCTCCCACCCTGCTAGTTTATGATGGGACTGAAAATGTTGGGATATTTTTTGAGGAAATGTGGGAGGTCAGCAATCCATTTCCTACTTGATGTGGGTTTCATTTACCAGAAGGAGAAACAACAACAACAATGCAAGCGCACTCCCAGCACAGCTGGACAGCATCTCCGTGCACTGGCTCTTAAAGAGCTATCCTATCACTCCGCGAGGTGACAGCACTCAGGGGACAGGACAGGGTCTGTGAAGGCCAGTGAAGCATACCCTTCCATTCCTGAAAAACATCCCCTCAGGAAACAACTTGGCGTTTCCGGCAAAACATGAACTTGCTTGGCAGTCTGACCAACTCATCGCTCCTGTTCATCACATACTGCCTGTCTGATTAATAACAATAACTAGTCCAAAAACAGAGTGACTACAACTTCAAAAGGAAAGGGGGAAACAGGAGATAAACAGTGCCCTCGCCAAACAAACACATGTGCACACAGGTTCACACCCCCCTAAACATAGAAAGTCACTTTAAAAATGTCGAGAAATACAAAATGACTCAATCAAAACCACTTTACGTTACTGGAAACAAGGTTGAAAATTACTTCTCATCTCTCATCCAAATATGTTTGGAATGATACTAGCTGCCATTCTTCATTGACTTACCATGTGCCAAGCACTGTGTTAACGGTTCATATACATACACTTTTTAAAATTCTTGCAAAAACCCTGCAGAGAAGATATCTAAACTTTACAGATAAGTAACCTTTCCAAGATCACAAAGAAGTGATCAAGGAGCCAGGATTTAACCCAAGGTTGTTTGTGACGCTAAAAGTCAAGCTTATTTTATGAAATCGCAGGCTTGATTGGTAAACTGTGAAGCCCAGGCGTAGTTGTTTTCACATAAACCCAAGCCATTCCTCAAGGCCCATGGAAATTACCACCTCATCTATAAATACTTGACTTGTTCTAGACAAAGCTCTGATGGTTATAAGTAATAGAAATCCACTCAGATTCATTCAACTGAAAGTGGATGGGATCCTAGTCCCAGCCCTATCCTGGTAAGAGAACAATGGAAACATATAGGAACTCAGGATCTGAACAAGTGGACCTCAGAAAGGTCAGGACCTGAAGCAGCCCAACACCCCTCAGTCCCTACCAGGTCTCTGAGCTCCAGGTTTAGCCCTTAATTTTAAATAGCCTCCTGATGCTCTCCAATTGCCTTCTATTGCCTTCTATTGCCTTCTATTTATTTTCTAGGTTTCTAGAGAACCACATCTTATCATCATGATATCTGCAACGCCTAGCAGAGTGCTAAGAACACAGTGGACACTTAAAAATGATTTGTTTTATTAGAGTTCATTGTGGGGTAGAACAATGCAGATGATCAAGAAGAATTCCTTTATTCCTTCCTTTGCCCACAAAAAGATCATCGGAATTAGAAAGAGAATATCAAATGTGATCCCAAGTCTTTAACCTCACTGGCTTAGCTACAGCACATGCAGAGAAGGAAATGAATTTGACCCTTTAGTACACAAACTCCAAGTCTCCTTCCAAATCTTAGAAGGAGATGCCTCAAAGAGGCATCTAGGCCAATAGCTCTCAACCTGGAGTAACGCTCCCATGAACTATATCCTTGCTCTGATGCCATCCTCTTATCACCCATTCAGAGAAGTCTACTAGAATTAAAATAAATGACTCTTACACTATTATAGTGGTAAGCTTTATTCCGCTCTGCTTTGCAAAAAAAAAAATTAGTTTCAAAACCTAAGTATTAAATTATTAGTAACTAATTATTAGTAAACATATTACAATTGGTATTGTGATTGAGAGTGGTTAATATAAGACCTTCTGCTGCCCACAGCTGAGATGACACTAATTCTATCAATAAGAATGTTTTCTGCCATTAATAACAGAAAACCCAGCTTGAATAGTCGTAAACATAAGGAAACGTAATAGCTGGCGTGGTGGCTTGAAACATGCTCGTAATTCTTTGAAATTCCTCTCATCAAGGTTGGGATCTATGTCCTCTCCCCTGTGTCTAGGGTAACCATAGTGACTGACTGACCAAGAGACTACTGTGGAGATGACAGAATGTGGAGATGACAGAATGTGGAGATAACAGAATATGCCATCCAAGGCTAGGTCATAAAAGCAATACAATTTCTGCTTGGTTCTCTCTGTTTGCTTACTCTTGGAATCCAGCCACCATGATTTGAGGAAGCCCAAGCAGTTTGTGGAGAGGTCCACATGACAAGGGCCATGACTCTCACATTGACTGAGCCAGCACCAACTCTCCAGCTATGTGGTGAGCCATCTAGAAGTGGATTCTCCAGCCCCTAGTTGAGCTGCTCCAGCTGATACCTCATAGAGCAGAGAAAAGCCTTCCCCACTGAGCCCAGCTGACATTGCAGATTCATGAACTAAATAATGATAACATGTCGTTTTAAGTCACTATGTTTGGGGAAGGTTTGTTACACAGCAATAGGTAATTGATATGTCTAACCTAAAAGGAAGCCCAAAGGTAGATCAGATTTCAACAGATTGATGATTGATTCAACAATTCAATTTCAGATTGATTCAACAATTCAATCATTTATTATTGACAGTTTTTCTTCCCTTTTGTCTGTTCTAGATTATGTGAACATCATCCTAAATCTAGTTCCCTCATGTTTATAGAATGGCTTCCAGGAACAATTAGACCTTCCTCTTTCTTTCTTTTTTTTTTTTAACTTATTTAATTAATTGATTTATTTATGGCTGCTTTGGGCCTTTGCTGCACGCGGGCTTTCTCTAGTTGCAGCGAATGGGGGCTACTCTTTGTTGCAGTGCATGGGCTTCTCATTGCATTGGATTCTCTTGTTGTGGAGTGCGGGCTCTAGGCACACGGGCTTCAGTAGTTGTGGCTCGCAGGCTCTAGAGCACCGGCTCAGTAGTTGTGGAGCATGGGCTTAGTTGCTCCATGGCACATGGCATCTTCCCAGACCAGGGCTTGAACCTGTGTACCCTTCATTGGCAGACGGATTCTTAACCACTGCACCACCAGGGAAGCCCTTGCTTAGCCCTTCTTAGTCACTATCTCCCCATCCTTCACTAGTTTCCTTTCACTGCTCTGGACCATCTCCAGATTCCACCTTCCTTCTTCACTTCCTGGACTGGCTAAAAGTAATGAGGACTCAACTTTTCTACCTGAAGTTTTCCTGCTCATCACTTTTGACATTGTGCTGACCCCTTTAAACACAGCACAACATTGTGATGGAGTTCAGCAAATATTTCATTTCCCAAAA
This sequence comes from Aethalodelphis obliquidens, assembly GCF_003676395.1. Taxonomy (NCBI): domain Eukaryota; kingdom Metazoa; phylum Chordata; class Mammalia; order Artiodactyla; family Delphinidae; genus Aethalodelphis; species Aethalodelphis obliquidens. The sequence continues at coordinate 16,361,813 of NW_020837965.1, forward strand.
TTGAATAGTTCTGGAAAAAAAAATAACTTTGTGGATTAAGTTTAGGATGTCCAGAGTAGACATCTATTCAGAGTCTGATCATGGGAACCACACCTCCTTCCACTCCAAACTTGTACTCCTAGGAGAAGCTACTATATCTTCCCATGATTTCACTCCCCTAATCAGTTGATTGGTTCATGAGAAGGCATCTCACCTGAGCAGTGTCAATCACAATCTTTCTCTAGAATCTTTTTTTTCAAACTATAGCCAGGAAAGAACAGTTAGTCTTCTTTTTAGCAATAGAAGACACTTCAGTGGCCATGTCTCCTAGGAAGAAGTCAATATATAATAAAAGAGAGTGAAGTTGATATGCTTCCAAAGGCATTAGACTTCCTGGTTCCATTCAGTCCTGAGGGAAGATGCACCCTGTTGTTCCCTTGTACATAAGCCACATCAGGTATAAACCCATAAATGGCATCCTTTGCCTAAATTAATGCATGTTTAGTTTCTGACCCTTAAACACAAGAGACTTGATATGAGTTCTCAAAAAACTAGGTCCCTGTAAGATTCTTTGAAACTGGGTCTTTGGCATTTTCATCCCATTGTGATTTGCATACATTTTCATTTGCTTTAAGTGCTCACCTCTTAGTATTTTGTTTATGACATGGAAAAAAAAAAATGGAAGGGCAGCCCCAAAATACTATTTAAGGGAAGCCCCAAAATACTATTTAAATGTAAATTAATATGATTAAGGCCACAACAGCGGAGTATATATATAAATATTTTCATTGGCACGTTGAGTTGATCTTGGGCTGAATGACAATTTCAGTGTTGTGAACAAAACTTCCTATAAACAAGATGTGAGGGCTTCCCTGGTGGCGCAGTGGTTGAGAGTCCGCCTGCCGATGCAGAGGACACGGGTTCATGCCCTGGTCCAGGAAGATCTCACATGCCGCGGAGCGGCTGGGCACGTGAGCCATGGCCGCTGAGCCTGCACGTCCGGAGCCTGTGCTCCGCAATGGGAGAGGCCACAACAGTGAGAGGCCCACATACTGCAAAAAAAAAAAAAAAAGTGAAGTGAATGGAACTTTTGTCCACCATCCCTCCATCCACTCTTTGGTTATGCTCCCTCTGGTGCAGATAATGTGTCAGAGTGTGTCTGATCCCAAGTTCTAAAAGTAGCCAATGCTCTGCAGCCACTGGATGCTGTTGCAGAAGCATCAAGGTGGAGGCGATGGTGAAGAAAGAGGTTATTAAAATGATCTAAGGCCCTTTCACTTATAACTAGCACATAACCTTACTTCTCCATTCAAAGCATCAACACATCTAAGGCTCCCACAAAAGTCTCAGGATGCAAATTGCCCATTTGTGACTCCTTTTTCCCTTCCTAATCACCCACATAGAACTTTACAAAGAAGACACAGGGACTCAAGAAGCACAGTTGCCCGGGGCCATTCAGCGTACGGACAAACAGACCTACACACTGTACTATAATATAGCAAAGTGTAGCCACAAGGTTTAAAATGATAATTCTGAATCATCATCAAGTAAAACTTTGCACATAGCATAGTCTGGCTACTGAGGCAAGAAAGTGGTCAATACTTCATTTTAAAAATCCATCAACATGACTAAAATTATTTTAAAGGTTTATTGCTTCAGAAAGTATGTTCTGAATTGTCTGAAACACATTTGAAAAATGATTCGTTTTTCAATTATTCAAAAGAACCTTAGTTTTTGGGTATCGTTATTTATCCAATGGTTCAGTAAGTTAATTGTAAGCATTAGATGCCCATAACATAAAAATCCCTACTTAGCGTTGTACAGTAGGTGAAAATGAACAATCTCCCAACAATAATAAATATATTCCATTGGGATAAAAATGTTTTGCCTCACTAACCTTGACTTTTAATTTGTAAGGGAAATCTGTCTTTGGTCAAATTTCCTACAGGTAAAGATTGTTGAAAAAAATGAATTATTGTGGGCTTTGGATTTTTCTTTTATCCCCACCAATAGATCACTAAATTGTTGTTAATTGTTTGAAACAAATCATCTCCCACTTTCCTACCTTAATAGATGTAATATAATATGTAAGCCATACAGAAGAAAGGCATGTTTGCATTTCTCACTGTTCTCTCAGAACAGCGAGAGGGCCAGAGGCACTGGGTGAGAGAAGAGAGGAAGAAGAGTAGAAACTGGGGACAGAGGAATATGGGGTGGGATTCGGGGTAAAAGGAGATAGTGTGGGCCATTGTAAAGACATTTGCTTTTACTCTGAATAGACTGAGAAGCCACTGGAGGATTTGGAGTAGAGGAATGACATGAACTGATTTAACATTTATATAGATCAGCTGCTGGGTTGAGAATAGATTGTAGAGAGCAGGAGGAAAGGTGGAAGCAGAGAAACTGCTAGCTGATGAACTAGAATAGAGGTGAGGGAGATGGGTCGCTGGGACAAAGGTGGTAATAGGGCAGTAGTGAAGATGTGAGGATTAAATGATATAACACATGCACAGAAAACAGCATCATGATTGGCACAGTCAGTGCCCAGTAGACACTGGCTAGTATTAGTATTACATCATTCTGAACCCCAAGACTCATCAGTAAATGGTTGGTTGATTGAATGTCAGAGCCAGGTGAGTGATTACAAATTAGAGGGTCAATAGTAGGATTAGAAAAGGAACTTTTAATTTTTTTTTAACATTTCTGCATAGATCAACCAAAATGAAGTGGAATTGAATCAAACCTAAAGAGTTCATGCTCCCCCTCATTGAACTGTCTGCTTGGATTGTTTTTTAAATTACATACACACACACACACACACACACACGAAAAATCGAAGAATCTGTGGTCAAAATGGTTGTTGAATTGCTGCCATTGACCAGAATCCAGCCTGACCTTGCAGCACTCCTAGATATTAAAAATCCTTTCCATGGTCTTACATTTTTTGGTTTAACAACTATAAGAGGCCATGAACTCCAATATCTGAAGCAAACGTGTTAAACATCTGGGATCTGGCACGAGTTTCGCCTGTGGGATGCTTTGTTTGGGCAAACTTTTATTGAATTGAAAAATAAGTAAGGACTGAGTTTCAAAATATTCGTGTAACCTAGTAAAACTGTTTCTCTGAAGCCCGAGTCAAAATACAGAGTTCTTCAGACCAACAAATAAACCTAATTTAAAATCAGGCTAGAAATCAGTTCTTAGAACACAAAGTGGCGTCTAAAGGGAATCAAGCGGACGTACCCAGAGCTCTTGCTCCAACAGGAAGACGGCTAGTCTGAATTAGTGGATTTTTCTAGACTAAAGGCTGCAGTTCACAACCACTCGAAGAAAGTCCATGACATTTGCAGGAAGGGCACCAGTCTGCAGTTTGGGGCAAGCTCTGTCACTTAAACACAGATGATCTTGGGCAATTTACTTTACCTCTAGACTTAAGTTTCCTGTATATCCCATAAAAATTGGAAAGAACAACCACCCCATGGGTCTTAGAAATGTACAAGCATAAAAAAATAGAATAATAAGGGTGACAGAACATTTAAAAGCTCCTATAGGTACATAGGAGAAGAGGAAATATTGTAAGGAGGAAATAGAATGCAAGAGATTATTATTAGAAGATGCAAGAGATCAAACAAGCTGAACAAAGCTTTCAAAGAAGAGAAGCCAAGGGTGGTCTTCTGGAGTGTTCTTCAGGGCAGGCTTGTATTCTTTTAGTATCTCCCCGAAGTGCCCAGGGCAGCATCCATTGACTGACAGACAAACACATCCCTCTCAGCTTCCACCATCTACATCCTGACATTCTAAAGGGTGGGGTGAGGGTTACGGTTAAGGCCAACAACCTATCCCATTGTGTCTGGCAGGCAGAAGGATGGAAGTAAAGCAGGAACATGTCTTCTGAAAGGGGGACAGAAATCGTTTTTAAAACCCACCTTTCCCTTTTAAGAGGAAAAGTATTTTCAATCAACCAACCATTTACTGATGAGTCTTGGGGTTCAGAATGATGTAATACTAATACTAGCCAGTGTCTACTGGGCGCTACTCCCTGCAAAGTATTTTGTGCAGCTGAGTATCTGGAGGGGTTTTGGCCTGAATGGTGAGCTGGGAGCTGAGTTTGAGAGTAGGCATTCTGCATCCTAGAGCCAGATGAATCTGGAGTTTGTGGACTTCATGGGAAGCAGGGACAAAGAGGCAAGTTGAATGGAAGAGGAAGAATAGGGCGTGGCAGAGGACCTACTGAAACAGCAGGGATGGAGAGCTGAAATGTAAATTACTCTCTGTCCCACCCTCCACTCTCAAATCCTCAGTAAATTTTGACTCCATACACAAATGAAAACAGTGTTTGTATTAGTTTCCTAGGACTGCTGTAACAAAGTACCACAAACTGGTGGCTTAAAACAACAGAAATTTATTCTCTCCCAAGTCTGGAGGCCAGAATTCCCAAATCAAGGTTTCAGCAGGACCATGCTCTATCTGACGCTCTAGGGAAGAACCCTTCCTTGCCTCTCTCCCAGCTTCTGGTGGCTCCTGGAAATCCTTGGCATTCCTTGGCTTATAGCTACATCACTACTCTTCTGCCTCCATATTCACGTGGTCTTTTTCTCTCTGTATATCTTTGATATGTCCTCTCCTCTTCTTATAAGGACGTTAGTCATTGGATTTGGGGCTCACCCTACTCCATTGTGACCTCATCTTAATTTGATAGATTATCTGTGCAAAGACCCTATTTCCAAATAAGGCCAACTCTGATGTTCTGGACGGGTATGAATTTGCGGGGGACACTATTCAATCCACTACAGTGTTGTTGCATCATTTTTTGCGTAAAAATCAGTTTCATGTCAGAATCAACTGGCAAGGGACTGGGGGTCGGGGGACTGTGTTGGTGGTGAAATGGCCTATGAACCAAGTAAATTCAGAGAAGTTCAGAGTTTGAAGTCAGAGGTGACCACCTCCCATGAGAGTGTTCAGAAATCTGGAAAGGCTTTGGAATTCTACAGGGCATGGAATGAGGAGCTCAAAGCAATATTATCTAGATCTCATGTACCAGGAGACCACAGCTGACTTCCGGGTTATCGATGAAAGAAAGACACCTGGAAGAGGGGGAAACAAGTGGAAGAGAAGGAGGAAGAGGAAAAAAGGTGGGGAGATGAATAAGAAAGACAGACGAGTTTCTAAAGGGAGACCAAGGAAAAAGAAAGCAGGGTTAAGGAACTAATGTAAGACCTGGTATATTAAAAGTGCTCAAGATAGGGCTTCCCTGGTGGCGCAGTGATTGAGAGTCTGCCTGCTAATGCAGGGGACACAGGTTCGAGGCCTGGTCTGGGAAGATCCCACATGCCGCGGAGCAACTAGGCCCGTGAGCCACAACTACTGAGCCTGCGCGTCTGGAGCCTGTGCTCCGCAACAAGAGAGGCTGCGATAGTGAGAGGCCCGCGCACTGCGATGAAGAGTGGCCCCCGCTTGCCACAACTAGAGAAAGCCCTCGCACAGAAACAAAGACCCAACACAGCAAAATTAATTAATTAATTAATTAACTCCTACCCCCAACATCTTCTTTTAAAAAAAAAAGTGCTGAAGATAAGTTTGGAGAAGAAAGAAAAGGAGAAAGGGAGGGAGGAAGAGATGTGCATGGGAGGCCTCATACAGTGTCACCAAAATTGCCTCCACTGTCACCCAGAGCTGTCCGTATCGTGGTGGTTTGCTCATGACCCTGATCAATTTCAAAGATGAGAGCACCATGTGGGAACCCTTATTGCTTCTCTCTCTGTATCAGTGTTCTGTGGACTAAAGAGGTCGCAGTCCATTTTCCATCCAAGGGCCCTGAAGTCTTTTTTCCGATAACGCATATTCTGTCTCAACTCTAATTTGAGTTGCCACATACTTGTGATCTCCTTGTGGTTTTTGCTGTCCCTCATTGTGCCACAGTTTACCTTACTGAATTCCCATGAAAGGACATGACAGTTGTCTAAATTAGTGAATGTCCTTCAGCACAGAAGGGCAAGGAGAACCCTTGTGGATTAAGCAAATAGCTTTCAGATCACTTGAGATACAAACAGTTTAAATAGCTCAGGATTGGAAAGATTCTGTGGTTTAGGGGAAAGAGAACTACTAGACCAGGAATCGGGAGACCTATATGTCAATCTACCACCAGGTTACCTGGAGCAAGTCAATTCCCTATTCTCAGCCTCGGAATCTTCATTATAAGGCAATTGGACCTCATGACATGATTTCTAGATCCTTTCGGTTGTCATGGTCTATATGGACGCATTATCAATAAAATCCAATTAAAATGACCTCCTTAGGACATCAACAGTGTATTGAAAGAGTGAAAATGTGGCTGGAAACCACATTCCCACTTTGTACAAAGTTGAGATGAAATGGACCTGATTTCAAGTTGAAATGAAATGAAATGAGAAGGAAACTGCTAAGAGTATGCTGAGAGAAGTGAGGCCACTTCGGTCCTTCAAGTTCCAAGAACTGTTTATAAACTGAGTCATTGCTCGGGTGAATGGCTTGGATACTTGGAATATTTGAGGTGAAGAAAGGCATGGGGCAATTGCTGCTTGCTAGGATAATAGGGAAGAAAATCACGAAGCATTTCCACATACATCATCTTATTTCTCAAAACAACAAGGAGGTGAGTATCATTAACCCCATTTCACAGATGAGGAAAGTAAGGCTCAGAGAACCCAGGCAACTTATTCCAGGTCACAGACTGATAAGTGGCAGAACTGGGACCCAAACCCAGGTCTATTCAACTCCAATCCCAGTGTTCCCTCTGCATCCCCAGATTGACACTATTATACCCAGTTGTCTGAGCCAGGACAAAATTCCTGTAAAGAAGCTGAGTTGTGCATACCTCATTTTTTCATCCTCTAGTGTAAAGAACACTTTCTAGTGTAAAGGCATACTTTCAAATTGAGAGTGATGGCTATCTGACCAGAGGCCAGAGCAAAGAACTGTTTGAGCAGGGATTCTTAAGCAGGTCAAATCCAAGAACAGAGTAGAAACTTGAAAAATATTTGTTGAGGAGTCAAGTGAGTACAGGGTTCGAGGTTAATATTTTTTCAGGTTACAAGGAAAATCTGAGGCTCAGAGAGGCCAAGTGTCTTGCCCTAGGTCAAGAGAGACCTAGAAAAGTTCTCTCTTTGTCCAGAGAGAGCTGGAAAAAGAACCAAAGATGTCTAGACTTCCAGACTAGAGGTATTCCCACCGCATCACCATAACTCCTAAGACCAATAGAATTTTTCCTATACATTTAATTAAATGCAGTATACTTTAGGGGGAAATGAATGCTAACCTCCAGCCGAGAACATTTATTTGCCTAATGGGTTAATAAGAAAATGACTCTGCTGTTTCAGAAGCTAATAGATGGCATGGTTAATGTAATTTTCAGTTTTGATATTGGTCCATGAGTCATTTTTGTTTATCTTAGCATTCTTTCCTCAGGCGTGGTATGTACTGACCATAATTACTGGGAATAGGAGCCCCGTCACTCACTCAGGAAGCAATTGACGGACTCTCAGGGAGGGGATGACTGCTTTCATGGGTGTATTTGGTCTTTTAGGTCAAAAAATGGATCCTTGGGCTTCTCATCCTCAAGGAGCCACCTCATCTGCATCCCCGGGACCACTTCTCAAAGGACCCCAGAACTCAATCTCTAGCGTCAAAATCTCTCCTCCAACACATACTTCTGACCATCTTCAGAATACCTCCACCTGGATGTGTTACAGCCGCCTCAAAGCCAGCAGATTCTACCTGTCCAAGGCTATCTAACTGTGCAGTTAAGACCTATGCACTTCCCTGTATGTAAATTATACCTCCACACAAAAATAAAAATAACAGAGCAAGTTTAAAATGGAGTTCATCTTCCCCTACTTCCCAAACCCCTCCTCCTGAGGTATTTCTCGGCTTGGTTCAGGATGTGCCTTAGCTCCGTAAGCCTCCACACCCAGTAAATCAGCAAGACCTATTGATTCCATCTACTACAGTTCTCCTGACTCTTTCCCATTCTCTCCATTTTTCTCTTGTCAGTTCCCATCATCATATTCACTTGAATGACCCTGACCCCCTACTTTGTGCCAGGTGCTATGCTAGCCCTTAAGCCTATAGTGATGAGCAACGTGTAAATGGTGTTTTGAAGGAGTTTGCAGTTTAGAACTCTGCACGGTAATCACAACCACAGGAACACAGGTAACAGGAGTGTTTCTTTCTACACAGGAGTAGAGGGCGGAGTTGGCGGTGTGGTTGCAGGGTTTCAGGGATGGGTCTGGAAAGCTCAGAGAGGAGCTGATCTCTGAGGGGAATACTGACAGATGAAGAGGCATCTGGCAAGTGGACGAAGAGAAGCGCTGCCAGTGAGAGGAGTTCTAGCAGGAGCAGCTGAAGGGAATATACAAGCCTTTCAGGTTAGGGGAGAGGGGTGTTGTTTGTTTGAGAATTTGTTATGAAGGAGGGGAAAGTGATTGGAGATGGAACTGGAGAAAAAGGCAAGAACCAGAACATGGAAGGCTTTGTCAGTCACGTTCAGGAGTTTGAACTTTACCCCGTGGGCAGAGGCGGGGCTGCGGGTCAGTAAAGACTTTTAAGCAAGGAACTAGTCAGCCTTCTCTTCAGAAAGATCAACTTAGAGGTAATGATCTTTTATGTGAACAACCTGCAGTATTCTGCTTGATTCCCATTTCTCCCATCTCCATACACCACTTCCAAAGTGATCTTCCTAAAAATAAGACAACGTCCCTTTCCTAATTAAAAAGCAAAGCAGGGGCTTCCCTGGTGGCGCAGTGGTTGAGAGTCCGCCTGCCGATGCAGGGGACACGGGTTCGTTCCCCGGTCCGGGAAGATCCCACATGCCGCGAAGCGGCTGGGCCCGTGAGCCGTGGCCGCTGGGCCTGCGCGTCCGGAGCCTGTGCTCTGCAACGGGAGAGGCCACTGCAGTGAGAGGCCCACATACCGCAAAAAAAACCAAAAAAAACAAAAAAAGCAAAACAAAATAAAATACAAACCCTACCATAGTTCCCCCCATAGCGGACAGTAGAAATTCCCAAACTCTAGGGAAAATTATTACTGGAGACATTGATAGTTGTTCTGGGGAAAAAAACATTTCCCTTCCAAATAAGTTTGATTCACCTATATACAAAAATTAACCAGGTTTCCTTTTCATTGTAGGACTTCTCAGAGGCTTTAATTTTCTAATATCAATTGTGAATCTTTCAAAAAGGGACTCATAATTCAGATTCCCCAATCTAGTAAACAAGAGAACTCCTCAGTCTTGGAGCACTGGTTAGCATCTCGCTGGGCTAGTGTTCTGTGAAATTCTGGTCTCTACAATAAAGTACAAACTCATTTAGATGAATAGGGCCATCAATAATGTAAAGAATTCCATTGCTCCCTGCCGTACACACACCCTTGAATCCTCTGCTCCAACCACATTGGTCTTCTCAGTGTCCTTTCCTTCCTATGCTTGAGGACTTCACGGTCATCCTTCAAGTCGCAACTAAATCCCAATTCACTGTGAAAAAGGGGTGTACGGGTGAAGATTGCAAAGATATAGGTGGATCTGCGTAAAGGTTACTGTCCATAAAACCACAGTATGTTCTATTAGGGAATAGTTTGGATGAATAATTCTATAATCTGTGAATTTACGAAAAGTGCTAGCCTACATTTTACAAAGAAAGTTAAGGGTGATTTGTTACTGGCAGAGAAACCCTGGTCTTTAGAGACCGTGCACGGTCCTGAGTTTAAACGGACTCCAGTTTTCCCCAGACTCTGCTCCAGATTACACGAAGACTATAGGCACCACGTCAAGCTGCTAGTTGCCACGATGGACTAGGGACAGAGAGTATTGGAAAGATTTTTTAAAGTGCATTTCTGGTAATGAGTGGGGGTAGCCTGGCTCCTGACGAAGGGGTGTTGGAATGAAGGAAGTCGAGCCTGGAAAGGAGAGACTGCAGGTCAGAAGGGACTCTGAGAGTGAGTCCTCAGGAAGAACAGCCACAGGGAAGACCCAGGGTCAGATCACTGGATAAAGATTCTTTCTTTTTTGAGCAGGAATGACAGGAGAAAAATGAGAAAAGGGAAGTCGTGTCTTTGCTCAGGAAGGGGTGTTCTGGAGACTGGAGAGAGGTTCTGTGTGCTTGGGAAAGAAGAGCAGAGGAGGTGGAGGGAGAAGGGATCAAAATGTATCCATAGTCTTGTACTTTGCCCCTCAGACCCAGCTGTGCTTTCACTGGACAGGACCCGACCACCAACTCGCAACTTTGGGATGGAGATCAGGCAGTAGGGGTCAGGGGACAGTGCAGAAAAGGAAAGAAGAGAGAGAATAAAGGGAAGAAATGAGAGGAGGAAGAGGAGGAGAATGAAGGAGGCTCCTAACCCCAAGCCCACAAGCTTACTCAGAAGTAAAGCAAGGAAACCGAGTTCACATTCCCGAGGAGGAACAAGAGAAGCTCCATCTCTATCCTCGTCCTCTTCTTTCCCACCTCAGCCTTCAGCAGGTTGTTGAGGAATCAACAAAGGAATGGAGTGGGGCTAAGTGAAGTCTGGTGAAAATTAAGAACCAGAGTAGCCTTGAGGCAATCTCCCAAGATGGAAGCTTGCAGCTGGAGGGAGTGAGTGTGAAGAGCAGAATATTTATTAGCTGAGTATTAGCAGAGTACTGGCTCAGTATTAGCTGGAGGAAGCAACATCCTTTCCTTCCAGAGCCTGGCCCTTCTCTACAGCTGCTCCAAATGAGGCAACCAGCTCCTTTTCCACTTGCCTTATTGTCACAAAATTCTTGCAGTACACCTGGGAGCTCTTCACCACCTACTTGAGAAAAGTCCTGGCTTTTATGATGGAAAGTGATGCCAAGAGTTTTAAAAGTTGTACTGAGGGCCCTAAGAGGTTATACACTGAAAGTTGCAACAACAAAAGCAGGAAGCAAGAGGGCCTAGCTCTCCCCCAGTGTGCATAGATTCCGAGCTGAAAGGATCCTCCTGACTAACCGCGGTTTTACTGAAAAAAGTCAATTATGATTTCAATAGTGCCTTTGCACTTAAAAATGCTGCCTCTGCAGCAGTGTTATTGGCCCACATATCTGCTTTTCCAAAAGACTGGGAAAATGCTGTGTGGAAATGCTAAGCTTGGGGTGGACATCTCTGTGGGGGTCTTTTTTAAAGTGGAACTGGAAGAAAATGAAACAAAATAAGACAACACAAAATTGTAAGACTACAGAATCACTGTAAAGAGCTAAGTTATTTGCGAATACCACAGCTTGGTTTCAATAACTTTTTTTTTTTGGTAAAATTTTTAAGAGCAGAGGATGGAGGACATTAACAAATATAAGAGCAATCGATGTTCCTCTTTATGGACAAACTATAAGTGGTTGGTACATTAAAGCTCAGAAGAACTCAAGGCATGTGTTTGAAGTCTAGTAGCTACCTTGTGATAGAAGCCAGTTCTGCAACATCAAATGCATTCTCAGTAGAAAGCAGGAGAGCAAGAATTGGAAAAGAGGCTACGTAGAAACCAAAACAATCCTCCCCAAACAAGAACTACTTTCAAGTGGCATCCAGCTATCCAATGACTCTCTGGTAGCCCTAAATCAGCATTAAATTAAAAACATCAAATCTTGATAAATAGGTATCATAAGGACCTTGGTGTTTGCATCCATGCACAGTTTACTCCTACATTCATCTTACATTATTGCTCAAGAGTACTCCAAATTCCTGAAAAAAGTGTTGCTAGTCACTGCCTGTCAACATGTCGTTACCTCTTTGAGAGAACACCAACAATGACAATATAATCGATCTGTGTTGACACCTATTTTCTTACCCTAATGGTCTGTTTCACTGATGGATGCTGGTGAAGATTCAGTACTAGGAAGCATTAGCAAGTCAAAGATTCTAATTGGATGCTGTCACTTCCCCTGCCTCCCCACCCCCGGCAAAAAAAAAACTACCAAAGTGATAAATCTTGCCTCAGTGCACTCCTTTTTGTCCTGAAACTTCTTGATTATTTTTTTTTAAAACATCTCTTAGTTACTTATGTTAGGGATTCTAATGAAGCTATCAGCCATCTGCTAAGTAAAGGCACTAAGAAAATTGAGAACAAAAATATCAACAAGAAAGAACAATCTGTGTATCTCTATGATAGTTGATGAGCATTGGCCAATTTCAAAATAATGAAGAGCTTTACTAAAAGTTTGCTTTTCTTTTTCCATAGAGATTAAAACATTGCATTTCAAGGTACATACAAACAGTATCCAAAAGAAAGAAAATTTTTAGCTAACATTGATTTTGTGTTTCCTTTCAGTGTATTTAGTAAGCCTAAGCAGAGACATCTTATTCTAAATTTCAAACATGTTTCTGAGAATGTTCATAAGAATTTTTGTTGTATGAAATAGACATGTCAATAATTATGAAAATCTAACCAAAATCATTTTGTTCACACTGCTAAAATGCACCCACCACACTGTATTCCAGTTTTGTCTCAGAAGCTGCATAAACCCTTAGATAAATATCTTATCAGGGGCTTGTATCTATCTTGTTCATCTCTCTGAATCCAGAAACTGGCCCAACCAAAGTGGGGTGGGTAGGTGCTTAACCAAAGTGTGTTCTCCTCTTACAAAGAAAACCTTCTACAAACAGGATTTCATGCGCTGAGAGGAGAGAAAAGAATAGTTGCTCCTTTATCGCATCATCTCTCTCTGGGTGACCCTCTTGGCTCACCCAGATGAAGGGTTTGTACATATTACAGTAAACACTCAGTCCACAAGCATACATTGAAACCACCGAAAATGAGGTAATCAGACCTGCTGAAATGTTTTCACCATCTGGGAAAATAACACCCCAAGGGCCAAGACAGTTACCTAAGAAAATGTTGAAGTACGTTTTCCAGGCCCGAGAGGCTACAGGTAGGTGGATTCTGTGCCAGTTAGCAAGTGTTATGATTGGCAAATGGCTGTGAAACTCTCAAATTGCAGTTTAATGGAAATGCTGGCTGTCATCCCCAAAGTACATTTCAAGAAATCACAAAACTTTAGAATTAAAGGCAGCTGAATGGGAGGTTTCATCCACATTGAACCCAGAAGCTTAGGTGGTAACGCAAGAACTTTTGCAGGTGTCCCAGCTCTTAATCTGGCACCTCTTCCACCACAGAGTCCTTCATTCTTCCAGCCCTGATGGAACAGAACGGAGCGGGGTTCATGTGACAAGCTCTCAGCCCAGCTCGGAGATGGGGCAACGCTGATGAGGGGGGACAGGTGTGGAACGGCCTGATACCTCAGGGTCCAAGGGGACAGCCAGCCCCAGCAGACTCCCGCGGAGGGGGCACAATGCTGAGATTTGAAGAGCAGGCTTCTCCCCAGTCTTGTGAAAATAATAACACCCGACTGTTCCCAAGGGGTGGCCGAAGGCAGCAGCTTTTCGGGTTCTGGGAGCCTCTGTAACTGTTTCCCAAATGTCTGGGGTTTGGCCCTACAGTGCGTACACGCTTAGCCCCAGGGCATTTTTCCCTTAAGTTTTCAGTTTAGGGTATTTTAAGGTAAATTGATCCCACATGCTTCTGATTCATTTACACTGAACTCATCAGACTATGTTTGGAAAGAACAAGCTGCAGGCCAAGAAGTCCTTTGAGGCTGCTTTTATGAGTCTTTCTGTGCCCTTTTTCTTAGAAGTAGGAAGCCACGTCTTGACATGAACAAATGAAATGCAAGTCCTAGAGACTCAGGTCTGGTTCCAAATGTGGCACCTCTGAAACCCATGGGTCCTCAAATCACCAAGACAAGGCTGCCCCTCCTTCTTTTTCAGAAGTTAAAGGAAACCTTACCCTCGAGCTGTGTTGAGCCTGAGTCAGTCATTCGGAGCGGCTCACATCAGCCTTCAGCATTCTAACTCCACACCCAGTCCTGACACCTAAGCCTCCCCACCCAGGGGGAGCCCAGGGCTCAGGGCCACCACGGCTCTCTGCTCTGTGGAGCTGGGTCCGCACACTGGCAAGTCTGTAGGAAATTGTCCTTTCTCTTCTGAGCTATGAAACTGGGGCTGTGTGTTGTTGATTTGTTGCTGGTGCTACTGTTAATATCACTTGAACCTGACGGAGTGGGCACAGTGGGGAATGGTTTGGAAGAGCTTTGTTTTAGGAAGGAAGAATTAACATATCCCCTCTGGAGGCCGACCGGAACCAGGAAATGTTTGACTTTACTCCTTCCCCTTTTAGTATAAAAGAAGCCTGAGGTCTAACTCAGGCAAGATGGTTCTTTGCAACATGAGGCCACCGTCTTCTCGGTCTGCTGGCTTTCCAAATAAAGTTGCTATTCCTTGCCTCAATAATTAGTTGCTCAATTTATTGGCCTGTCGTGCAGCAAGCAATACGAGCTTGGACTCGGTAACAGGGTTGACTCCTGGGATGGGACGCAAAGGTAGCTGTCCCCACCTGTCCTCCCATCTGTGATTTGCACTGTTGACTCTCTTTGTCCCTGCCTGGGGTACCAAGATTGAAGGGAATTCAGGTCCCTGACCAGGAAAAGAAAAATGAACCCTACAAGTAAGAAAAGATGTTGAGGGCAAGGTGACCAGGGCTTGGGCCACATTTGTCTCCCTCTCTTTATGCAATGAGCTCTCAACTCCACCTACTTATTAAAGGTTTTAAGTTTCCCCATGCCTGGGCCCTACCTAAGACTGACTAAATCAGAATCTCTGGGGGTGAGGCCCAGGAAGTCAGGTTTTCTTCTAGAAAGCTCCACTGGTTATCTACTACGCAGTCAGGGATGAGGGCCACTGATTTAAAGTAACTTGATACATTCCTGCTCTGGAAAAGTACCTGGAAATAATCTACATCATGGGGGGTTGTTTGCTGTCTTCCAATTGAACGGAATAAGATTCAGGCTTCATGCTCTCCCTTCCCTCCTCCACCACCATTTCTCTCCCCACCCTCTCTCCTTATCATGTTGTTAACAATGATCTCACTCTCCAGAGAGCTTTTCAAGCCAGTACACAATAAACTAAAGAGAACAAGAACCAACCCCAAATGCTCAATCATCTACGATGTCAAAATGAACCAAACACAAGATCTCTTCAAATATTTAATCAGTTTGGAGACCTCTGCCTTCCAACCCAGTTGTGTAAAAATTCTAAAGGAAGCATGATGAAGGGGTCCTCAAAGAAAACGTTGGGCTAAAATGGAGAGGAGACTGGGTTTGGGAAGACAGAACATAACACGTGCCTTAAGGCCTTTTGAAGGAATTCTACCGTGGATTAAAAAAAAAAAATACTCAAATGAACAAGAAAGGATTAAACAGTTATACAGATTTAAGGACAACTAAAACTTCTTTTATGGCTGAAAATACCAGACATGGCTTTGAAATAGACTCTTTAAAAACCCTTAGATCCTGCTATGGTTTCTTTCCATAGCCTTCTCTGTACATGCAAGAAGCAAGCTAGCTACACCCAGCATCCCCAGGAGCATTTTGGGCCTTGGCAAAGAAGCAATCAGCAAGAGATAGAAAGAAGGCCTGGAGCAGGTGAGAGGAAGCGGTTCACAGTTTTTGAACGTGGACTCAGACCCCAGCCAACCTAATCTATTTTCTTTGAAAAATATGGAAATAAACTGAAGGCCTTGAAAAATCACCGTCAATCTCAGGTTAGGGTGCCAATGATAATGCTTTTTGATAACTGTGTCATAGCAACTGGGGAAGCATGTCCTTCAAAGTGACGGGACGGGGTTTATAATAATACAGGCGTGGTCAGGACTCGGGGCTGACTCCCCAGGAGACATTCGGCAGGAAGGGCATCACGTCTTTCTCGCTCTCATTCTCCCTCTGGTTCCTTCGCTTCTCCTGTCCCTTGGTGCTGTTGAGAGGCAGTGTCAGAGGCTCCAGCCCAGGGCTCAGAATGGGTACTGAGACACGTATATCCGCAGTCGGATCACGGAGCTGCCTCTGAAGTTGATGACGGTGTTGACAGTGATCATTTCCAAGTCCAGCTGTATTTCCCGGGGCCCTTTGATGGGGCGTGTCATCACCAGGGTGGCACTGATGGGGCCTGTTTGCTGTGGACGGAACCGGGGATACCAGTTAGAGAAAGTCTGACTGGCTTAAGGAACCAGGGTGAGCTTGACCCCAGAAGCTGTTGAACAACGGCAGAGAGGGTGAGGAAAGCTGTCCGTCAGGAGACGTGGCCTCTGGGACAGTCACCAAAGCGGAAGGCCAGGTGGTCTGGCCACAGCCGGCCTCTGTGGCCCCAATCGGGGCGCTCCTCTTTGCCCACTGCTGGCAGACAGCCATCCCTCGATGCCAGGCTCTTCCCCCGACTTCGTTCATGCTCCACCTGGCTTCTCCCTGCTGTCCCTTCAGGTCCCACCTGAAATATCACCTCCCCGGAGGAGCTTCTGTGCTTTCCCCCATCTAATTCAGGTCCCTCTGACCCTCTGCCAGTGCACCCTCTCCTCCGCCTAAGAAGGAAGGTGTTCGTTACCATGTGTCATAGTCCACGCTAGACTATGAACTCTGTAAGAGCAAGGACCGGGGGCAGGTTTTGCACCCCTGAACCCCCCAGCACCCAGCACGGTGTCTAGCATGTGGTTAAGTGTTCAGTGACTGTATCTCGAATGAAAGAATGAATAATTGTCCAAACTAACTACGTGACTCAGGGCTGTCGCTTCACTTCTCTGTGCCTCCTCTCTAAAATGAGGGTTTGTACCAGATCAGTAGTTCCCAAGTAAACAGCTCCAAAGCACCTGGGATACTTTTTAAACTAACAATTCCAGGGGCCGATTCTAGGATTTTCTGCTTCAGTGGATTTTTCGATGATGCCTGGAGAAGTGTGACCTGTTTACCAGCCTCCAGGTGGTTCTGAGCGTAGCCCCTGCTGGGGGTCCCGGCTGGACACTCCGCACTCACCTACAGCTTCACCACTCTGTGACACTCTCGCTGTGGTCCTGATAACTTCATGTGAGCTTTTTACCTCCTCTGAATCTTTTTCTGAAGCTTTCAAGGAGGTAAGGAGAGAGGACTGACATAACTGAGCTTCCGCCCTGTGTGAGGCGCTCTTCCGGCCACTTTTATGTATATGTGCTTATTTAATCCCCATAAAAGCTCTGAGAGTCCTGGCTACTCAAAGTGTGGTCCCTGGACCAGCATCATCGGCATCATCAGGGTGCTTATGAGAAATGCAGGATCTCAGGCCCCCCTAAGACCCACTGAGCCAGAATCTGGAGCTTAACACAATCTGCAGGTGATTCATGGGCCCATTAACAATTGAAAGGTGCTCATCTAAAAGCACAGGACCCAGGCTGGGGAACCTAACTGCCATACTAAAGGTATGTCTCATTATTTCTGTTTTTCACTGTTCCTTGTGAACTGAGGCTCCATGAGTTAGGTCATTGCTTAGGGTCACTCGATCAGTCAGGGGCAGAGACAAGGGATACCATTCCGGTGCTTTTGTCTGACTCCAAACCCCAGGCCTTTTTTACTGCACAACAATTATCAGAAAAGACTGATGCGTATTTTACTTCTTCCTAGCACTGCCCTGAAGGACAGATGCTTGGGGTCGGGGGTCAGTGTAACGGCCAGAGAGTGGGTCCCTGGAAAGGAAATAGCATAAGGGAACAGGACATGCTGGATAATCCCTTCCTACAAGCTGCAGAGCCCAATGCTGTGCTCAGAAACTGAAAGCAACAAGCTCTGCAAAATCAAGAAACTTGGCTTCTTTAAAGCCACACCAGGCATTTTATCTCCTTGAAGGGAGGGCTCCCCATAAAGTTCTGGACAGCCCCAAGAGCTGCCACAGGTAGGCCAAGGGCAGGGCAGGGCAGACAGGTGTCACCCAGGTAGTGGGACCTCCCCTGGGCTATCCGCAGCTTTACAGCCACGCCATTTCCTCTTGGCATCAGCTCCCTCCATTCCCGTCAGCATCCGCGCAATTGATACCCTCTCACGCAGAGTATCGCTAGCACTTCCTTGTCAACTCTTGCAAAACCTCGGAGCCCTGGGCCAGGACTTCAGAGGGTACAGCCAAACAGGGAAATGCCCAGGACATTTACATATACAAATACCTCACCAGCTTTCACTGTTTGCATGAACAAAGGCCAGGAGCTGAGGACCCTGAGCTGAGGGCGGGCCTCTGGAGGGAGAGCTGCAGAGGCTGGGACGGGGAATGGAACAGCTGGAAACTTCTCAGTTGTCCCTTTGGGCTGTCCTTGTAAATGTCTCCAGAGTGTGAGAGCATCGTTGCCTCTCCTATTTGGAAGTAATCTTAGAGCTCAGACAGTCTGATCCCCACCAGGGTCAGATCTACAGCAGCCTGAGAAAGGCCTGCCCACAAGCACTCAGAGGACTTAAGTGCCTGCCAAGACAGCTAAGGACCAACATCTCCACTCCTCACTGGGCTTTTAGGGCAGAGCCAGGCATTAATGAAATAGGCCTCCCAAGAGGCTCTCGTCATTGGTGGACTTGGTGGTCACTGGTACAAAGTGATGACGGTGACGGTGATGGTGGTTGATACTAGGCATTTGGTTATGACCTTGCATACATCCCTTATTTAATCCTCATAACCCTATAAAGTAAGTAGGTTAAGTACACTAGCACATGGTACTAGAGCATCTGACTCCAGAAATCAAGCTTCTAGCCACTAAGCTGTACGATAAGGTCTCAAGTGTCTCTCAATTTCCTGACGTCCCGTGGCACTCGCTCTAGTTGAGAATCACTCCTTTGCATTGTAAATGTTTGCCTGGTTGTTTTCCCCTCCCTACCACAGTGTGGATTCCTGGGGGCAGAGGCCACATCCTGTTTGTCCCTAAACTCTCAATGCCTGACTCAGAGCTGCACATGCAGCGGTGCTGAATTAACCTCCATGACAGAAGAAGGAGTGAGTGACTGAATGCCTGTGAAGCTGCCCGCATGGGAGTAGCTGTCTGGCGGTCTGTCTTCCGTGGCCCTGCTCCTACACACGCTCGGGTCTGTTCTGAGTCAACTCGCGGGATGGCACTGTCTGACATGGGGCAAGCAGCCAGGCCACAGCAAGTCAGCTTCCCTTGGCCCGGCCACGTGATCCCCGTGCACTTGGCCACAGCCTGTACCCTGTGACCGTGCTCCTTCTTCTGGCCCTACTTGTGTCCCTAAGTCACCTGGCCAAAGCCAATCACCAGTCCTCTGTCCAGGGCTCAGTGTGAGACAGATCGCCAACGGGGCTCACGAAAGGGACATGCGCCTGCATATGCACCTGTGCATTTGTGTGCACGTGTGCATACCTGTACCTATGCATACAAGCAAGTGTGTGTGCATGTGAGTGTGTGTGTGCATGAGAGTGTGTGTGCATGAGTGAGTGTGCATTTGGTGGGTGTAGCTGTGCATACCTGTGTGTGTGTGTGTGTGTGCACGCGTGTGCATGCATGTGTGGGTTTGTATGCATGTGGCTTGCCTGCTGTGTGAAAGGAAGCTCTTCCCAGGTGCTCGTAATACAGTCAGTGACTCTCAGGGTGGCAGAGCCTGAAGAGCCGTCAAGCCCCACCCCTCACAGGATGCTCCAGTCCCTTGAGCATCTCTGGCCTCTCCAGGGCCCAGCAGCCCACAAACTCTTAACAACAGTAGCAGCAGCAGCAGAAACGATGCTATCGATACAATCGTAACTAATGCTTATTGGACACTTTCTATTGTGATCAGATGTTAAGGTAGACTTTTCTTGTTACCTCAATCTCGGCTGAGACCCCAAAGCTAGGAAAGTAGGTGAAGATACCCTGCATCCTAAAGAGAAATGGGAGCATATGTACAGATACTGGTGGTAGACTGCCCGAGTTCGAATCCTGCTCTGGGGCTTCCTAGCTGTGAGATCTCCACAAGTTACTTCGCCTCCCTGTGCCTCAGTGCTCTCATCTGTAAAGTCGGGAAGGTCAAGCAGGCCCCAGAGTACAGGATTGTGGTGAAGATGAAAGGAGTGAGACATGAAAAGTCCTTGGAGTATGTCCGGCCCCGTACAGGATTTGCTGCCAGCGCTGTCTGTGTAGTTCCTGTTGCTGTTGTTATACGATAGAAGTGTATTAAACACACTTACCAGCCCCAAAATCAAGCAAGAGGGGCTTTCACTGCGGGTCCCTTGACATTAAAGGATGCAGAGAGCAGCATCAGATTTCCCCGGAGAAGTCTAGGGAAGAGAGCCCCAGAGCTGCCTTGCACCACGGGGAGGAGACGGGGCTGCAGGGGAGCGGCTGTTGGTGTCCTGAAGGCCCCGTGTAAGGTCTGCCCGCCAGCGTGAGGCAACACACACACACACACACACACACACACACACACACTTTCTGAGAGAGGTTTGCGGTGACAAGCAGCCAACTAGAGGCCCTCACCCACATCTGGGAATGGTCAGTGCAAAGTCCTCAGGGAAATCTCCAAAGAACCCACAAAGCATCCCATTAAAGCAAGAGCATTTGGGCTGTGCCCCAGAGAGAGGAAGAAGGCCTGCCTACAATGGCCCCATCCCTCCTAACCACTCCCCTTCCACCATCTGCATCCCCAAAACCCTGGAGGAGGAGCCAGGGCAGCACAGTCGGTGTGGGGAGGGGAAGAGGAAGGCAGTACAGAGGCCAAGCTGGCGGGTGGTGGGGGGGGGAAGGGGGAGGGGGGAGGGGGAGGGGTGCGGGGTGGAACTTTACACTGAAGGAGAGACTGGGTAGTTGAAGTTTCCACGTAAAGCAGCTGGTTTGATAAAAACAGCCGTTCTGTTCTCCAGGCACTGTGCTAAGTAGATGATCTCATCCAATCCTAAAGTAGATACTGTCATTATCCCCTCTTTACAGATGAGGAAACTGAGGCTCAGAGAAGTTAGGTAACCTGCCCAAGGTCATACGGTTGGTAAGTTATAGAACACAAACGAGGCAGGTCAGCCTGTCTCCAGAGCCGACATTGGAATGACTCCGTGGGGCCTCCTGAGGAGGGCACTGCAGCTTTGCACAGCTTGGAAAGGGAAAGCCCTGCTTCCTCCAACAGATTTCTGTCTTCCTGGCCCCATGCCCTGTGGCGTCACAGGGCCCCTGCACCGAGCCTGTTTTCTCTTCCCAGGGGCAGCCTTCGAGATCTTTCCAGCCAGGATCCACCTCCCCATCCCTAAGTTCCTTCAGCCATTCCCAGGGCAGGTCTATGTTCCCTCACCCGCTTCGTGTCCTGACAACCTCATCTGAATAAATACTAAAGAATTAGGGCCCTTCTCAATGTTCTCAGAGAGAGAGCAAACCACATACAGCTCAAAGTTTTGTGAGTTTCAAGGGTCCCCTAGTCGCTGTGACAATCCAGGCACTAGAGGAAGCTGCCAGGAAGGGGCCCTCCCACGTGTTCACTCCACCTGTAGAAGAAGACAATCTTCTTCCCACTCTTCCCCCCCCCCACACACACACACCATTGTGGTGTGGCTCTTACAAGTCAGCCTCACAGGGAACATTTGGGTCTAGGGAATTTTAGGAGGTGGTGACCTGGGAGTGAAATCTTGCCAAGACAAGGCCACTTCCTGCAGATCCTCTATTCTGCTGGGGGGTGGGGGGGTGGGTGGAAGGGTAACCGGAAGCAGGTAATGTGGGTGATGGTATTTTAAATCCCCAAGAGGGGCATCTCTGTGCCCTGTGATTGGGACCCACTGTGTCTGTACAAATGACAGAGGCCAGATTAGAGAATCCTAGGTGGGCTAGGCTTATGCTCGGGGGGGTGGGGGGGTGCGTCGGGGGGTGGAAAGCCCCCAGAGGCTCAGGCAGGTGGGCTGTGCTGGGTGGCTATGGCTTACGGGTTTGGAGAAAGGACTGACAGAGGCGCAGCTCATCTTTTTCATCTTGAGAAGTTCCTCTATCCTCAGCTCATTCCATCTTCTTCCAAAGCCCTTGACCTCACTACACTGATCTACAGAGGCTGGGTCCGCAGGTATGTTATCACACATGACCCAGCCCTGTTAGGGTCTTCCCAAAAACGTATTAGTGAGGAAACAGGCACGATACCAGCTCCTGGGGCCTTTTCTAATCTGTTTTAATCCTGCTTCTGAGACCTCTCTGTTTTCCGACAGTCCCAGCACCAGAGGCAAGGACTGGAAGATTCTGCCCCGGGGCTGGGGAGAGGGCAGGGAAAGATCTCAGATATGTGGTTCCCTCACAGGCCAGTGGGCTGTGTCCCATGGAAGTGTGTAAACTTCTGAGTCTAGCGCCCCACAGGGACCCTGGAAGACCACATACTGTATTCGTTAGTAATGCAGATTCCTAGGCTGAATCATGGCCCCCCAAAGTATCAGGTCTTAATCCCTGGAACCTGTAAATGTTATAAGGAAAAGGGATCTTTGCAGACATGATGAAGTTAAGGATCTGGTCACGGGGAGATTATCCTGGATTACCTGGATAGGCCCTCAACCCAGTCACTGTCAATTCTAAGAGACAGAGGGAGATTTGATACACACGGAAGAGGAGGAGGCTCTGTCACAATGTGACTAGGGATGCAGAGATTGGAGTGATGTGGTCACGAGCCAAGAAATGCTGGCAGTCACCAGAAACTGGAAGAGAGAAGGAATGGATTCTCCCCTGGAGCCTCCAGAGGGAGCATGGCCCTGCTGACATCTTGATTTCAGGGCAGTGAAAATGACTTCAGACTTTTGGCTTCCAGAATAAATTTCTGTTGTCTTAAGCCACCACGTTAATGGCAATCTGTTACAGCAGCCACTGGAAACTGACACACTACGCCTTAGCCCCCATCTTCTGAAATAGATTCTCTAGAAAGGACGCTCTGGAATTCCTTTTTTCAACAAGTACCCAAATTCACACTGAAATGTGAAAAACATCGCTCTAAGCCAGGGGGCTGTAAAGACAAGTGATCACCCCAGAGGTTGCAGGAGATGAAGCTCAATAATAGAAATGGTACAGTATTGGGTGTATGTAATTTACAAAGAAGCAAATCTATTTTAGGGTGTGTGCTCTAAATTTTTTTCCCGATATGGATAAGCTGGTGCTGCCCCATCGAACTTTCTATGATGACAGAATTATTCTATATCTGAGTTAATACAGCAGCCACATGTGGCTACTGAGCCCTTGAAATGTGGATAGTGCAACAGAAGAACCTAATTTTTAACTTTACTTCATTTTCATTAGTTTAAATTTAAAGAGCCACGCGGCCACTGTGTTGGACAGCGCAGGTTACAGCCCACTTCTGTGAGGAATGCCTTTAAGTTCACTGCCATGTATGTGCCACGAGGGCAGGGATTCAGGACTGTTTTGTTCACTAGAAGTCCTTCTAGTTCCTAGAAGGCCATAGTAGGTACTTGATGAGTATTTGTCAAATGAGTGGATGGAAAAAAATGGATATGTGAATTCTTCTCCCACAGGATTGCAGGAGGAATCTGAAGAAGAATATACATATGTAGATAGATACAGATATATCTATATAAATATAACTGAATCACTTTGCTGTACACCTGAAACTAACACGACATTGTAAATTAACTATACTACAATTTTTTTTTTAATGGTTAAAAAAAAGAAAAAAGAAGAATTGCAGGCGGAAAGAGACCTACAATTGCATCTTGGCCTGATTTCTCACTGCAGTTGAGGGTTCTGAGACTCACAGAGGAGAAGCAACTTTCACAAGACCACACAGAAAGTGAGAGGAGCCAGGACATTGGAGTCTCACATCCACTTCCCTCTCCTGCCTTTACACCTGCCCCTCCTGGCTGCACTCTGGCCTATTTCTAGAAGCATGTTCCAGGCTAGACAACAGAACACCTTGTTGAAGATGGTGACCATCACTCAGCACCCCTTCTTACCCGCATATAGAATTCTCTGCCTTCATTCCCAGACTTGATCTGGAAAATGTAATAAGCCCCAGGGTAGCGGGTTGTTGCTTGCATTTGGAAGATGTCAGCAGGAACAGAGCGTCCAGACACCACGTCCATATCCCGGTACAAGATGGTGAAGGGCTGGTCTCTGCAGCCAGGATTCTCAGCGGGACACATACAGCGGCTGTCGGAAAGGGAAATCATGTGAGAACTCAGGAAATCCTTTCCAGATGCTGGATGTGCCTACTTCCTCGCTTAAAACACTGAAAAGGAGGCCACCCCATTTTCACCATCCAAATGCTGTAACTAGAGGCTCTCTACTCCCGGCTCCGGTCTAAAAGCTCTCCAGCATGTAGGTGAGCTCCCTGTTTCCTAGAGAATGGCCTGTTCTGGCCAGTCAGCTATTCTTGCTACTAGAGCATAAACGTGAGATGTCTGGTTTTCAGAACACTGGGGACATCCTCTAATGCACTTCACATTTGTCACATATTTAGTCAGAAAAATGTACTGCACAGCCTTTCACTTCCCCAGCCATCCATACTCATTGAGAAATTTTAAAAGTGAGAAAGTACATTAGACTGACACGTCTTGAGTGGTCACTCTACATTTTCTATTGCACTTACCCCAGTCTGTGTGGAATATAATTCAATATTTTCTTTCTCTAAACAAGCACTCAGAATTCGCTGTGTATAAGATACAACATTAGGACATGACTTTAAGATGTTAGGACATTATTGCAACAATAAATAAGATCCTGATCTTAAATTCACTCTCTAACAGGTGAAATAAATCACAGACACAAATACTTCTAACACAAAGCATCTAATTTGAAACACTAGTAATAGCATTATCATAGTATGAAGTGGAGTCATTACCAAGGTATGCCTGTTATAGACACCCCTTGATTTATCCCTAAGCACCCCCGTCTCTCACCTCATCCCTGAGACTCCCCCTAGGGGGTCAGAGTGCAGAACAAGATAAGAACATCTGTTGATCTATGCCTTGGTGGCCAAAACCGGGAGTAAGCCTTGCTGTGCTTCTGTCACTTTCCCTAACTTCCAATCTATCTTCGAAACCTATCAGTTCTACTTCTAAAATGTAGTCCAAATCCAACCACTCCATCTCCACTGTCAGTGCACTGTCTCACTCACTGTCTCACCTGGACCTCTGTGACAGCCTCCTGTGATGGAGTAGAAGGTACTCCCACTCCAATCTGTTACGCCACAGGCAGAGTGCCCCTTGTGGAACGTAAGTCAGATTACGTCTCTATCCTGCTTCAAGGTTCTACGGTGGCACCCATCGCAACTTGGACAAAAACGAAACACCCATTTCAGCCTCTAAAACCTCGTGGGGTCTGGTCTCTGTCAGTTTCTCTACCCTCCTCTTGGGTCACTGTCCATGTCGTTCATGAGGCTGCCGTTTCTTCCGGTCCCTGAAGACATCAAGGTCACTCTTGTCTCATAGTCTTTGCACACACTGTTCCCTTTGCTCATCCACCCTCTGTTAACATCGACTCCCCTTTCCATTCCAGCCCAAGGGTCATTTCCTCAGAGGGGCTTTCGGATTATCCAGGCTAGACCAGGTCCAGCCTACTCTTTCATTTTGTAAATTTCTGTTCTTCCTGTTCACAGCCCCTGTTATCATCTATGATCATGGATTCATTATATGACCATTTGTTTACTGTCTTCTCCTCCACTAGCATAAGAGCAAACACCACAGCACCTGGGAGCAGATGTGGCACAGAACAGGAGCTCAACTAACCTTTCATAAGTGAATGTCTAGAAAGAATTTTTAAAGTTTTGTTTTTTAAGGCTCCATCAAAATATCCAAGTCAAAATGTCCCGGGTGCCAAAATGGTCGCATTAAAATGTCACGTGTCACACAGAAAAGAATTGTTTCCTAAAAGAAGCTTGAAGGAGGGAGAGATGGCTCCTAGCTGAAGAGGATCACAGACAGCTGGGAGGGGTGACACTGGAGCTCAGACCTGAAAGATGGGGCAAATCTGTCCGTGTGGCAATGGCAGGAATGCCTTGCATATGACAGAAAATGTGGGCATGGAAGCCAGAAGGCTGGACACTCTGCGGCATGGGTGAAGGTGAGAGCTGGTCCTGTTCAGGTTGGCGGGAGTGCAGGACACCTGAACGAGGAAATGAGCTGGATGCGGGTGGCTGGAGTGAAACTGGAATGGGGCCTGGAGACAGGGAGTCTCCCAGCGTTCTCAGTGGCTAGTTGGGGACCTTGCCAGTAACACCAGCTCAGTGCTGCAAGCTGCAGGTCAGGTCCCCACCACAGACAACAGTGGCCTGGAGAAACCCAGGGAGAACCAGGATGGGAGCTGAGGGCAGCCTGAAGCTCTGCTCTGCTGCAAAGTGCCCTGGAACCAGAAATCAAAGAACCCTATTCTAAAGGCTACTTAGAAGCACAGCTCTTAGCAACAAGTGAAGACGTCTCTAAGGGACCAGCCTGTCCCTGCTTTGTCCTCTTCTGTCCAGCTTTTGATCAGAGCAGGAAGCACAGCTGTGGATTTCTCTTAGAAACTGCATCCCTAGAGGGAATGAATGATAGGCATGTCCATTCATCCCTTTATCTCCAGTGGGAGGGCTGGGCGATGCTCAGGGCATTTGACTGGAAGAGAGAAGGGCAAAAAAGACATCCCTGCATGTGTGCATGTGAGTGTGTGTGTGTGTGTGTGTGTGTGCACACGCATGCACATGGGCTGAGGAGGAACTCAGATGGTTAAATAGGAGCTAAAGAGAAGGAAAAGGAATTCCTAATACACCAGGGGCAGAAAAACACTGTCCTAGGGCATTCACCTTGTAGAGGTTGTCTTCAATTTAGTTCTCTCCTCAACTCTAATATTTGCCATCTGGTGACTTTGTAAAATCACTATTGTGGGACTTCCCTGGTGGTGCAGTGGTTAAGAATCCGCCTGCCAATGCAGGTTTGATCCCTGGTCCAGGAAGATCCCACAGACCGCGGAGCAACTAAGCCCCTGTGCCACAACTACTGAGCCTGCGTTCTAGAGCCTGCGAGCCACAACTACTGAGCCCACGTGCCACAGCTACTGAGTTTGTGTGCTGCAACTACTGAAGCCCGCATGCCTAGAGCCTGTGTTCTGCAACAAGAGAAGCCACCGCAATGAGAAGCCCGCACACTGCCACTAGAGAAAGCCCACGCGCAGCAACAAAAACCCAACTCAACCAAAAATAAATAAATAAATTTTAAAAATCACTATTGTGACATCAAAAACTTGATTAGAGCAAGCTAGGTACCCTCGGTTATTGAGAACTCTCTATTGACCTCTCTAACCCCTCACTACTCCCAGCAAGGTCCAGGGAGACTGGAAGCATCCGTTTCACCTGGGGGCTTGTCTGCAAGGCTGAGTCTTGCATCACCCCAGGCCCACAGAATGAGAATCTGCCTGCTAACAAGATCCTGGGTGGTTCCTATGCACGTGACCTTTGAGAAGTCCAGCTCTAGAAGACTCTGTGTGTCCAGAACAAAGTCACTAGAGAGAAAAGGAGGTTCATGAACCCTGCCTCTCCTTTTGGTTAGCTTTCTAGAAAATCTTCATATAGCTCTGGCATGAGTGGGGGAGTGGTAGAGAACAGTGTGTGTGTGTGTGTGTGTGTGTGTGTGTGTGTGTGTGTGTGTGTTGTGTAGTAGGCAGTAGGCCAGGTCTCCCAATGTCCTGGAGGTACACTCTCCTTTACACCACACTGGCAGCCTTCTGAACCAGGCCCCTCACCATGTTCCCATTTCCCAGGGGAAGCCATGACTTACTTATCGCTGATCCGCAGATAAGGCTCCTCGCAGCGGATGGGGTCAATGCACTTGAAGCCCCCTTGCAAATTGTAGCAAGTCTGCTGCAGGATGCACGTGTGGTTTCTGTGCTCACACTCATTGATGTCTGAAATGCACGGTAGACAGGAGGATGGTCACAGGCCAGATGGGTGGGAATGGCGAGGGGGGCTGCCTGGGTCTTTCTATAGAGCTATGCTAGCCAATAAGGCAGCCACTGGCCACACGTGGTCACTGAGCCCTTGAAATGTGGCTAGTCCAAACCGAGATGTGCTGTTGAATGGAAACTATATACCAGATTTCGACGACTTAGTAAAACCAAAGAATGTAAAATACCTTATCAATAATTTTTATATTGAGTACATAGTGGAATGGTAATATTTTGGATATATTGCATAAATAAAATATGTTCTTAAAATTAATCTTGCCTGTTTCTTTTTACTGCTTTAATGTGACGAGGACATGTGACTGGGACATTTTAAATTACATATGTGGCTCACATTTGTAGCTCACAATATATTTCTACTGCCCGGCACTGTTGTGTGGAGAATTCTTGCTTAGTGTTTGGGTTAGGCAGGTTCAAGGAGCTGAAAATGAGTCTGTTGCTCAGCTACCAGCCTTCTGCACTTGCCCCAGTGAGTGGAGCATGGGAGGGAAATCATCTCAAACAGCCAATCTGGAGGAGACCCACCCCTTTCACAGACTGGGGTCCTGACCCTTGGAGGGACACAGCAGTTAGAGGTGAGAGGTATCCCCAGCATCCACTCTCTAGGAAGTCAGTAGAGAAAAGCTGACCAGGCTTCCCTGCAGGGGCCATGAGAAAACCTGCTCATGGACCAGGGCCAGGCCATAAGATGTCCTGGTCGGGTACGGAGCAGTCCCCAGAGGGGCCGCAGAGATCTGCCTGGGAAGGCACGACCAGCCACCTGTACCTCCAGAGTTCATTCCAGAAGCGAGAGTGGCCTTGTCCTTTCTGAGGCCAAAGGATGGATTGCAGGGCAGGAAGGCACTAACCCTGGCATCCTGCCCAGAGCCTGCCACTCTGGGAGTCACCAGCACCCACTCACACCCTCACCTCTGCCACCTTCCCCAGGTGAAGACATCCAGGTGACCCCCCCGAGCCAGCCCCACCTCACACCTCCCCTCTGAACAGCCTTACCCTGGCAGCTTCGGTTGTCATCCAGCAGAATGTACCCAGCTGGGCAGGAGCAGAAGTACGTGCCAGGCTGGTTCACACACTCATGTTGGCAGAGGAACTCAGAGAAGCTGCACTCGTCCATATCTGGGAGAGACAAGTTACACCTGCTATTTATAATCACAGACTACCCAGGGATGAGAGCTTAGTGCTATTTCAGCTTTATTTATTCCAGCTTCCACACTCTCCTGACACATAGGATAGCTTTACTGCCAAGAAGTTGCTAACTCACTACTTGAACACTTCTGGTGATGGGGAGCTCACTACCTATCAAGGCTGCCCATTGATATCTGGACAGCTCTAATTGTTAGAAAATTCTCTCCTACATGGAGCTGAAATCTGTCTCCATCAAGCTTCTAACACCCTTTGCCTCTGGCTCAGCTACGTCATCTACTCATCACTGGCTCATTTTTGCTGTACAGGTGAATCCACCCTCCACCTCTGGAGGGGAGATTTGTTTGCCTGCTGGAGTTTTCTGGGTGCAGAGCTCTTCCCCCAGATGTAAAAACATTCACTGGCCCCAGTCTTCTGAAAGGGCAACTTTACCAGGGCTAACTCCCCTCTAATCTCCTGCAAGTTGAGAAACAATATTATTCCTAAAATCGCAACTAAAAGGGACATCTCCAGAAGGCCAGGGGGTGTGAATTATATTAAAACTCCAGGGACTTCCCTGGTGGTCCAGTGGTTAAGACTTCGCCTTCCAATGCAGGGGGTAAGGGTTTGATCCCTGGTCGGGGAGCTAAGATCCCACATGCCTCCCGGCCAAAAAACCAAAACATAAAACAGAAGCAATATTGTAACAAATTCAATAAAGACTTTAGAAATGGTCCACATCAAAAAAGTCTTTTAGAAAAAGCAAACAGGGCTTCCCTGGTGGCGCAGTGGTTGAGAATCTGCCTGCCAATGCAGGGGACACGGGTTCAAGCCCTGGTCTGGGAAGATCCCACATGCCGCGGAACAACTAGGCCCGTGCGCCGCAACTGCTGAGCCTGCGCGTCTGGAGCATGTGCTCCGCAACAAGAGAGGCCGGGGTAGTGAGAGGACCATGCACCGCGATGAAGAGTGGCCCCCACTTGCCACAACTATCGAAAGCCCTCGCACAGAAACCAAGACTGAACACAGGCAAAAATAAATAAATAAACAAATGTGGGGTTTAAAAAAAAGAAAAAATTACATTAAAAAAAAAAAAAAAAAACCCAAACGAACAAAAACAACTTCATTGTGCCCAAAAACCTCCTTGAAAGAGAAAACTGCAGTGGCATGGGGTGGCCCTCCTGCCTCAGGTGATCCCTGGGACGTGGGACCTGGCGCTGGGCCAACTCTCCAGCCGCAGAGGTGGGGACGTGAAGGGGGAGCCATAGAAC
Organism: Aethalodelphis obliquidens; assembly: GCF_003676395.1. NCBI lineage: Eukaryota > Metazoa > Chordata > Mammalia > Artiodactyla > Delphinidae > Aethalodelphis > Aethalodelphis obliquidens. The sequence goes on from NW_020837965.1 coordinate 16,391,911, forward strand.
TTTTACACTGTGGCCGCTGATGCAGAAGCAGGCGTTCCAGAAAAGCCAACTCTTCATCACACACAGCGTTTGGCAACAGAGCCCCCATTTGAGCCTCATGCGATAAGTACGCCAAAGAAAACATGTTTTTCTTTCATTTGTTGTTTCCCGAAAACTTGCTTTCTCTGTTTTCCCCATGTGATGTGTCCTCGGATTGCTCTCTGGAATCACCCAGAGAGGGTGTCAGCGCACTGTGAGGCTCCTTCTCCACCATCTGATAATTCCAGGTGTTACATGCCTGACGTCTCTCACATTCGAGAGGGAAAAACTCCTTCCCTTTTCTCCCAGGGGCCTTTGGGCGACAGGTTATGAGCCAGCAGAATTGGGAGGCTGATTTGAAAATTTAAATGATAGGGAGGGTGGGAGGGAGACGCAAGAGGGAAGAGATATGGGGATATATGTATAGCTGATTCACTATGTTATAAAGCAGAAACTAACACAACACTGTAAAGCAATTATACTCCAATAAAGATGTTAAAAAAAAAACAAACTCACACTCAGTGAGTCAGATCTGCTCTGTCCTGCCCGCCTCCAGCTCCCCGGGAGCCTCAGAGAGTCTGGTCTTGGCCCCAGACAAACTAACAGAGTGTCCTGCTTATTTCCCTTAAACTTGTAGATTCCATTCATACCTTTAGTAGAAGCAGTGGTAAAAGCTGTCATTTCCTGAGAGCTCGCTGCGTACCAAGCCCTGGCTTAGATGCTTACATGCCTCATTTTATTTAATCCTCACCTCGGCCCTAGAAGGAGGTGCGATTACTAACCACACCTTACAGAGAGAAAATGGAGACTCACAGAACTTAGGTAACTTAACTAAATTTCCTGATACTGAGTAAGCAGGAAAGCTGGGATTTGAACCCAGCCAGCGGCCCTCCAGATCCTACACTCGTCAGCACAGCGCCATAATGTCTCCCTAAATGTAAGTCATGCTCAGGACTTGAAACTGGTGGATCTGGGGAGTCCTAGGGTTGGGAAATCCCCTGAGCGGGGCTAGCCCCGGTGCAGGTGGAGAGGGTAGCACCCACCTCCACCTAACAGACCCGCTCAGTTTATCTCGGTCAAAATCCCCAGACTTTACTAAGGGCTGTGGCTCCATCCTCCACTTGAAATACAAAAGCTGAAATACAAGGCTGGTTCTGGCAGAGAGCCCACATGAGGCCATTTTCACGCAATCACATGAGAACCCACCATGGTTTCCAGGGTCAGCTCACTTAGCAAATCTCTAAGGGACACGGCTAGGAAGGGTCTGGGGCTGCACGAGGGGCCCCACCAGCTGGGATAACACAGTGAAGGTAACAGTTCCTGGGGGCGAAACAAGCAGCACAGAAAGGCAGTAAGTAGGAGGGGACAGACAGCAAACTCCCTGAAAACATCCCTGCCTACTCTTGGGCCAGCCCTAAAGCCCGCAGTGGACAAGAAAGTGGGCATCGTGGTGAACGTGCAGAAGATGGCCATTTTGGTTAAAGTGAGTCAACTGAAAATCTTTGCCAAACCACCACGGATGGCTTCTTGAAAAGCGTAAAGTCCCTTACACCTACACTTAGAGGAAGTAAGTTAACACATAATGACACTTAGTTACTACAGCTCATTTAATCTTTATGAGCACCCTGTGAAGGTGTTTGTTTGTTGGTTTGTTTTGTAACAAATGGGGAAACTGAGGCTCAGGAAGTGACTTGGCCAGGGAAAGTACTAAACAGGAGAACCAGACTTTGAACTTGGCTCTGTCTGACTCCACAGTCGCTCTCCCATACCTCCTGCGCAGGCGCCCAATAACCATCTGTGGATGGGCAGACAATTCTCCAAAAACAAATATTCCCATCTCATAATGCTAAACTTTCCACCTTTTAGTTCCTTGGCCCAGATTCCCCAAAGGAGTGCCATGGCAGGAGGAAGGGGGCGGGCGGTGAAATCTAGGAAGAAAGTAGCTTTTCATGACTGAGGGTATTTTATGGCTGTTTCTGGGACTGACATTTAATCGATCTAAGGCTCTCTGTAACTGCCTACTTGCAGCTCTGGCTTTCCTGGCCCTGGGGAGAAGTGTTCATTTGTTTCAGAGAATTCTGTCCCTAGAACACGCCAGTCCTAAGTGAAGCTATTACACAAGCCCCATTCATGAAACCCAGGATTAGGAAACTTTCCACTCTGGAGGACAAAAAGATTTTCACACCCTCGGGTATGGCCCACTCATTGTGAAAAATACAGGGAAGCATCATTAATTTGTACTGTGCTCGTTTACAATTGCTGATGATGCTAAAAGTGGATGGAATAGAGTTTAATTCAACATTTACAAAAAAATAGGGCAAGAAAGAAAAGAAGGAAACATTAAGCAAAAGATGAGCTGTATATGGCTCTGTGCAGGATGCTACAGGGACAAGTATGAGTGAGATGCTGTCTCTATTCTCAAGGAGCTTACAAGAGTTTACACATTTCTAAGAAAGTTATAATAGTGTCCATACGCTAGCTTGGGCAGAGTCATAGCTTCTTGGGCTTGGAAGGAATTTGCGAGAGGTCAACTGAGCCATCTATGTTTTCACAACAAATTAAGATTTTACTCATTCAACATCCAACCATTCATTAGTTGATTTGCAAACTAGTTATTGCATGCTCGCAGTGTGCCAGGCCTGGAGCTAGGCACTGATTGTAGAGATTTTAATAGTTTACATACACAGTCTCATTCATTCAACACTCCCCCTCCCAACCCTACCCTGTGAGACTTGCTCTTATTTCTGCTATGATTCTATTAGTACTATCTGCTCTATCCCCAAGACTTGACTCAGTGCTGGGTGAGGACAGATAACTCAACCCAACATGCAATATTAGGCAACTCCTTTTGCTCTTCAACGTCATGTCAGACCCTAAAAAGTAGCTCCACTGATTTTTGCACTAAGGGTCAAATGACAAGGACATGGGACTGCACTCCACCTTTCGGGAAGTGACTCATCTCTGTTTTGTGTGGTTGTGACCCACTGCACTGGAAAATGTCCCAAACTGGAGATGTGTCTGGGAAATGAGAGGAAACACCTGTGAAGAAAGCCCCCGCCCCTGTGCCCCTAGTACAGGTGGAAATCTCTAACGCCAAGCCCATTACCACTGCAATGAACTCCATCATCCTCAAGTTCATATCCCGGGTCGCAGCGGCAGATGAAAGAGCCATAGGTGTTGACGCAGGTTTGCACGCAGGGGTTCTCAGTTGCACACTCGTTCACGTCTGTGGAAAACCAAAGCACATCACTGACCATTCCCGCAATAGAACATTTGTACTAACCAGGCAGTAAAATGCACCAGCAACAAAATTACTACCACTAGGAGACCAGATCCACAGGCACCAAGGATCTCCATCTAGGACCAATCAGATGGAGAGCTCAGACCCCAAGGTGTTCACTGAAGAACCAGGGCCTCCATTCATACGTCCCTTCTGGGGTTGCAAGCTGGGAAGGGTGGACATGGCATGTATACATATCATATACATGTATACACATGTACACGTATACACCTCCTAGGAAGTCCACTCTCCAAGGGTCACCAACAGGAATTTCTAGGCAACATCTGCTCTTTCCCATCACCAATTGAATTCATCTCCAATTAGCTCTTCCCTCACCTCCATTGACTTTGAAGTTTCAGGTAAAGAGGTAAATAATCATGACAATTTAAATAATAACTCTATTCATTATTGCTGTGGACTGAATTGTGTCCCCTCCAAAATTCATATGCTGAAACCCTCACCCCCAAAAGTGATGATATTTGGAGATGGGGCCTTTAGGAGGTAATTTAGGTTAAATGAACTCATAGGGTGGGGCCCTCATGATGGGATTAGTGCCCTTATAAAAAAGAAGCACCAGAGAGCTTGCTCTTGTTCTTTCTGCCATGTGAGACATAGGGAGAAGGCGGCCACCTACAAGCCAGGAAGAGAAGCCTCACAAGCACCCAACCATGCTGGCACCTTAACCTTGGACTTTCAGCCTCCCCCCCGTGAGAAAATAAATTTCTGTTGTTTCAGCCACCCAGTTTATGGTATTCTGTCATGGCAGCCTGAGCTGACTAAGACAGTTAGACAGAAATAATGTCGCTGATTATTACAAAAGGATCTCACACTCACAGGGTACTTACAGCCCTGTTTCAGGACCATCACCCCATGTTACAAGTTCAGTAGAATAAGGAGAAGACCAAAAAGGCGCACAAGGAAACTTTAAGGAGTGATGGAATATTCATTATCTTGAGGTGGTGATAGTTTCGTGGGGGTATACATAAGTCAAAGTGCATGAAATCATGTACCTTTAATAGTGCAGTTCATTTTACGTCAATTATACGTCAACAAAGATGCTTACCTCTGTTTTGAGGTTGAGAGATGTGCCCAAGGCCCCAAGCTAACAAGGGCACAGTTGAAACTGGGACATAAGTCAGGGGTCTTTCCACAATACCCAAGATTCATTCCGCACAGCTCGGAGAAGGGGGAGGAAAGGAGGGAGCCCCTGTGTGCAATGGCATCAGCTGACCCGTTCTGAGCTCCCCCATCCTGCTGCCACGCTCCATAGGGCAATGACCAAAGTTCCAGCTGAGAGAATTTCTATCCCCTTCAAAGTCCAGGTTAACCTCTGGAGACTCTTAACAGAGATTTGAGGGCTTTCAGAGCTAAAAGGTAAGTGGCTTGAGAAGTTTTTCTTACAGAAGAGGGCAATCCCATGCCCACACAGCTCCTGCTTCCTGGCATCTTTGAAACTTTCAGAGGGGAAAGAAAAAACAGATGGCCATGCATGGAGGGTCCAGTGTGATACCAGTCTCCACTGGTACCCAATGGGAGTCTAGAGGCTGTCCACCCAGGAGGCCAGGAAAATGTCGTGCTGCCAGGCTGTTGGGTGCAAGTTCAGGCAGAACAGCACTAATGAGCATTAAGGGCTGCAGTCCTCGGCTTCCGGCCGGATGCTGGCCATGCAAGGTGAATGAGCTTACGGCCCACCCTCTCACAGCTCTCAGCTGCTTGCGCTTCTGCCCCCTGGGGCCCTGGCTGCCCTCTCCTGCCAGCCCTGGCATGCACACGTGCCCAAATGCCCTTTGGAGTCCTTTGGGAGAAGACCGCATCCCACTCTGACTTGCTGGACAGGAAAGCTGGATCCTTGATTCTACACTCATCTCAGAGCTGTGTGACTCTGGCCAAGTTGCTTAACCTTTCTGATCCTCGATTTCCTCATCTGCCCTGCCTACCTCATAAGGTTATTGTTGGAGTTCAGTGAAATGAACAAACGTGACAATGCTTTGAAGAGGGAGGGCAAAGCACTCTTCCTTGCTTGAGGTGTTAGGAATACAAAAGCTCGCCAGAGTATGTAACATCCTGTGTTGCCGCGGGCCCTGCTGATGCAATATCCCAGTGGCCAAGTGCCCAGTGTCCAGGCCTGGATGCCGTGCCTGCTGCTTAATCACACTGCTGGACTTGGCACTGAGAGGTATGTTCACTGTTCCTCGTCAAAGGCCGGTCCCTGAAGGACACATGGGCCTTTTGGCTCTTCTGTGCGTGGCTGTTCCTTAGTGGACACTGGGGGAAAACCTGGGCTGGCAACTCGAGCATCCAGCCCTGGCACAGAGAAGCCTGCATCTGCTCTAAGCCGCTTATCACAGCAGCAAAGGAGCCAGGCGCCTGCTCCCTGCTCTATCAGCTCCCTCAACCTCCCAGCCCAGGCTCTGCTCTCAAAAGAAAATGAGTTCTCCCGGCGAGAGGAACGCAGTCGAGACTTCTTGGAACAAGCAGCAGAACCAACTTTGGAAGAGAGACTTAGAAGGAATCCAGGATCCAGCTCTTTAAGGCTGATGCCTTCCTGTTTACCCAATGATTTCGATACGATTAAACTAATGGAGACATAATCTCCTCCAAGTAGCTGGCCAGGAGCCTGCCAGCCAGACCTTGAATGGTGTGACAAGGAAATGGATCCTGCAAAACCTGGTGACAGGCTCCAAACAAAGACCTCATTCTGAGTCTCCGGCGCTGCCTCCACCCTGGATGGGGCAGCTGCCAGGGCCTGGAGGCCTGGGCAGCGGGCTGGGGGCGGGGAGCTTGAGGCCAGACAGGACTTGCACTAATTCTTGGGTCTTAAGTCCCCCACTCACTTCCTAAGCAGAAGAAGCCTTCAGATGGAGGCAATAGGCCTGGAGCTTGTTTTTCTTACTTATCAGTATTTGAAGCGATCATGTGAAAGTCAGAAAATGCCTTTGTTTCTTTCATTCTGTTACTGCGGGGAATGCTGGGTTGTAGGGGAGGTGACCACCACCTCCGGACGCTCTGCTAAATAACAGGCCCTCCTAACACGGGTGAGGGGAAACTGTAGAGAGGCATCAAAGTCGCCCGTGAAAACCCCGCATAGGGTGTACCTGAATATTTCACAATTCATCCAGAATCAGAAGCCCTCTTTCCTCATCTCTCTTTGGGCCTCAGGAATTGAATTCAGGCTATAGGACATGTGAGAACAGTCCAGGTTGGCCAAAAAAGCTGGCAAGGCTACTTGTGGATAGCAGATACACAGAGAGAAGCAAATCCATGAAATCATAAGCTCCCAGCTGGTGGATGACTGTGGTTCTAATTTCAGCAGTACTCAGAGGACACTCTGACATGTTTCACATAACCTCAGTTAGGAGCTCAGGTTTCTGTAAACAATGGGATGGGCAGGCAGGGACAATGAGTGGAAATACACTTTAACAACAGTGTTTCCTACCAACATAAACTGTCAGACTCTGAAGAAGACAGCATCTAGGGTTTCACATTGTGTTCAAGTTGTCATTCACATCACATACCTTGGCAAGACCTCCCATCCTCGTTGAGGGTGAAACCAGGGTTGCACGTACAGGAATAAGATCCAGGAACATTCGCACATAGCTGCTGGCAGTAGCCGTAGCGACATTCATCAATGTCTGGAAACAGAATTGCAAGCCAGGTAAGATATGTTTTCTTCTCAATCACCGATGCCACCCCAGCATCATTACTGCCTGTCTCTTCTGGATCAGCATCACAAGGGGAAGCACAGCGGAACGAACACAACAACAGCACCTACGAAGTGTCAGGGATGGTGACACCCTCTGGGTTCCGGGCTCGATCTCTCTACCATCCTCCCTGACCCATCTCAGTGCTATGAACACCTGAACCTATATTGAAAGTTGTAGAAGAAATTTCTGCTTAGAGTGGAACATTGGTCAAGATGGCCTCTAAGATTTTAAGCAAATCTAAGATTTAACGCTAAGGTTTATCCAACACCAAGCGTCACCCTAAGATCCTACTTAAACGTGTCATTGCCCTGGAAAGGGACAAGTTGGCTTAAAGTGTAAGGGGTATCCATAGCCTGGCTCCTGTCGGCTCTTTGCCAGCTCCACTAATGATGAATATGTCCAGCTGTCAGGAACAAGAGTGAGTGTAGGCCAGGTCAAGCTGGGTAGCGCTGTGGTCTTGAGACCTACGAATCCGGGAACACAAGGATGCCGGAGTTGGCCTTGGATCTCCTCCTTGTAGCAGAGTGGACATAAAACTCTGGAGAAACACACCCTTGCAAGCCATGATTGGCCTTTCCTGAGCAAGCAGCTATGTGGGTGAATGGTTCCTTTTAGCAGAGCCAGGCTGACATGTACCAGTCAACAGGGAGGCTGACGTCATTGGGAAAGCACTTCTTAATACCCCAAGCTGTTGGGCTGACGGGCTGACAGCTGGAGAATTCACTCCTGCAGGATAGGGTGTTTCGAATGAAGCCTCCAGGTGGGGACCGAGTCTCACCTGACTATAGCTATAACTGGTCCTTATTTCATCCTCACCTCCCCCTAAACGTTCCCCCTCTGGTACACCACTTCCTTTGGAACCAGGGTCCACCAAGGGCTCCGAAGGCCAGCTCAGAACTTGCCTCTGTGCCTGGTTTCTACCACCTACTGCCAAAAAGGACCCCATCTCCACCTTACTCATTGTTCAGCCCTCCTCAGGAACCATGCCCTGCCCTTGTCATTCTGTTTCATCTCTGAGTTGCAGCTACTTCTAACCTGGCTCACCCCACTGCCCACCAAGTGCCCTGCAGCTCCTGCTTATAAAGCACATTGACTTGTGCAGTTGCTGATCCTGACCTCCTACGTGGGTGCAGTTGGGCACGTCCCCAAGCCAGGGAGGCAGCAGGGGGAAAAGAGGGCATCTTCTGCCTAGGGGTACCTTGGAAGAAAGGCGATTCCCAGCCCCTTATTTTTCTGCAAAAGCAATGCCTCCAAAGTCGCAGAGAGTGGGGGGTGGACGGCTATGGAATTTGCATTTTGAAAGAGAAAGAAGAGTTTGGCCGAGAGAAGGCATGAGTTTAGCCCATACTGAGGAAAGCTCTTCACTTTGGATGTAAAGTGTAAGCAGGCCATGCATGCGGCACCACGTCAGGCCTCCAGGAGCATCCCTCCCAAAACTTCATGCTCTGTGGAAGAGAACAACCCCCCTGGTAGAGGAATGTCCCAATTACTGCCCCCACTCAGATGGGGAGAGGTTTCCTGGCCCCAAGGTCTCTGAAATCTGGCCTGTATGTCCTGGTCACCTGGTTCTCTCTAGCACCTTTTTGTGGTAGAAAAAACTGGACTGAGAAACAGGAGACAGATTTTAGACCCACTCACTCTAACTTTGTCCAACACGTTGCTCTTCTTTGAGTCTCAGTTTCCAACTCTATAGAAGTTGGATGACATAACATCTAACACCCCTTCCAGCTCTGAAACTCTACATACTGACTCTTCCCATACAAATAACTCCCACGGGTCTGCTTATGTTCAAATCAGTGGCATCAAATTTTCCATAATAGCTGAGGTTGGTTAAAATGCAAAGCAATCATCATATCTACACATGCCCATGTGCAGCCAGCTCTTTGGTGCCTGGAAAGGGGAACCGAGTCAAGCCTAGGCTGGCTTGTCAGACCCCAGGGTGCTCTGGACAGGGCTCTAGAGGAGACCTCAGCTCAGTCTCAATCAAGAAAGACCTGGAAAGAAGAACCTTGTTGTTTGTTTGTTTCCATGATGTTGTTTGGATTTGTTTCTCAGCTCCTCCAGGACTGACTTCCGGGAGACAGAAGAGTGTCGTAGAGGATTTACACTAGTAGGGCTTTTCCAAGAAAACAGCAAAGAAATCTCACCCTACAAAGAGAAACTGAAGTGACAGCCAGAGATTGCTATGAATTCATTCACTTGGCTAAACCAAAAACTAAAGGAGAAGAAAGGAAAACAGCCCTCCAGTAAAAATAAACAGAGAGATCATATAGCCGATGCCAACCGCAAGGGACAAAATTCTCAATTGGTGCTGACTGACTCCTTAAAAAAAGACCACAGCTAGTGGGGTGGGCATGGGGTAGGGGCTGTGATGGGGTATTAGGAGGAGATGATATTAGACCAGAATCCACTGATCACATTTGAGACTTGGGACATTTCTGTGACTAAGCAAGAATTCCCTTCTCTTGGTATGATTTCTAATTGGGACAGAACAACCCTCACCCCTATCACTTCCTGCCTTGGTTATCAACTTCCTAAAGGCAGAAAGAAGGTCTAGGTAGAATCAAACATGAACCCTTAAAAAGTACGTTCAAAAACTCTGATGCGGTGACGGTGGTAACTGATTTTAAAGGGTGGGACTACGCGTAAGCTCAACAGCCTTCTGCCTCCCCCACCCCCAAAGAAAAGCCCGCTGCCCTTAGACCACCAGCCATGCCCACATTTCACTATACCCGACACAAGCATTAACTCTCAAGAGTTTCTGTGTAGCCCATAGAGCTGTTACCTAAGCACTGGCCTTCGAGCAGCCAATAGCCGTCAGTGCAGGAGCAGGTGTACCCTCCTTCTGTGTTGATGCAAATCTGGGTAGGGTTGCACTGGTGGGAATCCGTTGCACACTCGTCCACATCTGTAACACAGACATATTCCAAAGAATGTCACTTACATGTTTAAAGCCCTGCAGCCACTAGAGGTGCCAGCTGCTTGCTTGTCTGGCTGGGAGGCAGTTGATAATGTCCCTGGGTGATATCCAAGGAGACGGAAGCACCTCCCTAACAGGTACCACTAGGAGACCCTGACCTTTTCGGAGAGGGTAGAGCTAATCTGCTCCCTGGAAATCCACAAGGGAAATGGCCAAAAAGAGAACACACATCCTTAAGCACTTTTCTGCCATCCTAGCCCATCATTCTCTGAAAGCAAGTTCAACCATTACCTGGTTTAGAAACGCGTTTTGTATTAGGCTTACCCATTCACATATTAAACCAGTCTGTTGTGTACCTGCCGTGTGCACAGAGCTATGATAAACACCACTGAGACCGTAACAGAAGAAAAAGAAACGTCCCTCGCCAGCGGAATCTTGTAGTCAAGTCACTTGATTACATCCATGCCCCAAAATCTTTCAACGTAGAGCTCCTGTTCCTTCATGAAGCTTCCCAGAGCCCTCCAGTCTTCCTTCCACGCCAGAGCTCCGAGGGCTCATCTCTTGCTGCCCCCTGCTTACATTGGGTTTCTCCAAGCTGCTGTGTCCCCATCTGTCTGCCAGTGTGCAGGTACTTATGTCCAAGCCAGTCGGTTCCGTTTCCTTAACTGGGAGCTCAGAGCACAGAGACCAAGTTGTTTTCATGGCCACATTTCTCATCTGTTGTACACAGCACTCAGAACTGTTTCACCTGAAACGAATCCTTCTTCCCTTTCTCCCCACACTGCACTCTAGAAAGAGTGCTCAACACTATAAGCGGTCCTCCTGACACCACGCTCTTACTTTGACCTAAAGGACAAGACCCCCTAGACCTTTGGCAATGAAGGGATTCACCCAGCGCCCTGGATCCGCCTGGCCAGGCCCCACCTCTCCTCATCACTCCTGCCCTCACCTGCCTGCACTTTAGGGCTCCTGCCTTTTGCCCCCTCCTCACTACAGGCAGGGTTTACTCATCTACCCCGTCTCCCCGCCTCTCCAGAACAGACCATCGTGCCGTCGGAAATAACTTTAAAACTGCACTTCACTGAGCCTGCGCAGTGCGCCCGACTCCTCATTTTTTCTCACAGTCGCTCCATGCGGTGAGCTGGTGACCCCCACTTACAGATGGGAAAACGGTGCTGAAGATGCTGTATCACCAAGGCCAGAGCCAAGTCCAGGCTTCCCCACCTGCTGCCTCCCAACCCCCTCTGTGCAGGAGTGACAGAGTCACACTGCGAGGCCCAGGCAGGTCAAGCAGAGGAGAGAGGGCTGAGCTTTTGCTACCTTTTCCTGCCCCACCTGGAAAATTGTCTGCCTCTTGACATCACAGATGGCAGACTGTGGTGGGGTTGGGGGGCACCTAGGATTCCAAAGTGTAAGCTCCTTGGGTAGCACAGGTGTGCACTCAGGAGGCAAGCACAGCTGGTCCAGTGAAACGTTCAGCCAGGTAAGCGATGGTCTCCAGGCTCCAAGCGACACCACCACAATCCACCACCATCTGCATCACTGGTCAACACCAATGACGCTGGTCCGTTCCCATCCCACCCTCAATGACCAGCCCGCAAAACATGGACCACCTCCAAGAACCCGCTTCCAGGGCGGCAGCAGCCTCTGCTCCACCCTGACACGTGACGACGTGCAGCCTCGGTGGCAAAGACCTGCCGCCGTTCTCAGCTGCAAGAGCTCCTGCCTTTGCCCTGAGCCTCGCTTCCAGCCCCAGGTCTGCCCACCCAGCAAAGCCTCCCAGGGGAACCGGCCAGCAGCCGCTCCTACTCAAATCCATATCGAAGCCTGGGATAATAAACAACACCACTATTGGCCAGCACATATTTACATTTTTTCAGCGGGAAGTGATAGATGGCAATTGTACCCTGGGAACAACATTGCCTTAGGAATTTGTGCTCTTTTTCCTGCTTCAAGGGGAACGCAGGGTGAGGGAGACTTAAGGGGCAACAGAGCTGTTAGAGAGACTTGGTGATAGCAAGTTCCCAAGGCTCTGTGCTTGTGTAAACTGGGTGCACACAACGTGCCCCCAAAGTCCTGCACCGAGGAACCAAACTCTCAGGAGGGGACCAGACTGGGCTCAGAAGGGCATGTGAGGTCTAAATGTGTTTGCGCATGTGCACACACAGGCACGTGCAAACTATTCAAATCCAGAAACAAAATCTCTAAAGTTTAAAAAAAAAAAAAAACTCCACCACTTTTACTGAGTTAAAGAATTAACTCAGTTATACCACATTTCTGTTGATGTACGTTCAAAAAACTCCTTGAATTGACGAATGATTGAATGGGTTGAATCAATCAACTGACACTGGATTGTCAACATAAATATATTTTGAGAACTCAATAAGTTTGGAGTCTTTGGTGGATGTATGTCCCATCTTTATAGCCTCAAAACATACCTGGGGCTTCCCTGGTGGCGCAGTCATTAAGAATCCGCCTGCCAATGCAGGGCACACGAGTTCAAGCCCTGGTCTGGGAAGGTCCCACATGCCGCAGAGCAACTAAGCCCACGAGCCACAACTACTGAGCCTGTGCTCTAGAGCCCGTGAGCCGCAACTACTGAAGCCCGCGCGCCTAGAGCCCATGCTCTGCAACGAGAAGTCACTGCAATGAGAAGCCTGCGCACCGCAACGAAGAGTAGTCCCCGCTCGCCACAACTAGAGAAAGCCCACGCGCAGCAACAAAGACCCAACACAGACAAAAATTAAAAATTAAAAACAAACCTGGTTTAACCTGGGTCCATAGTAAATGTTTAATAACTATTTGGTGAATGAATGAATGAATGAATGAATGAACACATGGGCAACAAACTTTAAGGCCTTTGAGCCCCCAGACAAGCTTTTCCCAGCCAACTTGCTGACAAGTGCCTGGACTTTGAAAACCACCACCCCACAGAAAACCCCCATCAGCTTGCACACCTGTGGGGCTGAAACTGGGGAAGTTCATGCTGTGGGTTCCACACGAGGCTAAAAGACTCATCACACATTCCAGCTCACAGCTAAATTGCTTACATTAAATACATTTGACTTAAATAACAGAAGGAAAAGTACGTTGAACACTCCAAGGACATTCTTTGGCAAAGGGGCCTTTTCTGCATCAGTGGAAAAGTACAAGTTACGGCAACCTGAGTAAGTGTCATTATCCTTGGACGCAAACCATGCCTGTTACTCCTTTCGTTTTCTGTGGGATGTTTAGGAAACATCCCTTAAGAGAAAAGAATGCTGCGTTCATTCAATCATTCATGTACTCATTCACTTATTAATTCTTCATGTTCTACTGTGTGTGTGTGTGTGTGTGTGTGTGTGTGTGTGTGTGTGTGTGTGTGTCCTCCTAAATTTCTAGGCCACTGGGAGAGCTGGTGTCGAGTGCAGTCCCTCTAGCTGTATGGTTCACGGAAGCAGAGGGTCCCTCCAGGGGGCTGTGGCCCTGGGCAGCTGCCTGGGCCCTTCGAGGATTCCAGCACAGCAGCCATGGCTCATCTCTCCCCAGCTGGGACAACATCCCCCCATCGTCCAGGCAACCAGCACCCTGGCTACTGAAGGAAAGTGCTCACTGACATCTCCAAAACCAGATCAAAGCCCAGCACTGTGCCTACCCAGGAAAAAATCATCCTCCATGTTGAGCAGCACAGCTCTGCTGCCCCACGCAGCTCTGAGCTGTCACTCCTTCCTTCAGACATCCCCAGGGTGGCCTTCAATTACACTCTCAATCTCAAACAACAACTGCTCACGTAGGAAAGTCCTCAAAGCAGTCAACCTCATTTCCTTGACACCCTTCCAGAAGGCAGAAGTGAGCTCCCGGCCTTGGGACAGCAGCCTGCACGGCAGGGATATTCATGTAGGATGTCATACCGATAGCTGTGTCCCATGTCCCCAGCAGGTGTGCTAAGGCAGTGTGAGTGAAGAACGTCCTTCCAGTCCCGTCAAGATCTCACAGAGGTGCCAGATGGAGGAACTGGGCTCAGACTTCAGAATACACCTGCCCAACAAACTGGAACAACAAAAGGAACAGAATCTTCCAGGCTGAGACCTTAATAGACATTTCTCCAAAGAAGACATACAGATGGCCAGTAGGCACATGAAAAGATGCTCAACATCACTAATTACTAGAGAAATGCAAATCAAAACTACAGTATGGTACCACTTCACAGGGATCAGAATGGCCATCATTAAAAAGTCTACAAATAACAAATGCTGGAGAGGGTGTGGGGAAAAGGGAACCCTCCTGCACTGTTGATGGCAAGGTAAGTTGGTGCAGCCACTATGGAGAACAGTGTGGATGTTCCTCAGAAAACTAAAAATAGAATTAGCATATGACCCAGCAATCCCACTCCCGGGCATATACCCAGACCAAACTATAATTCAAAAAGACACATGCACCCCTATGTTCATAGCGGCACTATTCACAATAGCTAAAACATGGAAACAACCTAAATGCCCATCGACAGATGAATGGGTAAAGAAGATGTGGTACACGTATACAATGGAATACTACTCAGCCATAAAAAAGAATGAAATAATGCCATTTGCAGCAACATGGATGCAACTAGAGATTATCATACTAAGTGAAGCCAGAAAGAGAAAGACAAATACCATATGGTATCACTTATATGTGAAATCTAAACTATGGCACTAATGAACCTGTCTACAAAACAGAAACAGACTCACAGACATAGAGGACAGACTTGTGGTTGCCAAAGGGAAGGGGGGTGGGGGAGGGAAGGACCAGGGGTGTGGGGTTAGCAGATGCAGACTAGTATATATAGGATGGATAAACAACAAGGTCCTACTGCATAGCACTGGGAACTATATTCAATATCCTGTGATAAACCATAATGGAAAAGAAAATTTAAAAAAAGGAATGTCTATATGTGTATAACTGACTCACTTTTCTGTACAGCAGAGATGGACACAACATTGTAAATCAACTACAGTAAAAAAAATAATAAAATTAGAATCTTTTAAAAAATTTTTAAATTTTATTTATTTTTTTATACAGCAGGTTCTTATTAGTTATCTATTTTATACATATTAGTGTATACATGTCCATCCCAATCTTCCAATTCATACCACCACCACCACTACTCCCCCCCACCCCACTGCCACTTTCCAGGCTGACTTAAGGGACAGCATGAGAAAAGGCCACAGCCTACAAATCTGCTAGAAGGTTTAGCCCTTGGAGCAGGAGTTCTGTGATGGAGGCAAGTGGTAATTGGCAGGTCCCCCCTCTCTCTTGTCAGACGGAGTTCTCACAGGGCATCGTGACTATCATGCTATTGGTTTATGCCTATTGTATGTCCTTCCTTGGGAGTGGGTTAGTTCTCAGCATACAACCCATTTTTCTGTCCCCCGTAAAACTAATGGTTCCAAGTATGATCTTAGGGTTAACTCACAGGTTGTTATATAAAAATCTCTATCGGCAGGTATAATGGACAACGTACTGCTATAAATATGCATGAATATGTTTGAATAGAAATAATATGCATATGTATGCCAGCTACTTATTATATTTGAATGTACATATTATATACCTACACGCATTTACATTTCAGCATTCCTAAAAGTTCAAGGGAAAATAGTTAAACTGTTTTCATAACACAAATTCTCATTGAAATAAATATCCTTTAAAAACGGTAAAACAAAGCAAAACAAAACAAAAACTGATGGTTCCGCCACACCCACAGGGAGAACATTTCCTAAGCCATTCTGCCAGCACTAAAGCTTAAGAGAAAAAAAGACCAAAGGGCCATGACTTCCCCAGAAAGGGCTACTGGGTAAAAAAAAATAAGAACTTTGAGAGGCAGGCAGAGCTGGGTGTGAATCCAGGCTCCTGCACTTAATAACTGAATATTACTGACAAGTTGATTGATCTCAGGGATGCTCAGACGCTCTGCAAAATAGAGCTGCAGCAGCCTGCCCCCTAGGCTGCCATGAGAGTTCACAAATCAGCGTGTTCGCAGGTCCCATCACCATTGCCTGGCGCATAGGAGGTGCCCAGGAAATTATAGTTCCCTTCCCCAGCGAGGTGCTGTTTCTAACAGCCAAGAAAGATAGGGGAAGCTTGGTTTCCAATACTGTCAATAAGGCAGGGCTGACTTTGTGAACCTGTGTACACACCCTCGGCTGAATGTCTCCGTTCTTGAGTGAGAACGGCCATCAGCCAAAGGGAAACATTCTCATTGGGTGACATGGGGAGAAACTGTCGAAAAACGTTCGGAAGACTGCACCTTTCCAAAGTCCTCCATGAGTCCTTTTTTGGACACGGCCGAATCACTTCCTTGGTAGTAAATTTTTACCCAGTGAAACAACATGTTTTCCCAGCCCGTTTTTGTTCCTTCCTCGCTCAAGCTAATGGGGCTTGATAAGAAAGAAGAAAATAACAAGGCACATTCCAACGCCTCCAATTGAAGCCAGTTTTAGGCCTGCTGCTGGGCTGGATGGGGGCCAATTTTCATCAAGACGACCTCAGTGAAGGCTGGAAGCTACACAGACAGGACAGACTTCCCAAACACCTGCTTAATTAAAGAGCTCAGCATTTGAGAACTTGCTTGTTGAATTCCCAGGACGTCTGCATTCCACGTGTCTTATAGGTCCTGGGCAGTCACCAGGAACCAGATTTTTCTGTGTTTACAGCATTTGTCCCAGTCCTTGATATCAAGCTTAGAATACAAAGCTTGCTCGTTTTGTGCCTCTAATTAGGCAACAAATATGTGATCCATTTTCCAAACAACTAAAAATCCTCTCCTTCTGGATGAAACCAGCTGGACTGTAGCTTCCAACCTCTGCACGGGTTCTATTTTTCTATCCATAAAGCGAGAACTTGGAGGAGAGCTCTGAAAGGACCTTCTAGCCGTGCCTTCTACAGAAACAAAGTATGAAGATAATGGGGGTCACATTGTTTGGTTCTTGGGTAATTATTTTCATCCAGAGTGCTTGGTAAACATCAGCTGACTCTAGCTGCTTTCAAACTGGGCAGGGAACTGGCTAAGCTCATTCAACTTTTTTTTTTTTTAAAAGGTTTTTGCTCATTCAACTTTTGACAACGTATGAATTGTTACTGCAGTTCCAGGGGTGGGGTGGGAGCGAGGGGTTAGTGACATATATGTTCCTTCTTGAGCATCATGCCTCAAATTGTCCTGAGAGGAAGGGGACAAGGCTGCTTATTGCCAATGTAGACATGTTTGTGTTTTTTTTGTTTTGTTTTGTTTTTTGTGGTACGCGGGCCTCTCACTGTTGTGGCCTCTCCCGTTGCGGAACACAGGCTCCGGACGCGCAGGCTCAGCGGCCATGGCTCACGGGCCCAGCCGCTCCGCGGCATGTGGGATCCTCCCGGACCGGGGCACGAACTCGTGTCCCCTGCATCGGCAGGAGGACTCTCAACCACTGCACCACCAGGGAAGCCCGACATGGTATTTTTTTAAAGGGCATGAGGCTTTAGCCATGATTGTGATTATAAACCAGACATACATGGAGCTCAAACTAGATTGTCATTTACCAAAAGTCCTGCCGTTTGCCCATCAACAGAGAAGGATTTTTGAAACTATACAAGTCAGTGGTTCCCAAACCTAGCTACACAAGAGAATCACTGGGCTAAATCAGAAAGTCTAGGGTGGAGGCTTGGGAAGCTGTTTAAAGTTACCTAAATGATTCCAATGTAAAACCGTATCTGGAACTTGCTGTGCCAGACGAGTACTTCTTAAACTGTAATGTGCATATGAATCAGTGGGGATCTTGTTGAAATGCAGGCACTAATTTGGTCAGTTCTGCATTTCTAAGTTCCAAGTCTGCTGGCCCAGGAACCACACTTCGAGAGGCAAGGTGCTAGATTATTGTGGGTGATGTTTGGTTCTCTATCCATGCAACTTACTCAGAGTTTAAGAAGCTGTTCAGGAGAGTCTAGGAGGGAATTAAGGGTTCAAAAATCAAGCTGGCAATCCCTAACCAGATTATTCTCTACGATCAAACCTGCTGGTTACAATAGTATTGTGATTTTTAGAGTCTTATTCAAGAAGTTCTCAGCACAGCCTAAACCACAGTCTAAAATATGCTTTTCTGGGGCTACAGACTCAGCCATTACTCATGTCCACCTGCAGCGGCTGGGCCCAGAGCACTGTGTACCTTCAGAAGGTTCTCCTCCTTTCAGTTTGCTGGTGGTGTTTTGATTGCCTAAGAGTTAACTCAGTTCCCTGAATCTTAACTAAGTTCTTGGCAATACTGGCCCCCAAAGTGATGACAAAAAGTGCAAAAGATTCCAATTAGGAGCAAAGACAACGTTTTTCCTTCAATACAGACCATCCCTTGTTCAGTAACGCAGTCTATAAATATCATAGCTCTTAAATCACGTCATCTCCACCGCATCTCCCCATAGGCTCTGGCTCCCCATTCCCTCTGAGCATATTCCTCCCCCATACCCTTCTCTCCTGATGCTGTCACAGTTCACGGTGTCACCGTTGTCCTGAACCTGGGGCTAGAAAGCTCAGTCATCCTTAAGTCCTTCCCCCCAAACCCTACTCTCACACAATTCACCTCCCGGAAATTTTGCAAATTCTTTCTTTCCATCCCTTACCCCCAAATATTCCAAGGCCTTGCTGTCTTTTCTCTAAATGGTTGGAATAACTCTGTACTAGTCTGCCGGCCTCCAGCCTCTCCCGCTGGAAGCAAGTGAAACACAACCTCCAGAATGATCCAAGACGTGGAAACGATCATGGGGCCCCACTGCTCAACACTTCACTCCCCTCCTTAGAAACCGCACAGCTTTCTTTTTACACCTCGGCGACAGAGCACGTCAAGCCTACTTTTATACTCACACATGTGCTAATTAAACACATCTGGTTTTATAGCATTTCACACTGTATGACAGAATTAGCTGTGCAGGGCTCCATCTCCCTCCACCAAACCGCGAGTTCCCGGAAAACGAGAAATGGGTCTCATTCACATTTGTGTCCTAAGCACCTAACATAGCGCCTGGTGTGATGGAGAGCATGGAAGTGAATGATACTGGAAATGAAGATACTTTGTTCTTGGACTTTTCTGAAGGCAAGAGGGTGAAGTCAGTTATACCACAGGACAGGAGAGGAAGCCAGTTGGGCCAACCACCTCTTCGGTGGCCCCACGTCTCACGCCATGGGATGGAGGATATCTGGGAACAGTGCCTGCCCAGCAGAGCCCCAGGCCCCCACCTCTAGTGCCTGGGGCCTCATCCCTGTCCTGGTCTTTGCCCAGGGCTGATTTGAGAGTGTCCTCAACCTCCAGAGGCTTTGACACGCCATGTGCTTGGCCTGATGGAGTGAGTTATGTTTCCTCCTTCCTCATAAAGAGCCGTACATCTCAGACGAGGAAGAAGTTTATTCTCAACAATCACAGGAGGGAGGAACATCAGAGGAAAGAAAAGACACACTTTTTCCTGGCCTGAAAATGGGCACCAGCAGGACCCCTTAGGGCACAACCAGCCCAATCCATTTTGCAGGCTCAGGATCAAACCCTTGGCCTGGTGCAGGCTGTGAGATTACCAGGGTATGCAAATTCACCCCAAGGAATCAATCAGCCTGTCGTCAGCAGCAAACACTCCCTGCCAGTCCCTCCCAGAGCACGAGAATGGAATCTGCACGTGTTCTCCTCCCCACGCCGGGGTCAGAGACTCTGCTACCACTTCTGACTCCATCACTAACTAACCAGGGCACCCATGTATATGTCATTGGCCTGCATTTGCTTCCCTGCCTCTGAAATGGGGCCACCATCACCTGCCCTCCTAGGACTTGCAGGCTATTGGGATAGGCAGGCGGTGAACAGAAACCAGTGTGGAGAGCACTGCAGAGGGCTATGGGAACACATAACAGCGAGTGTCCCACATCTGGGAGGTGAGGCCAGGTCTTGACCACGGACAGTGACATAGGGGAACACTTCCTTCACATACACCCATTCCTGGAACCCTAGGACAAGGGAGGGGAGTCACAGATGGCTCTTTCAACATAACAAGTTACAAGCAGCAGGCAAGCAGGTGATTAAGAATATAAATATTTCGAGAGAACTTCAAGGGGGCGGAGGAATAAGACATGGAGATCACCTTCCTCCCCACAAATACATCAGAAATACATCTACATGTGGAGTAACTCCTACAGAACACCTACTGAACGCTGGCAGAAGACCTCAGACTTCCCAAAAGGTAAGAAACTTCCCACGTACCTGGGTAGGGAAAAGAAAAAAGAAAAAACAGAGACAAAAGAATAGGGACGGGACCTGCACCAGTGGGAGGGAGCTGTAAAGGAGGAAAGGTTTCCACACATGAGGAAGCCCCTTCACTGGCGGAGACAGGGGAGGGGTGGGAAGTGGGGAAGCTTTAGAGCCGCGGAGGAGAGCACAGCCACAGGGGTGCGGAGGGAAAAGTGGAGAGATTCCCGCACAGAGGATAGGTGCCGACCTGCACTCACCAGCCCAAGAGCCTTGTCTGCTCACCTGCTGGGGCGGGCAGGAGCTGGGAGCTGAGGCTCGGGCTTTGGAGGTCAGATCCTACGGAGAGGACTGGGGTTGGCTGCGTGAACACAGCCTGAAGGGGTTAGTGAGCCACAGTTAGCTGGGAGGGAGTCTGGGAAAAAGTCTGGAGCTGCCAAAGAGAAAAGAGACCATTTCCTCAGAGTGCGCGAGGAGAGGGGATTCAGAGCACCGCCTAAACGAGCTCCAGAGACGGGCACAAGCCGTGGCTTTCTGCGCGGACGGGCATGAGACGCTAAGGCTACTGCTGCCGCCACCAGGAAGCCTGTGTGCGAGCACAGGTCACTGTCCACACCTCCCCTCCCGGGAGGCTGTGCAGCCCACCACTGCCAGGGTCCCGGGATCCAGGGACAACTTCCCCGGGAGAACGCACGGTGCGCCTCAGACTGGTGCAATGTCCCGCCGGCGTCTGCCGCCGCAGGCTCGCCCCGCATCCGTACCCCTCCCTCCCCCCGGCCTGAGTGAGCCAGAGCCCCCGAATCAGTGGCTCCTTTAACTCCGTCCTGTCTGAGCCGGAACAGATGCCCTCAGGCAACCTACACGCAGCGGCGGCGGGTCCAAATCCAAGTGTGAAAAAAGAAGAGAAAGGGAAATCTCTCCCAGCAGCCTCAGGACCAGCAGATTAAATCTCCACAGTCAACTTGATGTACCCTGCATCTGTGGAATACATGAATAGACAACGAATCATGCCAAATTGAGGAGGTGCCCTTTGGGAGCAACTGTAGACTTGGGGTTTGCTTTCTGCATCTAATTTGTTTCTGGTTTTATGTTTATTTTAGTTTAGTATTTAGAGTTTATTATCATTGGTAGATTTGTTTATTGATTTGGTTGCTCTCTCCCTTTTATGTATAGATATATATGTATTTTTCCTTCTCTTTTCGTGAGTGTGTATGTGTATGCTTCTTTGTGTGAAGCTGTATAGCTGTGCTTTACCAGTTTTCCTAGGGTTCTGTCTGTCCTTTTTTTTATTTGTTTTTGTTTTTCGTATAGTTTTTACCACTTGTTATCATCAGTGGATTTGTTTTTTGGTTTGGTTGCTCTCTTCTTTCTTTTTTTATTTTTCTTTTTTAAATTACTTCTTAATTATTTTTATTTTTAATAGTTTTGAATATTTTATTTTAATAACTGCATTTTACTTTTATTTATTTATTTTTTCTTTCTTTCCTTCTTTTATTCTCCCTTTTCTTCTGAGCCATGTGGTGGGCAGAGTCTTGGCGATCTGGCTGGGTGTCAGGCCTGTGCCTCTGAGGTGGGAGATCCAAGTTCAGGACATTGGTCCACCAGAGACCTCCCAGATCCATGTAATATCAAACAGCAAAAGCTATCCCAGAGATCTCCATCTAAACGCTAAGATCCATCTCCACTCAATGACCAGCAAGCTGTAGTGCTAGACACCCTATGCCAAACAAGTAGCAAGAGAGAAACACAGCCCCACCCATTAGCAGAGAAGCTGCCTAAAATCATAATTATGTCACAGACACCCCAAACACACCACTGGACATGGTCCTGCCTACCAGAAAGACAAGATCCAGCCTCATCCACCAGAATACAGGCACCAGCCCCCTCCACCAGGAAGCCTACACAACCCACTGAACCAAACTTACCCACTGGGGGAAGACACCAAAAACAACAGGAACTACAAACATACAGCCTGCAAAAAGGAGATTCCAAACACAGTAAGTTAAGCAAAATGAGAAGACAGAGAAATATACAGCAGATGAAGGAGCAAGGTAAAAACCCACCAGACCAAACAAATGAAGAGGAAATGGGCAGTCTACATGAAAAATAATTCAGAGTAATGATAGTAAAGATGAATCAAAATCTTGCAAATAGAATGGAGAAAAGACAAGAAACGTTTAACAAGGACCTAGAAGAATTAAAGAGCAAACAAACAATGATGAACAACACAATAAATGAAATTAAAAATTCTCTAGAAGGAATCAATAGCAGAATAACTGAGGCAGAAGAACGGATAAGTGACCTGGAAGATAAAATAGTGGAAATAACTACCACAGAGCAGATTAAAGAAAAAAGAATGAAAAGAATTGAGGACAGTCTTAGAGACCTCTGGGACAACATTAAATGCACCAACATTCAAATTATAGGGGTCAGAGAAGAAGAAGAGAAAAAGAAAGGGACTGAGAAAATATTTGAAGAGATTATAGTTGAAAATTTCCCTAATATGGGAAACGAAATAGCTAATCAAGTCCAGGAAGCACAGAGAGTCCCATACAGGATAAATCCAAGGAGAAACACGCCAAGACACATATTAATCAAACTACCAAAACTTAAATACAAAGAAAAAATATTAAAAGCAGCAAGGGAAAAACAACAAATAGCATACAAGGGAATTCCCATAAGCTTAACAATTGATCTCTCAGCAAAAACTCTGCAAGCCAGAAGGGAGTGACAGGAAATATTTAAAGTGATGAAAGGGAAAAACCTACAACCAAGATTACTCTACCCAGCAAGGATCTCATTCAGATTCAACAGAGAAATTAAAACCTTTACAGACAAGCAAAAGCTGAGAGAATTCAGCACCACCAAACCAGCTTTACAACAAATCCTAAAGGAAATTCTCTAGGCAGGAAACACAAGAGAAGGAAAAGACCTACAATAACCAACCCAAAACGATTAAGAAAATGGTAATAGGAACATACATATCGATAATTACCATAAATGTAAATGGATTAAATGTTCCAACCAAAAGACATAGACTGGCTGAATGGACACAAAAACAAGACCCATATATATGCTGCCTACAAGAGACCCACTTCAGACCTAGTGACACATACAGACTGAAAGTGAGGGGATGGAAAAAGATACTCCATGCAAATGGAAATCAAAAGAAAGATGGAGCAGCAATTCTCACATCAGACAAAATAGACTTTAAAATAAAGACTATTACAAGAGACAAAGAAGGACACTACATAATGATCAAGGGATCAACCCAAGAAGAAGATATAACAATTGTAAATATTTATGCACCCAACATAGGAGCACCTCAACATATAAGGCAAATGCTAACAGCCATTAAACAGGAAAATCAACAGTAACACAATCATAGTAGGGGACTTTAACACCCCACTTTCACCAATGGGCAGATCATCCAAAATGAAAATAAATAAGGAAACACAAGCTATAAATGACATATTAAACAAGATGGACAAAATTGATATTTATAGGACATTCCATCCAAAAACAACAGAATACACTTTTGTGTCAAGTCCTCATGGAACATTCTCCAGGATAGATCATATCTTGGGTCACAAATCAAGCCTTGGTAAATTTAAGAAAATTGAATTGTATCAAGTATCTTTTCCAACCACAACACTATGAGACTAGATATCAATTACAGGAAAAAATCTGTAAAAAACACAAACACATGGAGGCTAAACAATACACTACTAAAGAACCAAGAGATCACTGAAGAAGCCAAAGAGGAAATCAAAAAATACCTAGAAACAAATGCCAATGCAAACACGACAAACCAAAACCTATGGGATGCAGCAAAAGCAGTTCTAAGAGGGAATTTTATAGCAATACAATCCTACTTCAAGAAACAGAAGCATCTCAGAAAAACAACCTAGCCTGACACCTAAAGCAATTAGAGAAAGAAGAACAAAAAAACCCTATAGTTAGCAGAAGGCAAGAAATCATAAAGATCAGATCAAAAATAAATGAAAAAGAAATGAAGGAAAGAAGAGCAAAGATCAATAAAACTAAAAGCTGGTTCTTTGAGAAGATAAAAAAAATTGATAAACCATTAGCTAGACTCATCAAGAAAAAGAGGGAGAAGGCTCAAATCAATAGAATTAGAAATGAAAAAGGGGAAGTAGTAACTGGCACTGCAGAAATACAAAGGATCATTACAGATTATTACAAGCAACTCTATGCCAATAAAATGGACAACCTGGAAGAAATGGACAAATTCTTAGAAAAGCACAACCTTCCGAGACTGAACCAGGAAGAAATAGAAAATATAAACAGACCAATCACAAGCAACAAAATTGAGACTGTGGTTAAAAATCTTCCAACAAACAAAAGCCCAGGACCAGATGGCTTCACAGGTGAATTCTATCAAATATTTAGAGAAGAGCTAACAGCTATCCTTCTCAAACTCTTCCAAAATATAGCAGAGGGAGGAACACTCCCAAACTCATTCTATGAGGCCACCATCACCCTGATACCAAAACCAGACAAAGATGTCACAAAGAATACAGGCCAATATCACTGATGAACATAGATGCAAAAATCCTCAACAAAATACTAGCAAACAGAATCCAACAACACATTAAAAGGATCATACACCATGATCAAGTGGGGTTTATCCCAGGAATGCAAGGATTCTTCAATATATGCAAATCAATCAATGTGATACACCATATTAACAAATTGAAAGAGAAAAACCATATGATCATCTCAATAGATGCAGAAAAAGCTTTCAACAAAATTCAACACCTATTTATGATAAAAAAATAACCTCCAGAAAGTACGCATAGAGGGAACTTACCTCAACATAATAAAGGCCATATATGACAAGCCCAAAGCCAACATTGTTCTCAATGGTGAAAAACGAAACCAGGACTTCCCTGATGGCGCAGTGGTTGAGAGTCTGCCTGCCGGTGCAGGGGACACGGGTTCAAGCCCTGGTTTGGGAAGATCCCAAATGCCGCAGAGCAACTAGGCCCGTGAGCCACAACTACGGAGCCTGTGTGTCTGGAGCCTGTGCTCCGCAACAAGAGAGGCCACGACAGTGAGAGGCCCGCGCACCACGATGAAGAGTGGCCCCCCTCGCTGCAACTGGAGAAAGCCCTTGCACAGAAACGATGACCCAACACACCCAAAAGTAAATAAATAAATTAATAAATTAATTTTTTTTAAAAAAACTGAAACCATTTCCTCTAAGATCAGGAAAAAGACAAGGTTGTCCACTCTCACCACTATTATTCAACACAGTTTTGGAAGTTTTAGCCACAGCAATAAGAGAAGAAAAAGAAATAAAAGGAATCCAAATCAGAAAAGAAGAATTAAAGTTGTCACCATTTGCAGATGACACGGTACTGTACATAGAGAATCCTAAAGATGCTACCAGAAAACTACTACAGCTAATCAATGATTTTGGTAAAGTAGCAGAATACAAAATTAACGCACAGAAATCTCTTGCATTCCTCTACACTAATGATGAAAAATCTGAAAGAGAAATTAGGAAACACTTCCATTTACCACTGCAACAAAAAGAATAAAATACCTAGGAATAAACCTACCTAAGGAGACAACAGACTTATATGCAGAAAAATGTAAGACACTGATGAAAGAAATTAAAGATGATACAAATAGATGGAGAGATATACCATGTTCTTGGATTGGAAGAATCAACATTGTGAAAATGACTATACTACCCAAAGCAATCTACAGATTCAATGCAATCCCTATCAAACTACGAATGGCGTTTTTCACAGAACTAGAACAAAAAATTGCACAATTTGTGTGGAAACACAAACGACCCCGAATAGCCAAAGCAATCTTGAGAAAGAAAAAATGGATCTGGAGGAATCAGGCTCCCGGACTTCAGACTATACTACAAAGCTACAGCAATCAAGACAGTATGGGTCTGGCACAAAAACAGAAATATAGATCAATGGAACATGATAGAAAGCCCAGAGATAAACCCACGCACATATGGTCACTTTATTTTTTATAAAGGAGGCAAGAATATACAATGGAGAAAAGACAGCCTCTTCAATAAGTGGTGCTGGGAAAACTGGACAGCTACATATAAAAGAATGAAATTAGAACACTTCCTAACACCATACACAAAAATAAACCCAAAATGGATTAAAGCCCTAAATGTAAGACCAGACACTATAAAATTCTTAGAGGAAAACATAGGCAGAACACTCTATGGCATAAATCACAGCAAGATCCTTTTGGCCCACCTCCTAGAGAAATGGAAATAAAAACAAAAATAAACAAATGGGACCTAATGAAACTTCAAAGCTTTTGCACAGCAAAGGAAACCATAAACAAGACAAAAAGACAGCCCTCAGAATGGGAGAAAATATTTGCAGATGAAGCAACTGACAAAGGATTAATCTCCAAAATTTACAAGAAGCTCATGCAGCTCAATAACAAGAAAACAAACAACCCAATCCAAAAATGGGCAGAAGATCTAAATCGACATTTTTCCAAAGAAGATACACAGATTGCCAACAAACACATGAAAGAATGCTCAACATCACTAATCATTAGAGAAATGCAAATCAAAACTACAATGAGGTATCCCCTCACACCAGTCAGAATGGCCATCATCAAAAAATCTACAAACAACAAATGCTGGAGAGGGTGTGGAGAAAAGGGAACCCTCTTGCACTGTTGGTAGGAATGTAAATTCATACAGTCACTATGGAGAAAAGTATGGAGGTTCCTTAAAAAACTAAAAATAGAACTACCACATGACCCAGCAATCCCACTACTGGGCATATACCCTAAGAAAACCTTAATTCAAAAAGAGTCATGTACCACAGTGTTCACTGCAGCTCTATTTACAATAGCCAGGACATGGAAGCAAACTAAGTGTCCATCAACAGATGAATGGATAAAGAAGATGTGGCACATATATGCAATGGAATATTACTGTCAATGGAATATAGTCTGTCATACAGAGGAGTGAAGGAAGTCAGAAAGAGAAACACAGATACCATATGCTAACACATATATATGGAATCTAAAAACAAAAAAAATTGGTTCTGAAGAACCTAGGGGCAGGACAGAAATAAAGACACAGACGTAGAGAATGGACTTGAGGACACAGGGAGGGGGAAGTGTAAGCTGGGACAAAGTGAGAGAGTGGCATGGACATATATACACTACCAAATGTAAAATAGATAGCTAGTGGGAAGCAGCCACATAGCACAGGGAGATCAGCTCGGTGCTTTGTGACCACCTAGAGGGGTGGGAGGCCAACATAAGAGGGAGGAGATATTGGCATATATGTATACATATAGCTGATTCACTTTCTTATACAGCAGAAACTAACACAACATTGTAAAGCAATTATACTCCAATAAAGATGTTAAAAATAAAATAAAATGGTCAAAAAAAAAAAGAATATAGATATTTCATCCTGAGACCAGCCCCCCCTGCTGGTCTCCTCTCCCGCCCCCCACCCTCTATGGTCCAAAGCTCCCTGCTCCTCATCACTAGCCGATGGCCTCAGCACATCAGAGAATAACTGCTGAGGCTACAACTGAAGAGGAGGTGAAATTCCAGGGGATGGGAGGAAGAGGGGAAAAGCA
This sequence comes from Aethalodelphis obliquidens, assembly GCF_003676395.1. Lineage (NCBI taxonomy): Eukaryota > Metazoa > Chordata > Mammalia > Artiodactyla > Delphinidae > Aethalodelphis > Aethalodelphis obliquidens. The sequence goes on from NW_020837965.1 coordinate 16,419,657, forward strand.
GGTAGGGACCCTGAAGGTAGGGGAGAGGATGCCAGAGAGAGAGAGAGAGTCTGAGGGACACTGTCTGCTGACTGAGGGGGCCACATGTCCTGAGAGTCTGGAAGTGAGGGCCCCACCCCAAACGGCACAGGACTGAAAGAGCCACACATGCTCCCCACCAGTCTTTGGACTTGGTAGGAGTTGGATTGTATCACTTAAACCTAAAATAAATATTTGAACTTATTAAACACTTTTCAGGATTGCATGTTCATCTAGCTGATGGAGTAGGGGCTGCCTTCTTCCATCCCCCACCCTGTGGTCACTAGCAGACATCTGGATTTCTCTAGTTCAGACGGCAGGGAGGTGAAGGAGCTACATGCAGGGCCAGCCAACTAGCTGGCCTACCGACCAATCTAGCTCTCCCTCCCACCATGAAGAGCACAGCGCCCAAATCCCAGGGCCAAATAACACAGCTATTCAGGATTCATTTACGCCACGCCCATTCACTGGGAGTCAACACTGCGGTAGGTACTAGGGATTCAAAGATAAATGACATGTGGGCCATGTCTGTTTACAGTCTAGCAGGCAACAGATAAGGGACCAGATAATCCCAATTCAGTACGGTAAGTGTCACCCGGAGAAAAGAATGAGGGTACTTCCAGGAAGAAGATACTTTCTGGAATAGAAGATATTTGGGTGAATCTAGACAGATGATGTGGCAGAGGCTGCCACAATTGGATATTGCCCTCCAATATCCATTCTCCCAACTAAAGACTGAATTTTTCAGCTTCCCTTACAGTGAAGTGTGGCTATGTGACTAAATTCTGGCCAGTGGGATGTAAGTAAAAATGTGTTACAACTTCTGGGTCATGCTTTAAAAGAATGACTGTGGTTCCCTTGTCACTTCTCTCCTCCCTCTGGCTGGGATGTAGGTGTGATGGCAAGAGCTGGAGCAGCTATCTTGGATCCAGAGGTGAAAGCCACACATTGAGTTTGGTCTAGCCACCCTACCATCCCTGAACCACCTGCCTCTGGACTGTACCATGAGAGAGAATTTTAATTCTCTCTGATCTAAACCAGTGTGTTGAAGGTCTCTTTGTTATAGTAGCTTAGCTTGCACCCTAATACAAATGAGTAGGAGTTAGCCAAAACAAGTAGGTTGGGAATGGCATGTGCAAAGGCACTGAGGCATGAGAGGCATAGCACATTCAGGGACCCAACAGCAGTTAACACAAGCAGACATATGTGGGTGAGTGAAGGGGAGGGAAGGAGGAATAGGAGCCCATTTGTAAAAGGATCATGTGCCAAGCTAAGGATGCTGGAGGAAGAAGAAGAGAAGGGGAGCAGAAAGAACAGGAAAGGGGAAAAGAAAAGAAAAAAATGAAGAGATGATGAGGAGGGCAAAGGAGGAGAGAGGGAAAGATAAATCCAGTCATCCTCTCCTGCATGTGGGAACTTGTATTGGTTCTTAGTCAACCCCCACAAAAGTCCTAGCCCTTTGCAGTTCTGCAGCAATTAGCATCAAGTTTTATGTCTTGATGAACTGAGTTAGCTTTGATCAGAAAATTTTAATGTACATATTTTTTTTAAAGCCACAATAAGCTAAGCCTCCCCACCGCCCACCAAAAAAAATTTAATTTCTGATGCTAAATGGTTGGGTCAAGAGTCTGCTCAGTTGGTTTCTTTTTTTTTTTTTTAAATTGGAATATAGTTGATTTACAATGTTGTGTTAGTTTCCACTGTACAGCAAAGTGAATCAGTCATACATATATATATATATATCTCCTCTCTTTTTTAGATTCTTTTCCCATATAGGCCATTACAGAGTTTTGAGTAGACTTCCCTGTGCTATATAGTAGGTTCTTATTAGTCATCTATTTTATATATAGTAGTGTGTCTATGTCAATCCCAATCTCCCAGGTTATCCCTCCCGCCAACTTTCCCCCTTAGTAACCATACGTTTGTTTTTTTACATCTGTGACTCAATTTCTGTTTTGCAAGTAGGTTCATTTGTACCATTTTTTAAAGATTCCACATATAAACAATATCATACGATATTTGTCTTTGTCTGACTTACTTCACTCAGTATGACAATCTTAGGTCCATCCATGTCACTGCAAATGACATTATTTCATTCTTTTTTACAGCTGAGTAATATTCCATTGTATATATGTACCACATCTTCTTTATCCATTCCTCCATTGATGGACATTTAGGTTGTTTCCATGTCCTGGCTATTATAAATACTGCTGCAATTAACATCGGGGTGCATATGTCCTTTCAAATTATGGTTTTCTCCTGATATATGCCCAGGAGTGGGATTCCTGGATCATATGGTAGCTTTATTTTTAGTTTTTTAAGGAACCTCCATACTTTCTCCATAGTGGCTGTACCAATTTACATTCCCACCAACAGTGTAGGAGGGTTCCCTTTTCTCCATGCCCTCTCCAGCATTTATTGTTTGTAGATTTTTTGATGATGGTCATTCTAACTTCTGTGAGGTGATACCTCACTGTAGTTTTGATTTGCATTTCTCTAATAATTAGTGATGTTGAGCATCTTTTTATGTGCCTCTCAGCCATCTGTATGTCTTCTGTGGAGAAATGTCTATTTAGATCTTCTGCCCATTTTTTGATTGCGTTGTTTGTTTTTTGGATATTGAGCTGCATGAGATGTTTGTATATTTTGGAGATTAACCCCTGTTGGTCACTTCATTTGCAAATATTTTCTCCCATTCTGTGGGTTTTCTTCAACTGCATTCTTAATCAGGTTTTTTGATAAGAGTTAGTAGCAGTAGTGGAGGAAGTGCTAACAAAAAATAATGAAAACAAATGGCCCAGTGTAACTCTCCCCATAACCACCGCATTTTTCTGGGTCCCTCTGCCACAGACTTCCTGGAAGTAGTTGTCTACAGTCGCTGCTCTGCCTCCAGACCTCCCACTCTCTCTTTAACCTGCTCCAATCAGACTTCCATCCTTTTGATTTTACTGAAGCCTCTCTGGTCAAGGTCACCAATGATTTCCACAAGGTCAAATCCAATGGTTTAGTCTTTATCCTTTGTTACTTCTCAGCAGCATTTTGTGCAGTCACCCTCTCCCTTCTTCTTTAAAGACTTTCTTCATTAGGCTTCCATGATCCCACTCTCCCCTGGTTTGGGGTCTTCCCTAAGTGTATCCTGGTAGTCAGTATGGGTGGGTCAGGACACATTATGGGTAGTCATTATGGGTGGGTGGTTACAGCATTATTCATAGTATCCAAGAAGTGGAAGCAACCCTACTGTCCATTGATGGATGAATGAATAAACAAAATGTAGTCTACACATACAATGGAATATTATTCAGCATTTAAAAGGAAAGAAGTTCTGACACGTGTCACAACATGAAAGACCCTTGAAGACATTATACTAAGTGAAATAAGCCAGTCACAAAAAGACACCTATTGATGATTCCACTTATATGAAGTATCTAAATGTAGTCTAATTCATAGAAAACAGAAGGCAGAATGGTGGTTACCAGGGGTTGAGGGGAGCGGTAAAAAGAGAGTTAGTGTTTAATGGGTGTAGAGTTCTAGATTTGCAAGATGAAAAAGTTCTGGCGTTCTGTTTCACAACAATATGAATATACTTAACACCATTCAACTATACACTTAAAAATGGTTAAGATGGTAAATTTCATGTTATGTATTTTTACCCCAATAAAGGTAATATCTGCAAATCAAAGCATATTCATTGAATTCCATTCTAAATTTTATCAATTTTTCCTACCTGAAGACATACTTGACCTGTGATCTGAAATAAAATCCCAGAGAATACGCATATGGCAGCATCCTGTGCTTCTGAGGAGCTTAACTCTCTGCCCAAACAGCTCGCATCCCCTTTGTAGCTCCCTTCTCCACAACGGAATTAAGACTTGAGTGTCCCTGGATGGGAGTAGAGAATCAGGAGAACAAGCATGGACGGGGAGAAAAATGAAGGCATAGAGAGATGGGGAGGGAAGTAGGGAAGCAGGAATAAAGAGGTCTGGACTATGATGTGGGGCATCTCATACTTCTGTGAACTAGGTTCAAAGGACAACAGAGGTTGGTGAGAATATGGTTTTTGGAGTCAGACCTGTTTCAAATCCTGCCACCCCCAGGTTTTTAGCTGTGTGATTTTTTTTTTAACATCTTTATTGGAGTATAATTGCTTTACAATGGTGTGTTATTTTCTGCTTTATAACAAAGTGAATCAGTTATACATATACATATGTTCCCATATCTCTTCCCTCTTGCGTCTCCCTCCCTCCCACCCTCCCTATCCAACCTCTCTAGGTGGTCACAAACCACCGAGCTGATCTCCCTGTAGCTGTGTGATTTTAAACAAGTCTTTTTCTTGTTCTTTGTTTATTTGTTAGCCCCTAAAAGCCTTGGTTTCCTCATTTGTAAAAGGATCTAGTGATGGTACATTACTCAAGGGGTTTTGTGAGGCTCCTATGTAAGTAAAACCTGTAAATCAGTGCCCGACACAGAAATGGCCCTCAGTCAAGGTTGATTGCTCCAGCTTCATGTCAGAAAGTAGGAGGAAGAAGAAGGGGAGGAGAGGGATGGGAGGAGGAAGGAAGCCCACCTCCTAAAAGAAGAGAAAAAACTAGGAATTCAAAGCCAGGTCCCAGTCCAGAACTTCCCACTAGCTCAATGGTGGCCCCAAGGCAAGTTCTTCTCAGCCTGTTTCCTCCTCTGAAAAACAAGGTCTGAGGTCCCCTCCATCTGGAAAGGTTGATAAATCTGAGTCCTCTCTGCTCCAGACGAGTTTCCTACTCTCATCACTCACCTCTTACCTATGCAGGGCTGTGGAGGCCCTCTGGAGGACGCAAGAGGAAAAGACATAAACATGGCCAGGAGCTGCTCACAATTTGACTCAGCATACAAAATGAGGACATGACCTTGTAGAACAGACTATTACAAAGTAGGGAGAAAACGCAGGGTAAGAGAGTAGGCTGAATGGGGAAGGGCTTCTTATCTGATGCTTTTGGTGAGCACAACTGAGTTATATCTTCTACTTTCTGTTTGGCCCCATGTCAAGTGTCTATTACAATATATAAACATTATTATCACGCATGACTATTGTTATAGCATATGAACATTATCATAATATGATGCAAATATTGTTACAATATACGAATGCTCATGTAATGTATAAACATTGCCATCTTTCCTGAGATTTACCCTGTAATAAGGATGTTTTCATATTTCCCTTCGGACCTCTTTCAAGACCTGTTGAATAGGCATCTTCAAAAGGCCTTTCTCAGGGGCTTAGGAAAAGACAGAGAAGCTATTAATTAATTATTTTCTCCTTCATATGCCAGCTTCACCACTAACTAGGTTTATGCCAGTTTTCCCTTTTTTTTAAATGGGGGTATCATGCCTAACTACTTTCAGGGACTCAATGAGATAAGAGTTTCCTTTGGAGGAAATGCCACCTTACACATATTTTAAACTATTACCATTATAGAAGAAATGTTTTTCTCCAGAAATACGTACAAAGCAATTATCTAATTCTATTACACTTAAGACTGGGTCTGATAGTCTCACACTATCAGTTTTGCAAGCAACCTCTCACCCAGCCACTCAGTGTCTGCTTCTGGGGCCAAAGGAGGAAGGGTGTGAGCAGGATAGAAGACAATTTTGGCGGGCCATTATATTCCTAGTGTGCATTTGCAAGCGTATTTTGGAATAAGATGTAGCTGGCAGGATTGGACATCTTGGCTGAGGATAAAGAGATAATTCCTCTAATGCCTGGTCACTAGACATTGATTCATCTGTCATTCATTAGATCGGCATTTACCAAACAACTTCCACATTCTTGGCATTATGCTAGGTATTGTGGACATAAAGTGAATAAATCATGTTCCAGACAAATTTCACAGAATCAGTTACACACAAATCATATTCCCTGATGACAATGCAATTAAGTAGAAATCAACAACAACAAAAAAGATAAACCCCCATAAATATGTAAAATTTAAAAACTCATCACTAAATAAATCATGGACCACAAGAAGTGGTCACAATAAATCAGAAAATCCTTAGAACTTAATAGCAATGAAAACACTACATATCCAAATTTGCAAAACACAAAGAAAAATATATAGTCTTAAATATTAGGAAAGAAGAAAGTTTTAAAATTAATGAGCTAAGCATCCAGCATAAGAAATTAGAAAAGGAACAAAGAAATCCAAAGGAAAAAAAAATTAGAAAGAAGATAATAAAGATAAGAGCAGAAATTAATGAAATAAAAAGCAAAAAGTAAAAAAAATAAAGATCAACAAAGCCAAAAACTGGTTCTTCGAAATGACTAATAAAATAGATATGACTTTAGCATATTTTTAATGAGCACAAAAATATTAGGAATGAGACTAGCAATAGAACTACAGATTCAGTAGAGATTTAAAAGATAATGCAAAGAATGCTATGAAAAAGCTCATGCAAATTAATTTGAAAACTTAAATGGACAAATTCCAAGAAAAATATAACTTTGCAAAACTGACTTAAGAAGGAGTAAAAAGTACTAACAGTCCATAACTGTTAAAGAAATTATATCAGTAGCTAAAAATCTTCTCTCTCTCTCTCTCACACACACACACACACAAACACACACACACACACAAAATCAGATCTCAATGATCTTACAGAAAGATTACAATAAACTTTCCATGAAATAGATAATTCTAGCCTTCCAGAGAATAGAAAAGGAAGAATATCTCACTGTATCAAGCTAATATGTTGATACCAAACCCAGCAAGAGTAATTTTAAAAAAGAAAAGTGACATGTCATTTTAATATATAGACAGTGGTGAAAAAAATCCTAAACAAAATATGAGCCAAACAAATCCAGCAGTTTACTTTAAACAAATTATACTATATCATGACTAAGTCAGTTATACTAGGAATGAATGAAAGGTGGTTTAATAAGAAAATCCATCATTGTAATTCCCCAAAAAAGCAGATTTTAAAGCCTATAATTATCTCATAGTTGTAAAAAAGCATTTGATAAAATTCAATACCCATTAATTATTAAAAAAAAAAAAAGAAAACTCAGCAAAACTCATTCTTAGTGAGGAAACATTAGACACAGTCTTTTTACCACCAGGAAAGAGACAAGGATTCCACTGTCAACACCTATATTCAACATATTCTAAAGGTACCAGCCAGTGCTATAAGACATGAAAAATAAATAAAAGGTATAAAAATTAGAGAAGAAAAGAAACAAAATTCTCATTATTCACAGACAGTGTGTTTGTCAGAATCACCCAAAAGACTCTACAAAGTATTGGAAAGAATATGAGAATTTCACAAGCTATCTAGATATAAGCTCAATATATTAAAATAAGTTGTGTTTCTATATACTAGCAACAAAAGAAACACTGAATTTTTAAAGATATCATAAAGATAGCAAAAAATATATATATATATATACACACATATATACACACTTCCTAGGAATGAATCTAGACAAAGATGTGCAAAAAGGGAAGAGATTTAATGTCCATGGATAAAAAGGTTCAATAAAATGAAGATGTCGGTTCTCTTCAAATTTATCTAAAAACTCACTGAATTGCAACCAAAATTTCAACAAGTTTTTTCTTTAAAAAAAAAAAGTTACATGTCTCACTGTCACCACTGCAATAATATTACAGTGATGGAAGCAAAACCTGTGTTCTCAATGTAGCCACATTAACAATTTATGGGCCGCATGAACAACAGTGCCCATTTTCAATAGAATGAGGCTTCAACAATTTTTTTTTAAGGCACTTGGCCCAAGAATAGCCAAGACACTCCTGAAAAAGAAAGTAAAAGGAGTCTGTCTTATTAGATAGGAAGACTTATTAATGAGCTATAATAATAAACACTGAGTAGTATTGGTGCAAAAACTAACAATGGAAGAGAGTAGCAAGAACACAGATACAACACAGGTGTAGACACTTGATAAGTAAATGAGGGGACATTACAGAGCAATGGGGAGGGGAGGAGCTACTCATTAAAGGGTGTTAGGGTAGGTGATTATCCATATGGAGAAAAGTGAAACTGGATCTATACTTTTCACCATATACACTAATAAATTCCAAATAGATTCAAGAGTTATATGTGAAAAGCAAAGTCTTAAAACTTTTAAAAGACAATATAAGAAAACATATTTATTATCTTAGGGTAGCGAAGGATTTTTCAAGCAAGCCTCCACAAAAACATTCAACTACATTAAAATTGGGAATGTCTGTAGCTCAAAAAATACCATGAAGATATTGAAAAGATAAGCCATAAATTGGGAGAAGATATTTGCAACCCATACAATTGAAAAGGATTAGTATCTAGATATATAAAGAAATTTCTACAAATCACAAGTACAAAAAGGAAAGAAAATTCAACAGGAAAACAGGCAAAAGATATGATCAGACAATTTCACAAAAGAGGAAACACACGTGGCCAATAAATATATTAAAATATGATTATCCTCATTAGTAACCTGGAAAATGCAATTAAGAACACGAAAACTACCATTTTACAACTACTGGATTGGCAAAAAATTAAGAAGTCTATCAATACCAAGTGTTGGTGAGACTGAAGAGCAAGAGAAAATCTTAATCACTGCTTAGTGTGTAAACCAGTATAACTATTTTGGGAAACAACAAAGCATTGTTTTGTAAAGTTGAAATTTCCATACCTTACAGCACAGGTGTATAGCGCTCAGAAGAATGTTCATAGTATCATCCTTTGTAATAACAGAAAACTAAAAACAACCCAAATGTCTTCTAATGAAAGAATTAATTAATAAACTGTGATACAGTAGAGTCTCATTGTGGAAAAGTATACAAAAGCAAAAAATAAACTGCAGCTACACGCAACAACATGGATGGGAATCTTAGAAATATAACATTGAATGAAATAAGCAAGTCTCAGAAGACCTTGAAAGGAGATACAAGGTGTGATGGTGGAGAAGCCCACAGGTTCTTAGGTTGGGTGCTGGGTTCTCCCATATGCATAGTTAATAAACATCTGGCTTACATATGTTACATTCAATTTTGTGTGTATATAAAATATTGCATAAGTCCTTTCCCAGTTTAGTTCACGGTTTACTGAGACAGCATGACAACAAGTACACTGCATTCTGATAAATATAATGGAGCAAGTTATTTTAATGCTCTGGAAACAATTCTGCAGCTTTTATAGGTACTAAAGCCTCTACTGCATCACTAATAATGCTGTGAGGTAGGCAGGTCAGGAATTGTTATCCCCATTTTACAGAAGAGAAAACTGAGATTCAGAGAGTTTAAGACACATATTCAAGGTCACACAGCTAGTGAAGGGCAGAACTGGAATCATGTCCAGATATCCTGGCCCTGGCCCTGAGGTCTTCCTACGGATGCTTCTCCATTAAACACTCGGAGGGAATATTCTAGTCTATTTCTGACATCTCACTACTATGCCCTGAGCATAACTATGGTCCTTTTCCAGAAAAGCATTATTCAATTTCTTCAGATTTTCTTTCTTGGTCATGGAGCAGTGGTGCATCCCTGGGCCATCATTCCAGTTCAAAAGCTCTTAGAAGCTATCTGCACTTTGTAAGTGACCAGTGGGGGCTTTTCTTTAAGGGCAGAAGTTAATTACTGTCATGAAGCATGTCTTAGGGAACATATGGCTACATATAGCTATGCCTCTTACTTATTTTAACATCACGTGCTTTATATATATTCTTTTAATCCTCACGGAAAAACTTATGAGATAGGTATTATCCTCATTTTATAGATAAGAGAACCAAGGCCATTGCTAAGATTTACTATGATAAGGGGCCAGGAGATAAAAGAATGACCAACATCTCTGCACATGTGAGTGTTGGCAGTTACCGTACATGACCAATTAACGTATCACTGCCATTAAAATAAAAATGGAATCAGAGACACACAGGTGCTTTGATGTGGGATGGTGAAGATGATGACGATGATGATGATGATGATGGCTACACACAGTACTAATCTACCATTCTTTGTTTTTTTTATTTTTTGTTTTTCCTAAGGGCAGGATAAGAAAGACAATAGCACAAGTGATTCAAGTGAGGTACTAGGCATTTCTTCTTGACTCAAAGAATTATAACAGCCTGATATTTCTATAAAGAGACTTCATGGTATTATCTCCCTGACAATTTTTAATGAACAAGAGAGTTCGCTGTGTCTGAGGGACAGTGTGGATAGCTGCCTACATGAGGACAGATGGGTAGCATAAATAACAGTTCCGGGCCCCTGCCTTCTTTACTGGTGACCATCCCCCAGTGTCCCAGAAGAGTGCATGTATGAAGGACACCGAATCAGCTGGGGAGCGCATTCTCCATTATCTGTCACTGTTGGCTCAGAACAAACTAGAATCCTTCCATTTCCTCTGTTTCCACATGGAAGCTGGAATGCCAGGTATAGCTCTTGCCCACTCAACGTCCAAACTCCCTTCAGGAGGTAACAGCATTCCGATTTTCCTTTGAGAAACCATCTTTCCTCACCTTTAGCGTGGAAAGTGTGTTCCAGATAGCTTTACATCCACTACTGGCTCCGGCATTGGACCTGTGATGCAGGTTTGGTAAATCAAAACCCCACGTTTCTGGTCACAGTGATGAGTTTAGGAATGGGCGTGTGACCCAAACTAGCTAACAGAGTCTGACTTTATCCTTTTAAAAGAGCTCTAAAGATTGAGGCAATCTCTCTGTGTTGCTAACCTGGTAAGAGAAAAGCCTGCAGCTGCCAGGGGCTACCTCTTGAGAGAGCCTGCCCTGAGAATGAAGAAGCCTTTGTATTGGAGACAGGAGATGGAGAGAGAAAAAAACCAAGTCCGTATGATATGATACAGTCATCCAGGGCTCATTCTACTCGTGGACTCCTCAGTTATGAAAAAATGAATTATGTGGTCATGCAGTTGTGTTTGTGTTGTTGTTGTTTTATTTATTTTTTTGCTTAAGCAACTCTGAGCTGGGTTGCTGTTACTTGCAACCACAAGAGTCCAGATGATGAATACATTGAATGTAATCAAATTTCCCTACAACTTTACTGAACCACAGAGTCCTAATATTGGCGTTCATTTTGTCCAAAGCCAGAGCACCAAGAGTAATAAGTGAATGTGTTTCCTTTTAAAAGGTAAATATTGAGAAACCTGCTCTGGGATCCTAGAAATCTCTGCAGAATACATCAGTCTAAAGCAGTCCTCCCCAACCTTTTCCATTTGGGGGCACACACAGAAAATTCTAGAAGTGTGTAAGGCACAATGGAGAAAGCAAAGGCAACTGGCCCAAGGACTCAAGCATCCCGAGCCCTTGGCAACCATCCCAAGAGCTGAAGGGACCAATCCCCAGGCACCCCTGCCTCCCAGGGACCAGGTGGGAAGCTTCACTAGAAGAAAGTAAAGGTAGGAGGCGAGGGAAAGTAGAGGTAGGGATTTCAGAGCAAATCCTCAAATGAGTCTTCTCTTAACAAGATGGGTGACCTGCCTTATCTAACAGTACATTCCTCATCCTCCATACACCATTCTGAAACAAAGTGATTTTCAATTATTAGCATTGTTCTTCAAAATCAGCCTGCCAAAACCCAGCTGTTTCCGCACAGTCAGGCTTTCTGGGCTGTGTGGCTCTGCCTTCGTGGGAAGGACCCTCGCTCTGATGAAACTGCTTCTGCTCTAGAGCAGACCCAGACGTTCAGCCAAGAAACAAGGGGACAGAAGGTCACTGGACTGGGGGTGGAAGGCGGAGTATCCGTAGAGCCGGGCCGAAAGAATGCCATTATTCAAGAAATGATTGAAGAGTTTCTCCAAGACTGGCCAGAGGAGTCACCGTCTTTGAACTCTGGGGGTTTAAGAACGCTGAGCACCCAGTGGGCAGATACTTCCGTTGACCCTTTAGGTCAAACAAGGTTAGAAGGGTGGAAGGAGCTTCTTTTCTTTATAAATCCAGGAGCTCGACTTTGTCTGCGAGTGCAAAGACTCTTAAGGAAAGGCACGTTGCTGTTTTATTAATAGCTGTATCTTCCTGTTTATCCAGCACTTATTACCCAACTTTCTTGGACAGCCGGCCCGTCAACAAGCCAACAAATATTATCAAACCTGCTCTATATGCAAGACAGGAGGCAGGGGATATGAGAGAGACACAAAGATGCCTAAGACATGTGGTTTCAATAAGTCAGGAGCATAGACACATTTCTAATTAAGTCTAAGGTAGATGATGATAAATGCCCCAATAGAGGTACCAGCTAAGTGTTTGGAGAACTCAAGGGAGGTGGGGAGGGAGTCCAATGGGCTTGGACGGGGTGGTAAAGATCTAAGAAGGTTTCCTAGGGGAAATCACCTAAGGTCTGGGTCATTAAGGATAAGAGCAAAAAATGGCATTCCCAGTGGCTTCTCATGTCACATGGGTCCCCCTCCCGGAGGAAAAGGGACTGTGTCTTGTGTTTTGGGCTGAATTGTGTCCCCCCAAAATTCATATGTTGAAGTCAAATTGTGTCCCTTAAAATTCATATGTTGACGTTTTAACCCCCAGTACCTCAGAATGTGACTGTCTTTGAAGATAGGGTCTTTAAAAGTGATTAAGTTAAACTGAAGTCATTAGGGTGGGTCTTAACCCAATGTGACTGGCATCCTCATAAGATGGGGGAGTTTGGACACAGAGATACACATAGAAGGAAGACGATGTGAAGGTGACTTTTTATAAGCCAAGGAGAGAAGCCTAGAACAGAACCCTCCCTTGAGGCCCTCAGCAGGATCCAACTCTGCCTACACCTTGATCTTGGACTTCCAGCCTTTGGAACTGTGAGAAAATAGATGTCTGTTGTCCTAGCTCCCTAGTCTGTGGTGCTTGTTATGGCAACCCGAGTACACTCGGACTTTCTGTGTGCTTCGCCCTGGCCCTGAACACCTCCCACCCTGGAGACTGTCCCCAGCCTCCCAGAGGGACATGACCGGCTTGCCCTCCTCCCTCCCCCACCTGGTCTCAGGGTTCTTAGCGTGGCTGTGGCTCGCTGGGCTCAACTCTGGAACTGCACACGTTCTTCCTCATGGTCAGTAGGCTGCCCTGGAACGCGATCCTGGCGATCCTGTCCTCCTCATGAGAGCTAAAAGCCAAGTCACGCTATCTCCTACTGTCTTAATCGCTTTCTATTTTATTAACCCTTCTGTGATTCGTCCACTTCTGAAGTACCAGGGTCTCCTATCTCCTTTTAATTTTTTTTTCATCTTCAGAGGGAGATCATGCTAACAGCCACATTTGTTCCATTTACAACTCTTTATGGAGCTTGAACGTGGAAAGAACAGAGCTGTATGACTTACAAAGTAGATGTGGCTTGGCCTGCCCCTGCAGCTGGGTTGGGGCAGAATTCTTGTGAAACCAAACTCTAGTGAAAGGAACTGAGGCCGATGCAATGAGCCTACTTTAGAAAGACAGTTCAATTCAATGCCCTGACTCACCTTATCCCGACAAACACTAGCCTGACCAAACTGCTTAGAATATAAAAGTTAACACGGGCACCAGAATCAGAGCTCCCGCCATTGTCTGCCTGAGATCCTGTGTTGTTCATTTGTTATCCCCACGATGAGTGAGTGCACCTAACTAATCCTACAGATCACGCTCCTCTGTGAGGCCCACGGAGAAGGGACCTGTTCAAGGTCACTCAGCTTCCAAATGCGGTCTCTTTCCACAGCACAGCACAGTTTCCTGGGATTAGGAATCCTGCGCCTTTGGGCTTTATCCCAGCTCTGCAAATGACAGGCAAGGTGACACTGGACAAATTATTTCCCATCCCTGGTCTCCAGATTCCCAACTCAACTATGACCATCCTGTCTCTGGGTACACTTCCTTGACTCTCTTGGGCAGAGTTAGTTGTCCCCACAATACTTATGCCAGGGCAGCCATGTGGTGGTCTCCGAAAGAGCTGGCAACCCCCCATCCCGGGGATACACACACACACACACACACACACACACACACTCCATTTCCCTTGGGTCCTCAAAGGAGCCCTGCCCCCAACTAAAGGACGAAGCTTGGCCCTAGCCCACCCTCAGCACTCCCCCAGCCACAGTGCTACCTTGGGAGGATCCATAAACACCTCAGACCTCATCTTCAACTCCCCTTAGACAGGGAAGATCAAATTTTACATTTAAAACCCAATTCCAAATGTAAAATAGCTAGCTAGTGGGAAGCAGCCGCATAGCACAGGGAGCTCAGCTTGGTGCTTTGTGACCACCTAGAGGGGTGGGGTAGGGAGGGTGGGAGGGAGACACAAGAGGGAGATATGGGGATATATGTATATGTATAACTGATTCACTTTGTTATAAAGCAGAAACTAACACACCATTGTAAAGAAATTATACTCCAATAAAAATAAAATAAAATAAAATGCACTAGTGAAAAAACAAAAAAAACCCCCAATTCCAGTCTGGCAAAATCTCAACTTTGTTCTTTTGAAACCTCAGGGTAGGAGAGGCGTCAGACACTCGAGAGTTCTGAAAGTACCACTTTGGGAGTTAGGAGAAGTGTTCTACGCAAGCCAGTCATAAAATTCTAATTCATTTACCCGGAAAGTTCCCAAGAGGTTTACAGCTGTGGCATCTGGGCTGGGTTGCAGTTTGTTTGAACAAAGTGCTGACAAGCCCAAGATCAAGGTTTCTTCCCTTAGTGCCAATCTGCTCGTCACAAAGGGAAAACCCTGAGTCATAGTCCCAACCTATATTCTCCCTCCCGCCCCCATCGCAGCTAGCTCGCCTGTAATTTGTCAAAGGCAGAAGAGTGAGGATGTGTGGGCTCTTCCCCACCTGCTGACAGGGGAGGTGAGTATCAAGGTTTAAGTACAGCACAGAGACATGGCAGACTCAGGGAGCCACACTTGGCCGGATGCCCTATGGCGTGGTTGGATTTTGGACAACCCTCCTTGAACCCAGACAGCGCAATTCATTGGAATTTTATAAAAATCGTCCATGAAATCTATACATAAATTTAATAATGACCCTTAGAACAACAAACTAGTGAACATAACAAAAAGAGAAACAACGCACAGAGGTAAAGAGCAAACTAGTGGTTACCAGTGGGGAGAGGGAAGGGCGAGGGCAAGATAGGGATAGCGGATCAAGAGGTACAAACTATTATATATAAAATAAACTATAAAAATATATTGTACAACACAGGGAATATAGCCAATATTTTATAATAATTATAAATGGAGTAAACCTTTAAAGTTGTGAATCACTGTGTTGTACGCCTGTAACATATAATTTTGCACATCGACTATACTTCAATAAAAAATAATAATAATAATGACCCTTAGAAAAAACTTGAGTGTGAAAAAAGTTAAAGAAAAAGGTAATGGGGAGAAGAGATCAGACCAAATAACTCCCAGGGTCTCTGTCAATGTTTGACCTTCCTTCTTAGGTGTGGGATGATTATACAGCAAGGAGTCCGACTGAGTCTTCAGTCAATACTCATTTGACAAATACAAACGATGGACCAGGCACTAGGGATAGAGCAGAAACAAGATAAGAGATGGAATAGATAATAAACAAATAAGTACAGCCAAGATATGGAAACAACCCACATGTCCATCTGTGGATGAATGGATAAAGAAAAGGTGGTATATACATAATATAGAATAATATTCAGCCATAAAAAAGGGAAATCTTGGGCTTCCCCAGTGGCACAGTGGTTAAGAATCCACCTGCCAGTGCAGGGGACACGGGTTCGAGCCCTGGTTCAGGAAGATCCCACATTCCGCGGAGCAACGAAGTCCGCGTGCCACAACTACTAAGCCTGCTCTCTAGACCCGTGAGCCACGACTACTGAGCTCACGTGCCACAATTACTGAAGCGCCCATGCAGAGGCCATGCTCCGCAACAAGAGAAACCACCGCCATGAGAAGCCTGCACACTGCAATGAAGAGTAGCCCCCGCTCGCCACAACTAAAAGAAAGCCCGTGCCCAGCAACGAGGACCCAACACAGCCAAAAATAAATAAATAAAACAAATAAATTAAAAAGAAAAAAAGCGGGGGGGGGAATCTTTCTATTTGCTACAACATGGATGGACCTTGAGGGCATTATGCTAAATGAAATAAGTCAGAGAAAGAGCAGCTCCTCAGACCTCACTTATATGTGGACTCTTAAGGGGAAAAAAGCTCATAGATACAGAGAACAGATCGGTAGGGGGTAGGGGTGGACAAAATGGGTGAAGTGAGTCAAAAGGTACAAATACCCAGTTATAAAATAAATAAGTCATAGGGATGTAACATACCTCATGGCAACTATAGTTAACAATACTGTATTTCATGTTTGAAGGTTGTTGAGAGTAGATCTTAAAAGTTCTCATCACAAGAAAAAAAATTTTTTTATCTATGTATGGTGATGGATGTTAACTAAACTTATCGTGGGGATACGATATATACATTGAATCATTATACTGTACACCTGAAACTAATATAATGTTACATGTCAATTATGCCTCAATAAAACTATTTAATTAAAAGATAGTCATCGGGCTTCCCTGGTGGCGCAGTGGTTGAGAGTCCGCCTGCCGATGCGGGGGACACGGATTCGTGCCCCGGTCTGGGAGGATCCCACATGCTGCAGAGCAGCTGGGCCCGTGAGCCATGGCCGCTGAGCCTGCGCGTCCAGAGCCTGTGCTCCGCAACGGGAGAGGCCACAACAGTGAGAGGCCCGCGTACCGCAAAAAAAAAAAAAAAAAGAAAAAGAAAAAAGATAGTCATCAATCAGTGGTTCTCAAAGTAAGGTCCCGGACCAGAAGGATTAGCATCACTTGAAAGCCCAGGCCTCACCCCAGACCTACCGAATCAGAAATTCTGTGGGTGGGAGCCAGCAATCTGTGTTTGAAGCCCTCCAGATGATTTTACACACTCTCAAGTTTGGGACAAGTAATAATGATATGAGCTGTGACGGAGAATGATTGCAGGGTGACTTTGGACAGGTTGGTCAGGGACAGGCTCTTTAAGAAGGTATCATCTACTGAGCTGAAGCCTGAAAGAGGAGAATGAACCAGAGAGAGTTCCAAACAGAGGGACTTGAAAGTGCAAAGGCCCTGGGGTAGGGATGCTCTGTTTGAGAAGACAAAGGAGGCCAGTGTAGCCCGTGATCAGTAAAGAGCATCTGGCCCATCTTACGGGAGGAGGAGGGTCTGAAAGTCAGCAAGTCTACACTCTGGTTGACCTCTCCCATGGATAAACTGTGGGATATTGGGACAGTCACAGAGCCCTTCCAAGTATTCTCTAAAATGGGGAAAACGATCCTGAGCCTGCCTACTGGGCTGTCTGAGAATTCAGTGGATGCGAAAGCATTTGGAAAAGCGAGAGGCAGTGTTCAAGTGGGAATTATTATAATTAAGGGAGTCCCTTAAGGATGTAACTATAGGATCCAGCTTCCCACAGTGAGTAGCCATCAGACCACAGGCCAGCACCACCTGGTCCTGGGCCAGCTCCTGCTCTCTAGAGCTAAATGAGATTGAGACAATCCTTTAAAAAGGGTCTGTTTAGAAGGTCTGAGGTGCAGGATTTCCCAGAAAGGTCTGATTGTGGAACTCTTACATTCTTAGCCCATTGGTCAATCTAAGAAGATTCTTGGCTTCGCAAGGAATTTGTGTTTTGCTCCGGCTGCTTGCAAATTCTCCCCAGGTGTCATAAAGGCAACGCCAGATTTCTTACAGGACCAGGCCATGTGCTATCATCACAGTCAGAGCTAATTTCATCACCATCCACTGATGGTGGAACTCAAAAAAGGGATCCTGGAGGAACTCAAAAGAGGGCTCATCTCTGCCTCAAGCTTAAAAGAAGGCTCCGATCATTACTCTTAGAGAGCATGGAGGCGATATCCTTAGAGGCGGTCCAATCATTAGTTTAGACTTACTGCAAAATCGCTGCCTCCAGTGAAAAGATACTATCTCTGGAATCTACCTGCCTCCGGAAGGTACCCTCACCTAGCAGTCACAAGCATGTCCACATCCTGAGTGGTCAGGGCTGGAGGGAGCCTTGGAGATTGTGGTGCGGCCCCTCTTGTATAGATGGGGAAATGGAGCCCCGAAAGAGAGGGAAAAGGAGCCACGATCCCCCACTGAGTTTGTTGCAGTGATGAGATTAAATCAAGACCCCAGTCGTGATTTAATTCCGGGGCTCCGAAACCAGGAATCTTCTTCAAACAGATGTCAAGACACCACTTAAAACCCAGTGTTTACAGAACAGAGTCCAAGAGATTGGCGTGGCATTCAAGTCCATGCCAAGTTCCTGCCAAGTTCCTTAGCCTCATCTCTCACTCTACGGCTGCCCCGACCCCACCCCATGTCCATGCTGCAGCCGTGCACCAGCTGTCGTAAATGGGCAGGTGACCAATGGGCTCACGACCAAGGCTGGTCCTCACCAGTAGTCCTCAATGTGCCGTGAAGCTTCTGGCCTCCATGTCTTTGCCCAGGCTGTTTCCTCAACCCAGAAAGCCCTTCACCATCTCCCACATGAAAATTCTACTCACGCCTCCAAACATCGACTTAGAGGCCGTCATATCCATTGCCAGAGCGGAATCTCTATCCCTTGCGGGCACCCCTACAGCACCCAGCCATACTGCTCTCACCACCCCTCACACTCCGGCTCATGTAAAGACACTGATGAGTTATGGGCACCCACCCTTCCCCAACTCTCACTCACATCTGCTCAGCTGTGAGATCCTGAAGGCAGGGCCCAACTCTTATTCATCTTTAGATTCCCTCCCAGCACTTGGCAGTGTCTGACACAGAGACGTGCTCAGTGAATACGTGTATAATCAAATGGATGCACAGATGTGGAACACCTGTCCTTATGGAAGGATTCTGTGATCACTGCAGCCAGGGCCAACAGAGAGCCTCGTACCTGCTTTGGCTGCTGTCCCATTACCTCGGGCTATAACTATGTATGTGTTGGGCTCCCTACGTCCTACCAACCTACCTCAACTCCTGGCAAGAGACTGTGAATTCCCGAAGGTACTGATGATGCCTGATTTATCTTTGTGTGAACAGCACAGACCCCAGCATGGAAATGATAAACGAATGAAGTCCATTAATGATAATAAATTAATCTATGTGGACAACTGTACCTGAGGTGTAATCAGTTTCTCTCACTCATTTGAACACTACATACGATTCACCGCATGTCACTTTTCTGCTTGTTCAACAAATACTTATCAGGTGCTAAAAATACAACAGTGAACAAGACAGAAAGTTCCTGCTGGACAGACAGACATTAAATAAATAATCACAAATGTCTATTTATCACTGTTACGGAACATGCAGCAGAGGACACAGTACAGGATGCTGTGGTCACTGCTAAGTTGGCTCTGAGTTCATCGCCCGCCCTAGCGCCCCCCTCCCATCATGTTTCATTTTGGTCACAGTGGCTTCAGCAGAAATGGCCACCCCTCATCCAGCTCAGATGCAGAAAACAGATGACTTGTCTTTCTCCCCAACGGGAATGAAGCAGAGTCCAGGTTTTTTGTGTCTTTGCAATATTTAATATAATCTCCCTTAAATTATTATCCCTTGCTTCCCATGGGAACTGTTGAAGATGCCAATTTCATACTGATTCCGGATGCAAAGTCTGTTCTTTCTGACCTCATTGATGCCTGGGGGATGCGTTAAGACCTGTGAAATATGTGGGGCTCATAAATCAACTCTGGCTGGGTTTCTGCACATGTTTTAGCTTGAAGGAAAGTCAGTTCACACTGACAAGTCCCCCACGCCTCATCGCCTCCCAGCCCCGACCCGCCCGCGTCCCCTGGAGCCTGTGGATGTTGGCTGCCTGGGGCAGGGCCCAGGGCTGGCTGTCCCCATCTCCCCTCTGGCCCGGCTCCGACAAGCCGAGGGGAATGGGAGGTCAGTCCTTAACATCCAGTCTGATGTCTGAGTCTCTCCGGAGGGAAGGAATCCTGTGAATGTCCTTTCCCTGCCAGCCCCCAAGGAGATGGCCCGGGGACCCTTCCCCAAGCATGCACCTCTGTTTCCAAGGCAAACAGGAACCTCCTGCCGCTTGCTGGGCTCCAGGGGATGCCAACAGCGTGTCATACAATTGAATGGAGCCCCTTGGAGTTTTGCGAGGAGCTGACCCTGGCTGGAGGCGGATCCCTGAGAGCCAATCCCTCCCATGGCAGAGAAACAAAGTCGCAGGTCCAAGGTGGAAAGAACACAGCCTTCCACAGATTTCCCCTGTGGCACAGCCCAAAGCGGAAAGGGTGGTGGAGGTGGGTCTCTTTGTAAATCAGTCTGAACAGATGGCTGTTCACAAGCATCTTTTCCTATCAGCCCCTCAGCTACAGTGTAAATTCAATTCAGTTCAACACCCACTGAGTGCCGGTGGTCCAAGGAAGCATGCCGGGTGCGGGGGCACACACAGTAACCACGGCCCTGGCGTTCAAGGAACAGAGACACGCCTGGTTATCTTGGTCCTCCCTTGGCACTCAGCACAGTGGGGGCCGGTCGAGGGGGTGGGCTTTGAGGGGTGATGAGAGACCGAGTATGGAAGTGAGTGAAGGTACCCCCACTCGCCTGAGTTGAACGGTGCCCACACTCTCCTTCCATTCATCCCTTCACTCATTCATTCATTAGTTGTCAATAGCTTATTGAGAATTCACGCTGCCGGATGCTGAGGATAAACAGTGGATGCTGGCGCAGTGGCTGCGTCCAAGGAACCCTCCCGCCACAGTCCCAACTCCCAACACCCACGCCCTGGTGAGAGCACGTGGGCACCGGCCTGCCCTCTGTCACACACCTGGGGCATGCCAGGAAGCCGCGGCCTTTCTGCCTCCAAGTGGGAGACCAGCCAGACTGCTCGGGGGTCATCTGACTCAGGGGTCTCTCTGATGACGGGTCAGACCAGCCCACCAGCACTTCCCGGTCACCGCCTGCTTGGCCAGCATGGCCTGGAGTCTGTCTTTCTGTCTGTCTGCGTGTCCATGTGTCCAGAGAGGCTGGCAGCCAAAGGAAGAGAATGAATGTACCCATCTGCCTCCTAGGCACCCCCAGGGGTAAGAGGGCCCCAGAGAACAGCTCAAAGGCAGGCCCTCTGGCTGAGTGGATCTGGGGAGAAGAATCAGCGCGTGGTCGCAAACCCAAAGGCGGTGCCTTTCCCTCGCCTTCTTTTTTTTTTTGGCCACACTGCTTGGCATGCGGGATCTTAGTTCCCTGACCAGGGATCGAAGCCGTGCCCCCTGCAGTGGCAGGACAGAGTCCTAACCACTGGACCGCCAGGGAATTCCTCCCCTTTCCCTCTCCCTCCTCAAACCTCCCCACCTGGGATAAGCTGCCAGCAAGCACCTGCCCCGTCTGCCCCTGTGGCTGGGCAGGGATTGGCAAGATATGACGCAACAGAGTTGCTGCCCCTCCAGGAAGGGGTAGGGAGAGTGACAGCAGCTGTTGCTTAGCGGTTGCAGACAGGACTATCAGACACTCAGCACATCCTTTGCTAAAAACAAGTACTATCATCCCATCTGGTAGATAGGCCACTCAAAGGGTTTACCGCTCGGAGCCAGGCACCTGTGCAGGGGTGGGGTTCGAACCCCAGCATCTCTGAATCGAGAGCCCACGCTCTCCCCATGCATCCAACTGCCTTCCACCACTCCCTGGCCTAGTCACCGACTCCTTCCAGGCCTTTGAGAAAACAAAGATTCCCTTTCTTTGGGTAACAGCAGATATTATAACTTGGGCCTCGCAGATGATATTTGCTTGAGGCTGTTGTTGGCAACATTAAATACGATTCCTAATTTATGGTTTTAATCAGTTTCATACTGATTTTGAAACTGACCATACTGATCAGTTTCATATGGTTTTCAATCAGTACGCATGCACACACTCTCCACAACACTGATACTTTGCTTTCATATGGTATTTGTACTTCTTTATTTCATTTAATCCTTTCCTAATAGCACAGAGAGTTCCCAAATCACTGTTTCTTGCATCACGCTGGGGTGGGGGCAGGAGCCGCAGACGCCATGCACACACGCAGAGCAGAGCCACGCAGAGCTCCCGCAGAGGCTGCCAAGGCGGGTGCAGAACCTATGCGAGCAGTTCTGCTCTCAAGTTTTCCAGTGGTGTGCTCACCCCCCTTCATCTAAAGGATCTTGGAAAAGAAATCTACAACCAGTATTGACGACAAAGGAGGAGGTACAGACACCTTCCCACACATCCAGAACCACTGCGCCTCTTTGAGAAGCATCATCACATGCACCTCCCACTAATTTCAAGCACACGTGGCTGAATGGGCTGCAGTGGCCCTCCAGCAGGGGCTCTCTGGAGATCTGGCCTTAACACCCGCTTTCACTGGGACCATCCAAAGCAAAGCTGGATCGCGCTGCTGCTCAAAGTTCCCGCTTCTCCATCCTCTTGCGATCCCCACACTTGCTCTTCACACACAACTGGCTAATCCCAGAATGGAACATATTGAAAAGGAACACGACCAGACCAAGGAACATAAGGTGAGAGCCAAGAAAAAGTTGTGGTTCATTGAGAAAACTGCCACGCTAGGCAGTGGGGAAGTGCCTATTCCACACACAAAGGCACCCAGGGCCGGGCGTGCCCCACAGTGGGTTTCCACCCAGCGCGGAGGCTGGCCAGTGCCCTGGACCTCACCGCAGGCCGGGGCCAGTCCCCGTGGGTGGCTCCAACTGTGGGTGGTTCGGGCTTCCTCATAAATGGAGGACTGACACGGTCCTAGCAGAAGATGTCACCAAGTGTGTGGGCTGGCTGAAACACACGAGTAGAGAAGGACCACATCACGAGTGATCCAGGTGAGAGCGAGTTAACAGAAAACCCAGGCTGTCTGGACACAAACATTATCTTTCCTAAGGACTGGGAATTGAAGAAATCATCTGGTCCAGGGAATGCGTTTTGCAGACCGATGAAGCCATGGACCCTTTCTCAGAATAATGTTTTTAATTGCATACATTAAATTCACAGGATTATGAAAGAACCCAATTACACTGAAAGACAGTTATCAAAATATTTTTTAAACATATATGTAATATGTATAGTAACATACACGCTTCTTTATCAGTGACAAAAATTAGAAATGACAAGACTGGACAGCAGGTCTAATATCTCCTACAATTTTCAAGTAACGGTAAGTGAGAATACTTCAAAATAATATTTCAAAATATGTCAGAATAACTGGTACAGCTGTAATGTGATGTATAAATATCTGTGTTTCTCTTGTTAATACTGCCACAGGTATTGCTAAGAGTCCTGTGGCTTACTGCCTCTATAAAGAAAAATAATACTAAATTTCATTAGAAGTTAGTAGAGAAAAAAGATGAAAATGGATCCCCTAAATTCCATCCACAGACCCCATATTAAGACCCCTAATCCCTTCTTTTTTACAGATAATAAACCTTAGGCCAGAGAAGCCAAGTGACTTTCTTAATGGCACACAGCTGCTCTGGGATCAGAGTTCAGCTCTTACTGATGTCCTGTCTCTACCACTACAGCATGCTGCTTCAATTTAGGCTTTAAAAACATTTCTTTTGGATTTTTTGTTTTTGTTTTTAAACAAAAGTAATACATTCTTCTAAGAGATTCATATAACATGGGAATTTCATTTAAAAAATAAAGTTTCTACGTTTCTTTAAATGCAGGCCTATCTAAGAGTAGACAGATGGACAAGAGCCTTCCTGGACCAGCAGGATCACATCATCCAGGAGCTTCTGCAAAAGGCAGAACCTCGGGCCCCAGACCAGACCTGCAGTCAGATTCTGCATTTCCCCAGGTGACTCAGGGGCACATTCATGTGTAAGAAGAGCTGCTGTGAACAACCTCCTGGAGTCCCTTCTCTGCTGTGTTCTCCTTGGAAGCACAAGTAACCCCAACCCCTGACACTGAAAGCGGCGAGAATTCAACCCTCAACCCTCTAAAAGCCTTGCATTCTTAAGTCTGATTCCCAGAGGAAAGAATAAACAATAACAGAATAACAGGACTAGGGGTTTGGAGTAGGAGAATTCATCACGGAATGATGAGATCCGACACAGTAAAAATAACATTGTAACAACTCACTGTTATTAACCCTTACTGAGAGCCAGCCTCCATACTAGACCAGGCACATGCACTATCTCATTGAATTCTCACAAATATCCTACACTAATAGTTAATGCTGTCATCCCTATTTACAGATGGAAAAACAGGTTCAGAGAGGCTACGCTGCTTGCTCACCGTCCCAGCCAATGATCGGGAGAGACCTGAAGCAAGACGGGACAACCTGAGTGGGGGGGCCGCATGTGAGCAGGCTTGCTGAGGCCCAGTTCACAGGGACATCTGAGCAAACCTGACTGTGTCCCACCTCAATCCTGGGTCCCCCTCCTCACCAGGCCTGCCTGGTCCTGATGCCTTTAGCAGCTAGAGAACCGAGTGGTTTCTGCTTCCTGTGCTCTCTTTCCGGTCTCATCCAGAGGACTTGGTTTCAAACCTGTGTTAAAAAAGTAAGAAGAAAAGCCTGCAGGCGGCTGCCCCATCCAAGCACTCTTGCCCTTGTCTTACCTGCTGGGTGGTTAATTGTTTTGTTCCACAATTAAATAAACCTAGCCTTTGCCGGCATCTCGAAGCATCTGAGTGAAGTCTCATTAAGCACTGAACTGGGCAAAGCCCAGCAAGGTCTGCAAGGTGGGTGAGTACCACGCTCGGTTTTAGGTCATTTTAAAAGTTTTCAAGAACTAGGCCCTCAATACATTTTCAGACTCGATGACTCTCTACAGGTTATCTCAAGACCCTAGGATCTTTCCCAATTAACATTTACCACGTGATACTCCATGCAGACACCGGGCAAGATATTTTCACAAGTTATCTGTGCGGTAGGCATTGTTGTACCCATTTTACAGATGAGGAAACTGAGGCTCCAGTCTCACAGCCAGGAAGTGGCCAAACCAAGGTGAGAATCAAGGCCTGGCTGGCTTCCCAGTTCCAGCCCTCTCCACTCCAGCACACACGGCCTTCCCATCTCTGCCTTCTCTTCGAAATTCTCAGGAATCAATCAGAGGCCACCTGGTACACAGCTGCTCTGGGATCAGAGTTCAGCTCTTACTGATGTCCTGTCCCAGAGGCTGCTTGTTCCGTGACTAATCTCCCTTCCTTGACGGTAAGCTCTGAAGACAGCCCCACGGCTGTGCCCAGACTCCCTGCCCCCTCAGTGCCTAAGCCAGAGCCTGGCACCAAAGAGGTGCTCTATAAACAGTGACTGAATACACATTGGCCGGCTTTCAGGAAAAATAACTCAAGAGAAAGCCTCAGGCCAATGCCATTCATCTTCCAAAAGGATCCATTTGTGTTCCTCTCTGCCCGCTCAGGCACTTTGATCAATGAGAAAACCCCAGGCCAGGAGGGAGTATAAAGATATTGCTTGTAACTTCACAAATGACCAGAGGAATTCCTTCAGTCCCTGGGGTAGCGCGGCTCTCGTAAAAGACTGCTTTCTCAGTTGTGAAACATTTCACGAGCATCAGTTATTGGTGGAGTCCCTAGGTTTGACACTGCGCCAAGCTGATTAGCAAAGCCAGAACGAAGAATGTCCACCCAGAGTGGTGACGAGTGGAGCCCCAAACGGGACAAATACGCGTGAACAAGTGGCATTAACATTCAGGGACCCTAGCCAGAGGTCCTATTCTCAGAGGCAGTATGATGATAGAAAGGTTCCTCAATGGGGGTTCAAATCCCAGGGGCCCAATCGCTCAGCTCACCCCTCCCTGAGTCTTCAGCACCAACACTGTTAACGCCACAGCATCCTGCCTTTCCTGCAACAGCCCTTTCCTCTTTGCCAGTAACCATGTCTATCTGGCTCTCCATCGTCTGAGATGCTGACCACCAGATCGCCCAAGGGGCCAGCATCTGGAGGACACAGTCTAACCAGCCATGAGTCCACCACCCTCATGGAAGTTGCCCTGGTGCTGGGCACCCACAAGCCAAGATGCCAGTTTTCTTGATGACAAAAACCTTCTTGGTTCCTGAACTGTAATTCTTGGATTACTGCCTGCGTCAAAGGTCCTGAGTGATCCAGATTTACATCTCGGGGCTTGTGGACTCAAATCTGAGGCCAAACTTTGTTCCAGAAAGAGCAGGGTCTAGTCACCTCCCAAGTGGAACACCAAACAGAGAGGTCAACAAGGAAGCTCAGGGCTTCAAGGGACCCGGGCTCTGAGCCTGGCCCGGCCCAGCCTGCAGAGGCAGGGGACAAGGCAGGAAATTGCTACCTTGAAAGTGGGTCCAAAACCCAGAAAGAGTAAAGCCTCAGTGAAAAGTGTCCACTTGCTTTTTTAAGGCAGACTTACTTACAGTTTACGGGAAGAAACCAGGGCATGGAAAGGACAAAAGAGCAAGGGCACTACATAGGAAACAGTTGGCCCCCAACTTTAAACTTCAATTGGATCAAGTCTCTAGATTTAACTATTACCAGTTTACGGAAAAGTAGAGGGGTTGAAGGAATACGTTATATACCACACCGACAACACAAGCAGCAATATCACAAATGTAGGAAATTCTACAGGACAAACGACTCAGCCTCTTCAACAAATACGTGGTAAGAGAGACAAAGAAGATTAAGACATAGTTAAGAGATTTGTCAACCAAATGCAATCTGTAGACCTTGTTTGGATCTGATTCTAAAAGAAAACAATAGAAAGGGGACATTTACGAAATGACCAAGGAAAGTTGAATCCCACCCAGATATTTAATGATAAAAAGGAATTATTGTTGATTTTGTAGGTTTGATAATGGTATTGTGACTATGAGTTTTTAAAGAAGCTTTATCTCTTAGAGACACATTCTGAAGTATTTAAGGATAAAATGATTTGATGCCTGAGATTTGCTTTAAATTGATCCACTGGGTCAGAGTAAAGAAGAAATGAGAGTGGGTCTGTGTTGAGAATGACCAAACTGGGTGAAAAGTAGACAAGTGTTCATAATGATCTCTCTGCTTTTGTCTAGGTTCAAAGTTTTACAGAACAAAAATTTATTTACAAAAAAAACAAGGCAAGAGAAGGCCCTAGTTTTTCATCATGGCTCCAGGACTGACTCTTGAGAGGCTTGAACAAACTTTTACCTCGCTGAGCCTCAGTTTCCTCATCCAGAGCCCGAATGGGTTCAAGTCCTGGCTCGGCGCTCACTTGCTGTGTGACTTTGGACAGATTCTTAACCTCTCTGTGCTTCAGGGCCAACAGGAACAACAATAGTCCTACCGCAGGGGTTGTGGTGAGGATTCAACATGTTCATTAAGGTAAAGATCCTGGCACGCAGCACTACATGTTTGGTTTTATTCCTACTGCTGCCATCATCACTGTCGTTGATTATTTTCTACATTGAAGAGGAAGAGGAGAAGAAGGCCCCCTGGAGATGTGGTCCTCCCCTCGCAGAACACCCAAGTTTTAGAAGCGTTTCCCAATTCTCCCCATCACACTGGAGCTGCTTACTCCAGCTTCCTCCCCAGGATCAGACCTACACTCTGGAAAAAAGGGACACTCCTTCTCTGGCAGTGACGACCCCAATCACCTGCTTCTCCTTTCAACAATGTCCCCGTCTTGGTTCCTTTGGTTCCTCCCCCCTCTCCCCCTCCCCGTCTCTGAGCCCTGCTTCCCTGTGGCCTGTTCCCAGGCCCGCCTCTCTCATCCCTGTTCCCGTCCTTCTGGGGCCCCCTCCCCATGACTTCCCCTCTCATAATGCCCAGAAGGACCTGTGTAAACCAGAAAAGGCAGGGTGGGGTGAAGGGAGGTTGGAAGGAACCCGGGACTTATGAATGCATAAGGCTGAACTTTCTGGAAGTGGACGGGCCGGGTGCCAGTCCTCCTAGGGTTCCTGGATCGTATTCTCCTTACAAAAGGGCCATTATGAAGACTCCACATCCCCCATGTGACAGGTTGGGGGCCTGTAAAAAAGTGCATGACGTCACAGGGACCAGGAGATAAACAGGGTTCCCAGCTGCGTCTTATTCTCGAGGGCACTGGGATCCTGGAAAGAGGGCTGTGGGAGGGAGGGGGGTGCTTCAGAGAGCCCTGTGGCCATTCCAGGCTGTTCCCCAAAAGGGGCCTGCAGGACTGCCCAAGACATCAGGGAGCCCTACAGCCATCTGAAGCCCCTCCCGAAACCCTGGAGTGACTCGGCGGCTCACTCCACCCCCTTCCTCACTTCCAGACGTGCACATGGTCACTCAGCTTGTCCAGCCCCACAGGACATCGTGGAAGAGCATCACCCCACCCCCAACCTCTCTTTCTCTGCATTTGCTTCGGGATCATTTCTCTTCTCCCGAACGAGAGAGGTCACATGGGCGAGTTAGGAAAATGTGGGCTGGTTGTCAGGAGAGCTGGACTCCCGTAAGTACCTAACTTGGTGGAGTCCACACTCCCTTTTTTATAAAAGGAAGAGGCTGCAGTTAAAGACTGTTAAAGTCCCTGCCAGTTACAGCGGCCTATTGTTCTACAGGTTCTAAGGAAGTACGTTACTATCTTCCCCACCAGTGCTTCAGTCCACGGCTTGATTCAGTCTACTCTTTCCCGTGAACACTTATCTATGTTCAAAGTGACCCTCGGCCAGCTCCCCGCCCCCCCCACACACATACACACACACACACCCCTTGAGACCAGTAAGAATAGAGAAGTTTAGTTAAGGTGTATCCAATTTTCCCTTTTAGCTCTGAGAGATACTTGTTTGCATATTATTTCCATGTCGTCAAATGGAAATGCACTCATTTGCATGAACATATAGAAGACATTACAAAATCACCAACACAGCCTCTCTAACAGTGGGTTACAGCTCAACACTTCAGAGCCCTGAAATGGGGCCAACAAAAACCTCACTAAGTAGACTGATGGTCTACCAAACTTTCAGGGTATAGGAAGGAAATATTAGAATTTCAATTCATATTTATTTTGATCACATCCTTTAAATGTTTCTATTTCTTACATATACTTTACACTCCTCCAACCATATTACAATAACAGGATACGCATGTAATTTATAAACATGCACATAGTAAGGGTCCAGGCTCAGAAAGATTTTGCAGATGGGGTGCATGATCAAAACCTTTGCAGCCGTCATCACTCTAGACCATCTCCCAAAGCTGGGGACAGTCGCAAAGTTTTGGTCCAGCCAAAGCTGAAGCAACAAGGGAGGATCCCAGGTAAACCTCCACCAAGGCCACACTGGCCAACAGAGCACCAGTGCATACCAGGGCACCTGTCATACCACTTGCCAACAGCCTGGGGACATCATGGCATATGGCGTCTCCTTCCTCCCCAAGGTCCACTCTTGCTATGAGCTCCCATCAGCGAGGCTCCTTTTGGTCCAAAGAACCCTGGTCCCCACCCAAGGACCCCACTTTCTTTCCAGAACAGTTGGCCCTGGCCCTCAAGTCTTCTTTTGTTTCAGGAGCAAACGTTCCATTCGAGGGTGAGTAATGCTGAAGACCCTAGAAAGCTGGTCCTTTCTAGAGCTTCCCTCTGGGATTCACTTACTGCATCTGACCAGACATATTTGTTATCGAAGAGAGAAAACATGACCTTGGTCTTCAAACAGATAGATGATAGATATGACCTAAAGGCAGATAGACAGATACATAGATGAATGATTGATAGACAGATAGACATAGATAGAAATAGATAGATGACAGATTGATGATAGATGATAGGTAGATACATAGATCGATAGATAGATACATAGATGATAGACAGATAGATAGATGAAAATAAAGAAAAAACAAATTGGCTTTCTGGGGGACTATCAATAAGACAGCACACTAAACTCCTCCCTGGGTGGGAGGGTACCCAGAGACACAGGCTGCTAAGAGTGAAAGAACCGTGTACCACGTAGGTTGTTTCACTGGTTCATTGCATGAGAACTGACTTCCCATTTGGGGCTGACCTGCTAGACTAGGACGATGCCTTCACCAATGGAGAGGAAGCCTAGGACGCTGGGCTACTCACCTACACACTGGTTGCCTTCATCCATCTGGTATCCAAGGCGACACATGAGAGGCCTCGAAATCGTGGGGTAGTTTGGAGCTGACAGCGGGGGTGCAGCTGCTGGGTACGGACCTGAGTAGGGGTTGGAGTAGGGGTTGGAGTAGGGCCCTCGATACACTGGGTTTGTTCGGGGGATGCATAAATACCCGCCGTTTTGGTTAACACACATCATGTCTCCTCGGCAGGCCTCGGGGATGGTCCGGCACTCATCAATATCTGCAAGGGCCACAGAAAGGACAGGCGTTAGTGGCCCCTTGGCCACACTGTGCCAACTTCAGCAGAGCTCTGTACCAAGAACGCCATGAAGGACACCCAAACACTCTTTACCAGCATCTGCTCCCAAACATGTAGGGCTGGGCCTGGCAGCTACTCCCCAGATATTGGCTGAATTGAATCAAACTGACAAGTGTCATCCAAACGTCAGCCATCAAATACCATCATCATGATGTTTGGGTCACAGCTACCAAAACCTGTACTGTCACATGCTTAATACTTTTCTCTTAAATGAACCCACACTGAAAACCCAAGTGGGGACTTCCCTGACGGTCCAGTGGTTAAGACATCGCCTTCCAATGCAGGGGGTGTGGGTTTGCATCCCTGGTCAGGGAGCTAAGATCCCACAGGCCTTGGGGCCCAAAAACCAAAACATAAAACAGAAGCAATATTGTAACAAATTCAATAAAGACTTTAAAAATGGGCCACATAAAAAAAAAAGAAAGAAAAAGAAAACCCAAGTAAACATATTTTTTTATCTTACGTCACGACAGCAAATGAAAAAAAACCTATCAATGATCAAAAATAGAAGGTAAGTAAAAATAAATATATAACTATTAAAATAAAGATGGTTTACCTGTGGATGTACCACCTAAAAACATCTCAGGTATTCTTTTGTGTCCATATGACACTCGGGAAACGCTGGGATGGACCTAATAATTGTACCCACTTCTATTCCAAGTAACAGCTGGGCGGGGAGAAAGAGTCCGCTGCATCCAGAAAGACAAGGCTTGGCCGAGAGCTAGTTTCTTATTAGGAAAGCAGAGACTTACTTGAGACTCGGCTCACACCGTGCCAACAAACAGGGCCCGTTTCCAGCCAGGCTGGTGCTCTGCTTGTTGTGTCTAGAGCGGGGTGTGGGAGTGGCAGGGGGGTAGGTTCTCTAGAAAATCAGCCTTGCGGGGCCAGGGACAGGGGAGGCCTGAACTGAGGCGCCAGCGTGAGCAGCTGCCCTGACCCCCCGCACCGGGGCTTCCCACCAGCCTTGGGGTCTGCTCCATGTGGGGCTGGAGGCTGGGAGAGAGAGGCCTGAACCCTGACCGCTCACTCCAGCCACCTCATCTGAGACTCGTGCCAACTCCCGCCTCGGGAAAGGGAAGCGTGGAGTCCCATTTTCTAACTGTAAGCCTGAAAGCGTCATTAAAACTGGTGGGCCACAAAAGACGGCTGCCGTCCCTCTCTGCATCCCTTGGCACATTCTCAACCCCCTTCACCTTAAGTCAAAGTATGAGCCTAGAGCTTCCAAGGCAAGGCTTTTTCCCCACCACCCATCATTCTTTTCAACCCTAACTAAGCTCAGAGACTACAAATGATTTGGCCTAAATCAAATATCATTAAAAAGGTAAATATATCCCCGAGGGGAGAGCCTTATTCCTTTTCTATACTCTATGCTCCATCCACAACAAACTAGTCTATACTCTGAATGTCTTTTCAATGCCCTGATCTTTGCTTATGCTGTTCCTACTACCTGGGATGCTATTTCTCAGGATCCTATTCATCCTTCAATACCCAATTCAAATGTGACCTCTGTGAAGGCTTTCTTTATTGACCTCAGACGTAAGGCATCACTCTCTCCCCTACTTCTGCAGGACTGATTGCTTTTACCTCATCTTGACAGTGACTTTATTCTACCCTGTACAGTTTACTCCATCTAGACCTACCTCTCCCACTAGAGGGAGCGCTAGGAGAACAGCCCCAAAATGTCTGTCCTCTTCCTTGGAACCTGTGGCTACATTAGGTTACATGGCAAAGGGGAATTAGGTATGGATGGAATGGAATTAAAGTTGCTAATCAGAAGACCTTGAGATGGGGACTTCCCTGGTGGTACAGTGGTTAAGAGAATCCGCCTGCCAATGCAGGGGACACGGGTTCGAGCCCTGGTCCGGGAAGAGCCCACCTGCCATGGAGCAACTAAGCCCGTGCACCACAACTACAGAGCCTGTGCTCTAGAGCCCGTGAGCCACACTATGAGCCTGCATGCCACATCTACTGAAGCCCGCACGCCTAGAGCCCGTGCTCCGCAACGAGAAGCCACAGCAGTGAGCAGCCCGTGCACTGCAACAAAGAGTAGCCACAACTAGAGAAAGCTGGTGGGCTGCAACAAAGACCCAACACAGCCAAATATAAATAAAATTTTTTTAAAAAGGGTTCTCTTAAAAATAATAATAATAATCTTAAAAAAAAAAGAAGAGCTTGAGATGGGGGAATTCTCTAGGATTATCTGAGTGGGCCCAGTGAAATCACACAAATCCTTAAAAGTAGAAGAAGAGGCAGAAGGACTGGTCAGAGAAATGAGGCAACAGAAACATGTGAGGGACTTAACTTGCTGGCTTTGAAGATGGAGGAGGGGGCCACGAGCCAAGGAAGAGGGTGGCCTCTAGGAACTGCGAAAGGCCTTCAGCCGACAGCCAGCAAGGAACCAGGGGCCTCAGTCCTACAACCACAAGAAACTGAATTCTGTGGGAATGTAAATCCATGCAGCCACTATGGAAGACAGTGTGGAGGTCCCTCCAAAAATTAAATCTAGAAATACCATGTGATCCAGCAATTCCACTTCTGGGTATATATCCAAAGGAAATGAAAACAGAATCTTGAAGGGATATCTGTACTGCCATGCTGATTGAAGCACTATTCACAACAGCCAAAATATGGAAACAACCTAAATGTGCATCAGTGGATAAAGATTTGGGATGGATAGATGGATAGATAGATGTGATATTATTAATATTATCATCATATGAATAATATAATATTAATAATAATCATATGAATATTACTCAGCCATGAGAAAGAAGGAAAACCTGCCATTTGCAGCAACATGGAAGAACCTTGAGGGCATTATGCTACGTGAAATAAGGCAGACAGAGAAAGACAAATGCTACATGATATCACTTATGTGTGGAATCCAAAAAGCCAAACTTACAGAAATAGAGAATAGAATGGTGGTTATCAGGGGCTGGAGGGGTGGGGGAAACGGGGAGATGTAAGGGTACAAACTTCCAGTTAGAAGATAACTTCTAACTGGAAGGAAATAATGCACACTACCGTGATTATAATGAACAACACTGTATTGCATACTTGAAAAATACTAAGAGAGTAAATCCTGAATGTTCTCACCACAAAAAAGAAATGGTAATTATGTGATGTGAGGGAGGTGTGAGCTAAGCTACGGTGGTCATCACATTGTAATATATAAGTATATCAAGTCAACGCATTGCACACCTTAAACTTACACAATGTTGTATGTCAATTACATCTCAATTTTTAAAAAACAGAAACTGAATTCTGCCAACAATATGCATGAGCAAGAAAGTGGATTCTTCCCTCAAGCCTCCAGAAAAGAACACTGCCCTGCCATCACCTCGATGTTAGCCTGGTAGAACTCCCATCGGGCTTTTGACCTGTGCGCCTGTGAGATCATATATTTGTGTTGTTTAAGCCACTAAGGCTTGTGGCCATTTGTAAAGGCAGCCCTAGGAAACTGATACAGATGGAGAGCTCCTTGAGGCTGGGGATCAATTCTTCCTCATCTCTGCCCTGTCGCAGGGCTTACCCAGTGCCAGGCACAAAGAAGGTGATCAATGGAAGGGTGTCGTTGATGTCAACCATCCCGTGGCACTGTTTTCTTCCATGGGCAAGGCTGATACAGATTTGACAATACTGAGTGACGGCTGAGACAGAAATGGTCCTGTGATTGGGCTGTCCCTGCACCCCACCCAGAGAAGGATCTTCAGTGGCCTCCTACCTAAACACTGTCCTGATGAGCGGTCCAGGTCAAAGCCGTTAGTGCATTGTTGCTGCAGGAAGGGAGAGAGAGAAACAGGAGAGGTCATTCTGCTTACTTACCTTTTTTTTTTTCTTTCACTATAAAAGTATTCTAACTGCATCACAGGAGGTATGGAAAATGGGTAAAGAAACAAGGCATTTATAATACCAACATCTGTGTTATAACCTCTATTTGTCCCTTTTTTTGGGTATTTTCTTACAATCATTTTACACTTTAGCATTACTTTTTAAGCCCCTGCATCATTGCTTCAGAACGCCCATTTTTAGCAGATGGTTATGGGGACTTCTCCCTGCTCTGGTCATGAAGAGCAATACTAATCGCATCTGATCTGCCCAGTGAGGCTTGCCCTGTGCTCAGCCCTTTCTGAGAGAGGACAGGACTGCTTTTAAGGGCAACCACTCTCTTTCTTTGGGTGCTATTTAACCCCTTTGCAGCGCCCGGCATGAATTCTTCGCCCCCCATGAAATCCTCGACCTGATTACGAGGTCTGTGTGTAAAATAAATCTGCACAGTGATGTAGTCAGTTTTTTAAGAAAAATAGAATTGGGGAAATGCTTCCATTTTAACCTCAGGAAGACAATTACACAAAGATGAGATGCTTCCAGAGACCGCCAGGTCTCAAAAGTCCCTGAGGGCTGCAGGCTTCACATACAACTTGAGTTACAACTTCATGCATTTAGAAAAATCTCATGGGCTCAACAATCACCCCTAGAGCTGACATGTTATAGGAATAAGTCAAGGAGGTGTGGTTTTGCCCGTGGGGGTCCCTTCCCTGGCCTTCCCTACGGTTTATGGGGTTCAACTTCCCTGAGCTATGCGCTGGTTTGTGGAGATGATGGATTTAGCCTGCATTCCTGGGAGTGGGGCCTTGGGGCCAAAGAAATGGAGCGGATGAGCCAGGAGGTAGCGCCATGAAGTTCAGGAAACCAAGAGACTCGAGTTGCAGCCCTGGCTCACCAACTACGTGCAGGCGTGGGTTCAAGCCCACTGCCTGGCTTCAAATTCTCACTCTAGCCCCTATTCACTGCATAACTTTTCTATGCCTCAGTTTCCTCATCTGTAAGATGGAGAGGATACTACTTACTTCTGAGTGGTTGTAAGGACTAAATTGTTAGTGCATGTAAAGTGCCTACAGTACAATAAACACTATACTATAACCCGCGCCCTCTCTGGATCTAGATGTTAACTGTCGCCACAGAGCTAGATCAGAGGACGCCAAGGTCCTTCCAAGGTCTAAAAGTCTTTGGTACTCTTCCCAAGATTCTTTCCACCTCCAATGAAATATATTTCAAAATTCTTAATATGAAGGGAAAAAACATTTAAAGGGTGTGATCAAAATAAATATGAATTGAAATTCTAAGATTTCCCTCCTATACCCTGAAAGTCTGGGAGACCATCAGTCTACTTAGTGAGATTTTTGTTGGTTCCATTTCAGGGCTCTGAACTGTTGAGCTGTAACCCACTGTTAGAGAGGCTGTGTTGGTGACTTTGTAATGTCTTCTATATGTTCATGCAAATGAATGTGCATTTCCATTTGACTACATGGCCCCTCAGCCCTGCTCAGAGGTGGGGCTTCTCTCATTTCTGAGCTAGAGATGCAGAGGGGCTGCCCTGAGCTCCTCAGGAGGGATCTGTCCACATTTCTCAAGGGCTGACACAACCGTCACTTTGTAAAGTCAGGGATGGTGCAGGCTTCTCTGCACAGCCACCCAGGAGCCCAAGCTCCCCCTACACGCTCCTCCCAGGGGTCCGGGCCAGAGGTGGGTCCTCATGGGTTGGGCGCTGAGATGCCTCACAACTGCATGTCGGCCACACACACCCACGTGGGCCACACGCAGGCACCCAAGGGGCACCACTGCCCAGAAACACTAGAACACGCTTGACTTTTTAACACTTACACTAAGTCAAGACCCCCAGCCCCTCCAAAGGGACAGAAATGAGGCAGCATGATCTGATTATAGGAGTCTTGGATTGGGAACCAGGACACCGAGGTCCAGCTCTGCCACTTATATACTATGTCACCGGGGGCAAGTCTCAACTTCCCTGAGCCCCAGCTTTAATCTCTGTACAATGAAGAGCTCGGTTTAGGTAAACAACACAATGCGTGGCTGGACACCCTCGCCCTGGTTTTTAACACACTTCCTGATAAGTAACAAAATAAAAGTCTTACCTGTGCATTCCCAGGACTTGGAAGACAGAAAGCCAGAATGGTCACAGTGAGTATCCTGTGGAGGAGCAAGAAGTCAATATAAATGCTCAGGATGCTCCCAGGACCCAGGTCTGGGGTAACACGTGCCTCTTGCGCTGCCTGTGTGTTTACAATGATGACTTCACCTCGTGCTTGTCTTTGGGCAGGGGGATGGGGGGCGATGCTCCAGAGAGGCCGGGGAAACTCCAGATGCCCCAACCACCCCAAAGAGAACCGTGCCCCCTCCACTGGTTTCATATGTTGGGATAATGTGTTCGGTGGCATTTTTATAAATAAAGGGTCTTGCTGCTCCAAATCTAACGCCCACCGCCATGGTATTAACAATGTATTCACCAGCTGCTTGGCCTTTACTCCTGACACAGGGGACCTGCCTGAGTTTTGAATGTCTTCATTCTGAAATGACCACAGTGTGAAGAAGCCGTCGTGCCCTCGGATGATGAGAGGAAAGGAAAGTACAAACGTGAAGCACGTGAGCTCCACGGAACAGAGGTGTCAGGGGGAAGGAACGCATGTGCTCCCAGAGTGCGCCTCACACAGACCCTGATGGAGGAGAGGACGCGGGGACCTGGGCAGCCCCAAGAAGGAGCACAGCTGACACTTAGGAGGAGGTGTCAGTAAACTGTGTTTCTGCATAAGCCACCAAGCCCTGATCCTGCGATTTCTATTCTTCATCATTCACAAGCTGCTATCCAACAAAATCGTGGTCGCCAATTAGCTTTAAAGATAAAAAATCAATACCACCTCACATCCAACAGGATGGCTACAACCAAAAGAGCCAAAAGCTGGTGAGGGTGTGGAGAAACTGGAACCCTTGTGCATTGTTGGTGGGAATGTACGTTGGTGCAGCCACTATGGAAAACAGTCTGGAGGTTCCTCAGAAAATTAAAAATGGAACTACTATATGATCCAGCAATCCAACTTCTAGGTATATATACAAAAGAATTGAAAACAAGGTCTCAAAGAGATATTTGTACACCCATGCTCATAGCAGCATTATTCACAATAGCCAAAGGGTGGAAGCAACCCAAGTGTCCATCAACAAATGAATAAACAATGTGTTATATACATGCAATGGAATACTATTCAGCCTTAAAAAGGAAAGAAACTCTGACAAGTGCTACAACATGGATGAACCCTGAGGACATTATGCTAAGTGAAATAAGCCAGCCACAAAAAGACAGATACTGTTTGATTCCACTTATATGAAGGATTGACAGCAATCAAAATTATAGACAGAAAGCAGAATGGTGGGTGTCAGGGGCAGGGGGAGGAGGGATTAGGGAGGTGTTTATGGGTATAGAATTTCAATTTTTCAAGATGAAAAGAGTTCTGGAGGTTGACTGAGCAACACTGTGAATGTACTTAACACTACGAACTGGACACTTGAAAATTGTTAAGGTGGTTAAAAAAATCTATGCAAATACAGAGCTTTATTTGGTGCTGTTATTACTGAGTTCAACAGGGGTTTATCTGAGTAGTTACTAGCTGTGAGCAGGGACCCTAGGTAGGCAGAAAAACTACAAAACTATGACCCAGATGCTGCCCTGGAGAGCTGGTGGGGGAGCCACGTGAACCAACAATGTCTATACCCTTTGGTTAGGGCACTGATAGAAATGCCCACTGAGTGCCAGGAGAGCCAGGCTGCGGGTAGGGAATGGAAGGTCAGGGAAGGCTTCCTGGAGGAGGTGATCTCAAAGGCTTCTTCAGTAATTCAGTGGACCTGGCACCTGGTTGGATTTAGTGACCTGTTACTGTCAATGTATACCTTCACTTGACAATTCCTCCCTTCAGAAAAAGAGCGTTCAATAGACTGCAAAACTCACTCAATCCATGACAGAAGGCGCATATGAATCAGCAACGCTGGGGTACTTGGAGGGCCCCAGAATTAAGGTGACATCCAGAGGAAACAGGACTCTAATGTGGTGTTGGGAGAGGCAAGCCCACTTCCTTCATCTAGTCCTCAATCCAAAGAATAAAGACCCTGGAAGCCCACAAGTTTTCCTTTCATCTGAGTGCCTGTGTGAGCCAGATTCTAGAACACTGGAGACAGCTCTGACCTTATAAAGTGCAGAGCCAAATCCCAGGGCTTTTTGATATTCACAACAGCCAGATTTATATCTGGAAGGAATGAAAGAACAATAACAAATTTATTTTCCAGGCTGTATATTATGAATTTCAACGTTTTCCTGTTTCTTCACATGAAGTTTCCTTTCGGTTGGTTATAAAACCCTGTCTCGTTTTTGTTGGAGACAGGACAGGCTGACAACGCAGTGGACTTCAAGACCTAGTGGAAAAGGCATGCTAACCCATTTCTCCCCCTACCCCACCTCCCCTACTCCCTTTGGCTAGAGGGCAATCCTCTTTGGCTAGGGACAGGTCTCCTCTGAGAAAGCCCATCTCAAGCCCGGCCTCCTGCAAGGGCCACAGCTGGGGCCTGGGGGCCAAGTAAGCTCCAGGCTTAACTGAGATGGTTTCCCAAAAATGACATAACATCCAAGCATTGCTGCTCTCACAGCGTCACCCATAGCTGCACTTTGTCATGAAAAACTCTAGAAAACTCCAAAATTAATTAACTATAAGAATTTTGGGGATCCTTTGATGTTCATAACTGGTCCCCGGAACTTTCAAAAGCAGGTGGGTCCACCTATTTTGGGCTCCATCCACAAGTGGAGGAAAGCTGGGCGGGGGTGGACGTGGGGATGGAGGTGGGGGACCAACTGAATCTCAGGGCTGTCTGTTCAAGAAGTGCTGGTCCCTGATCCAGGATGACAGGATTACAGCTTCGTTTTCAGCACACACACGCACACACACACACAGACACACACACACACACACGCATGCACGCACGCACACACACTTTGTCTAAAGCAGCTACGTTTTCAAGACTGCGCTGGATAAAAACTGCAGATGTAATCTAGATAAAATTCTTTAAGCTTTAACGATCACTTGACTGGAACTTCAATTTCCTTAAGGAATATCAAAATGTTTGCTTACATGCATTTCTGTCTGCAGTCCCCACTTTTCATTGGCTCGAGACTTCTGGGTCGCATGCCCTTTGAGAATCCCACACAGACATAGAGCAAATCCAGCCCCGGGATGTGCAGCTAGCCCGTTCGCTTGTCCAACAGCCGATGCAGCAAAATAATTGCTAGTGAACTAGTAATTGATCTCTCAAATTAAAAAAAAAAAAAACTTAAAAAAAAATTTAAACGGCACACAAATTTGCTGCCCTTTCGGAAAAGAAAGAAAGAATGAGGCTCTGAGATTTTTGCCGACCTCTGTCGGATGCTGGCTTCTGAAACTGTCTTATAAAATACCCACTCCCAAAAGAAGGCTTCAAGATGGAAATTACAGAGGCGCAGCTTTTTACAATTAACAATATCATTGCATCACTAGCTAATGCCTTTTCCAACATCCTGACACAGCCTGAATCACGGCCATAGCCATTTTCCACCCATCGGGTTTGCAGTAAGGTTTCCAGACCCTGGAGGAAAAAATCCGGAGCAGAGAACGTACCTTTTAAATCCTGGCATGTCCAAGACGCGTGGGCAGGAGAAGCAAGGGGGAAAAGATGGAGAGCTCTCAGCGCGGGACCCTCGGAGCAGTTCCTGAACTTC
This sequence comes from Aethalodelphis obliquidens, assembly GCF_003676395.1. Taxonomy (NCBI): domain Eukaryota; kingdom Metazoa; phylum Chordata; class Mammalia; order Artiodactyla; family Delphinidae; genus Aethalodelphis; species Aethalodelphis obliquidens. The sequence goes on from NW_020837965.1 coordinate 16,459,509, forward strand.
GGCCTCCTCTGGGCCTGTGGGGCTCGCCGATACTTTTATTCCAGGGGGGACGAGCGAGGCGAGGAGAGGACAAGGGGAGAGCCTGGGTCCTCCGAGCCACTGGAGAGCTGACAGAGAAAGCACCTGGTTTTGCTTAGCCCTCTTCAGTAATTCAGCATTAAACCAATTGGAGGAGGAATGTTAAAAATGAACACTTCATTTTCTAAGTATGTTAAACAATGCAAATGGGGCCTCAGTCTGGACACAGCTGGTTCAGATTACAGCACTCACCAACTGGCTAGACGCCTCACAACAATCTTGGGGCGTCTGCCAGGACCAAGTGCTCAGTGCTGGGAGGAGAGCCCTTTCCCGGGCGGCAGCGCAGCCACACTCAGGCTCCCAGCATCTCTACGGGAGGCGATTGGCGGGCAAGTGCAGGAGGGTGGGGTGCGGCGGGGGGAGGGGGCGGCTGGGAGGACCTGTTGACCCTTTACTTCCCACCCGGGGAGGAGGTCCCCAGGCTGGGCGGTCGTGGCTGAGGCGGGGGTGGGGATCCAGAGCATCTGCACTTGGTCATGGCATTGGGACACCCATGAAAGTTATTCCCCTCTGGGAGAGGAAGAACTTGAACTCATGACAAACACAGGGACAGGGACTAGAGTCTTTTGATTTATTGGGAAACCAGACCCAACGAAGCAGAGGCTTGGGGTAAGCGGCAGGAGACTCACGATTTTCCAGAAGAAGGGGTGGGGAGCCTGAGGGGATGGGAAAGAGGAGGAGGATGGAAATTGGCTGACACTTATTCAGGACGTCAGCTTGTGCAATGCAAACCTTGGGGAGGACACTCTCCCAGGCCCGCCCTCAGGCCCTGATTTTCGGGGGCCTGTTCTTGCTTTAAGAATTGTCCATGGACCGAATCAACATGTTGTACACCTTAAACTTACACAATGTTATATGTCAATGATATCTCAATAAAGCTGGACAAACATTTTTAATTGAAAAAAAAAATGTCCCTTGGCTTGAAAGTGATTTTAACAAGTAACAAGGTGATTTGAAAAGACAAAAGGACAGTCAGGGAAACCAGAATGATGGATAAATAATAATAACAAAAGCTCTTTGGTAAGTCCTTTATATTTGTTGTATTGGTGGTTTCACACTATTTCTTTTTCTTTCTTTCTTTTCCTTTTTTTAAAGCATTAGATCCCTTTTTATCAAATGAAATCTGACCAAAGACACTATTCTTTAAAAGATGAAAATGGATTGGCAGTAGTCCAGGCCCCTGCTTCCCCACCTGCACCTTCCTTTGGGCTCCACAACACAGCCCCACCTCCAGCTGGGAAAGCACTGGTGAGGTCCTTTCTCCTCATGATAACTCTGTGCAGTAGGAATTATTACCTCCATTGTACTGGAGGGGGTTAAGAGAGGTTAGGTAACTTCCCCATGGTCACACAGCTATTCACTGATGCTGCTGAGCCTCCAAAGTCTGCATATTTAGCCTTCCTAAAGGGCATTTTTTTTTTGTAAGTAAACGGAATCCTACTTATGAAAATACATTCAACGAGAAAGGCAAACTGTTGATAGTTGTTGAAGCTGAGTGTCCATTATACTATTCTATTTACTTTATATGTGTTGTACGTTTCCCATAATAAAATATTTTAAAAATATATTATATTTACAAGGTTATTCCTTGCTCCCATTGCTTGGAATAGCAAAAAGAGTATAAAGAGCCTTCTCATCCATCAATTAGGCATCGATAGGGTTAAAGTAAGGGACTTCCCAAAATAGACTATTGCGCAACCAATACAAAACAGTGGACATGTAAGAGGACATACTGGATGACACCTTTGATACAGAAGTCAAAATGAGGTAGTCACTGGGAGGGGGCACAAAGGACCTTCTGGGTGCTGGTAATATTCTAATTATTCATCTGGATGCTGGTTCCACAGGGCTGTGTACACTTAAGATTTGTGAAGTCTTATGTATGTTACACTTTATTTTAAAAAAGAAAAAGACTCGGGCTTCCCTGGTGGCGCAGTGGTTGAGAGTCCGCCTGCCGATGCAGGGGACATGGGTTCGTGCCCCGGTCCGGGAAGATCCCACATGCCGCAGAGCGGCTGGGCCCGTGAGCCATGGCTGCTGAGCCTGCACGTCCAGAGCCTGTGCTCCACAACAGGAGAGGCCACAACAGTGAGAGGCCCACGTACTGCAAAAACAAAAAACAAAAAAAAAAAAAAAAGAAAAAGACTGAAGGAGTTCCTTATGGGCTGGTATTGAAAGACTTGCAATAAATTTTGTAGGTCAAAATTGTAGAATATCGGCAATTTCACATCGATCAAAGTAGTACATTAATAAGTGTAACAATAAGTTGTAGGACTGTGTGTAAAGCATGCCACCATTTGAGAATAATGTATATACACAAGTTCTTGCTTGCATGTGTATAGAGAAGACCTCTCCAGAAGGATATAGGAGAAGCTGTTAGCATTGTTTGCCTCCTAGGAAGGAAACTGGGTAGGCGGCTGGGGAAGAGATGTGAGAGGAGAATTAGCCCTTCCCTGCTCACCTTTTGCTATAATTTGAATTGTGTACCATGTACCATATTTTGTACCTATTCAAAATATGAGGTTAATTTAATAATATACTCTATTTGTGTACAGCTCTTTGGTGGGGTAAGGAAGAGGTATTTTTTGTTTGTTTTTTGGCGTTTTTAAAAAAGATTTATTATTTATTTGGTTGTGCCGGGTCTTAGTTGCAGCTCGTGGGCTCCTTAGTTGTAGCATGGGCACTCTTAGTTGTGGCATGCATGTGGGATCTAGTTCCCCAACTGGGGATCGAACCCAGGTCCCCTGCATTGGGAGCACAGTCTTAACCACTGTGCCACCAGGGAAGTCCCTAGGAAGAGTTTTAAATGACTTAGTCCATTACTTCACTTATACTATCAACCCTTCTGAAGGATAAGGAGGGAGAGGAAATCAGTATGACTGTTCTCTACATGAGCAAATGGAGAGCCTTGAAAGCAAAACTGTCTAGAGACTCATCTTGGACCAGAGATTGCTCCCACCTTAAAACTGTAGGGTTGGAAGAGGGGAGAGAATAAGAGTTCCAATAAAATTCTGAGTCTTGATTTTGCCCCTTACCTGTTGGGTGACCTTGGACAAGTCACTTAACCTCTAGGCATCTCAGTTTCCTCACCTGCAAAATGGAGATACTATTTACCTCTCAGGGTAGCTGTGGGAATGAAATAAAAGTTAGTTATCCTCGTGATTTTCACTGTGTCTAAATTCCCACCCCTACACACTCCTGTCCCAAATATCTTTAATAACTGGTTAATTATCCACTTCCACGGACAAAACAGCCCCACTCACTGTTGAGCAGGTCAAATTGCTGGAAAAGTTCTGTCGTGTATTGAATCCAAATCTGCTTCCCTATGTGGAACTACCTTCCATGGATTCTAATTCTCCCCTCAGCAGCCACGGGCTAGTCCCTCTTCTACGACGCAACCAACTGCCTTTTCGTGAAAACAGTTCTACCCCTTGACCCGGCTGGTATCCTTTTCCCCAGGCTGAACAACGCCAACCCCAACCCTGCCCCGCCGGTGTCACGCGACCCTTGTGTCACGTGACCCTGCGGCAGCCTGGTCTGTCTCCTCCTCCCTGGGCTGCATCAGTTCTTGGTTTGCACTGATCTTGCACCAATGAAGCAACTTGGAGTCCACAGGCTGCTTAACACCATCTCCTCCATCCCACGGTTGGGTTGCAAATTCTTTTGAAGGGAGAACAGGTTTTGCATGCATCCCTATTAAATTTTTGTTCATTGCACAAGATCTTTTTCAAGATGAATTCTCCTATCTAAAGTATTAAGTATCACTCCCAGCTTTAACAACTACAGATATGTTGACCTTGACTTCTGTGACTTTATCAGAGTTATCAATAAAAAATTTACTGGGACAGGCGCTGGAGTGAAGCACTTGGTCCAGGTTCGCACTGATCCACTTCTTTCTTCAACATTGGGGCCACTGCTGATTGTCTAATTCAGGGTGCCACCCACTCCACTCAGATCACATTTCCCCAACTTCTCCACAAAGACTGGGTGAGAGGCTTTGTCAACTGTCCTAACATCAAAATGCACGTTTTAATCGCATTCCCGATTTAGCAACTCTGTTTTAAAAAAGAAAATGCGATTTGTGAGCATGAACTACCAAGTGAGTCTGGTTAGTTTCTCAGCACTTCCCTTCCTAAGTGTTTTTTGTTTGTTTTTTGGTTTTTAGTTGCAAAATAAGGATCCCAACCTCTGCCTCTTCTCCCAGCATCAGAATCAAATACAATACAACTAAAGAACGACTTACGACGTGTAAACTGTAGTAGAGGGAAAAGTTTTCAATCAGCAGTAATCGTGCCTTCGATAAACCTCGTTGGCTATGATACTGCCACTGTGCAAAGCTAAATTGCAGTATAAATGTAAGAGGTTATCACCGGCTGAATGGGACTTTCCTGGCTCCAATGCAACTCAGTTTGCTCACAATGCCGTGGGTTGGAAGACAGATGGGCTATTTTTTTTTAAAAAGGTAATGCTTCTAATTGGAGGGAAAATTCACAAAATTCGATCATTAATGATAGATTTTGACGATTAATATTAAATAAATTTTTGACGATTAATATTAAATTTTTTCACTGTCCAAAAATAACTACATTGTAGTGCCTTTCTAGCAGTGAATGCAAAACGCGGAAGGGGACTATGAACTGTCTACGGTTATGCTGGTGTCTACACACACTCTCTCCTTTGACCCCCCACAATAACTCTGTCAAAGAGGAAACGCTCCATTTGGCAGAGTAAGAAACAGACCCAGAGAGATCAGAGCCACACCGACAATAAACAGTCCAGATGGAAGCCCAAACCGAGCCTATCTGGTTCTGGAGCCCTCCTTGCCTCCAGCTGGCCAAGCCTTGCTACCCCTGACTTACAAGGCTGGTTCCCGCCCTTCGTCTTAGCTCCTCAGGAACACTCCAGAACTCCCTGGGCCCTTCCATCATTACCTTCTCTTTCTACTTCCTCAGTACTAATAAAGTCTTTCACTTCTTATATTGTCCAAACTTGGCCCAAAGCAATCCGGAAACTAAAATGGCAGCCAACGCCGAAGAACGGTATCGGGCAGAAGCTCCACTACACAGGTCCTCCCACCCTAGAAGGCGGGAATTGTTGTCCTTTTGCCCTAGCGGCTTCCACTGTCCTCCTCCCTCCATCAGGCCTCTCAGTGAGTATGTGTCAGTTACCACCTAGTCCCGCCTTAACCCTCTGAAATCTCACGATGTCCCCACCAGTCACCCAAGACGGTGCTCCCTAAGTTTCCTAGTGATCTCATGGCCAAATACAATGCCCTTTACTCCATTCTAACTGTTCCTTTGTCTCTTTGAAGTTTGACCATTGATGACTCATCTTCTCTCTTGTGTCCATGACTGTTACCTTGTTTTTCCCCATGTGTCTGACTACATTTTCTCCAGCCCCTCCCCCATCCCCCACTGTTTCTCTTCCTCCCTGATAACCAGAGTCCCCCAAAGTTAGATCCAGCTTTTCTTTTTCATGTGGTTTTTGGTTTGGGGTTTTGAAGAGTGGTGGTTTGTGGTTTCTTTTTTAAATAGTAATAGCTCAACAGTTATATTTGATGGCAAAATGATGTATGTTCTCACACTACATTCTGTTGGTTGGTGGTTAGGGCTAACTAGTATGGCAGCTGTCTCTTTAAGGTACCAGAGATTCAAGCTCCTTCCTTCTTGTTGCTTGGCAGTCTCTAGACCTTCCTCTACCTAGTCCAAAATGGCACACCACAACCACACCCACAATTCAGGAGGCAGGATAGAAATTGACAGCTACACCTAGCTGCAAGGGATGCTGGGAGATGTAGTCTATGTTCTGAGAGATCATGAACCTACTTACCTAAAAATCTGGAGTTCACTTACTCTGAAAGCAGAGAATGGACATCAGAGGACAAGCAGCAACCTCTGCCAGAACCCTTAGGAGCATCAATTTCATGCTCAATTTCTCTTTTCCCATCTTTATTTCCATAGTGAGGATATTTCTCCATTGCCATTTATGTTGCAAATAGTTTCCTCAGTTTGTCTTTTGCCTTTTAATTTTGTTCACAACATTTTTGGAAACACACGGTTTTCATTTGTATGTATTTAGATGATTAATCCCATCCTTCAAGGTTTCTGCCTTCATTGTCATGCTTATGTTAAACATATAATGACCTTTAAAAATACTGGTTCTCGGAGACGCTTATGGGGATATATGTATACGTATAGCTGATTCACTTTGTTATACAGAAGAAACTAACACAACGTTGTAAAGCAATTATACTCCAATAAAGACGTTAAAACCTACATCTATATCTATATCTATATCTATATCTATATCTATCTATCTCTATATAGATAGATAGATAGATAGGTTCTGTTTCTCTGGAGAAGCCTGACAAATACAGGACCCTAAGCAAGTTTTTAACCTTGCTGGGCTTCAGGTTGTCAGCTATAAAATGGGAGCAAAAATATATCATGGTGTTGTAACGGAGACAATATTCATAAAGCCCCTAGCAGGTGTCAAGACACAGTAGGCTCTCAGCAAAGGTTAGCGCTCGCGCTCTCTCTCTCTCTCTCTATCATGAGACACTGACTGGTCAACAGTGCAAGTAGGTGTGCATAAAGCCAAGGAAGGGCATAACATTGGTCAATTACCAGAGCCCCCAGATGGTTGTTTTTGACCATTTTAGTTTTTTTTTTTTTTTTTTTGTTGCGGTACGCGGGCCTCTCACTGTTGTGGCCTCTCCCATTGCGGACGCGCAGGCTCAGCGGCCATGGCTCACGGGCCCAGCCTCTCCGCAGCATGTGGGATCTTCCCGGACCGGGGCACGAACCTGTGACCGCTGCATCGGCAGGCGGACTCTCAACCACTGCGCCACCAGGGAAGCCCTGACCATTTTAGTTTTATACTTGTTTTTTGTAGGGAGGATTGACTGACCTCTTCACACTGCCCTGGCCGGAGGTCCCTCATAATGTCCTTATTGTCTATTCTTAAATGTTTAAAACATTTCACATATACACACACACAAATTAAAGGATGGCGGCAGGGGTAAATACTTTTCACCCGCTAAAACTAATGTCTGAAGGGAAAAAAATAAAAGTGAAAAGACTTATAAAAATGGAAGTATTAATATCTCAAGTAGAAATTTTGTGGAGAATTGATGTTTACCATCATCAATATGTTTCAACACAGGAGCTACAGTTGGCAAGTGCAGTCCTAAAGGAAGCAACACAGTTTGAACGCCTGTATTCAGGCTACTCTAGTAGTAAATTTGCATGAGGCCCTGCAAATGCCTTAGAGAGATGACTTTGAAATGATTCCAAAATTTTTCAAAGACTGTGCATTCCATATAAGTTTTCAAAAATAAAAAATTACCTCATTAGTCTACAACTTGTAACTTTATTACCATCATTCCCTTTTTATTTGAGGAGAGTGCCTGAAAATCCCTTTTATAAAGGGACTAATGTGTTAGCTCCCATATAACCCCGTGGTTCTTTAAATACAGCTAAATGGAAGGAGCTGCGTAGGAAACTGAGCAAACTTATGTTACTTTCTTTCCAACTCTTTTCTTTAAATGAAATCATGATTCCCTTCACCACCTGGGATTGCCCTTGCCCTTTGGGAAATCTATGCGCTTTAAATACACACCCATTTACCCATGGGTCCATAAGGGCTTGAGACTGATCCACCATTGTTGGAGGAAACCTCCTCACAATATAATGTCTTTCAACATCTAAAATGCGTTATATTTTACAAAGTAGAATAATGTATCTTCCATTCTTAACAGTCCAAGTATATCTAGAAAACTTTACCCAGCTCCTAAGTTACATTAAGTTCACAAATATTTTCAATCACTGAGATTTAATTTTTGAGGGTCAGAAATAGTTCACTGAAGCCTAAGAATATTTGAGGTGAAAAGGAGAGTACTCTTGTAAAATAAAGTCACAGCTGAAAATGATCACGGTCATAACATCATTATAGGGCAAATTATTAATTTCTTAACCCGAGAAGGGCTAAAAGACAGATACACAGTAATAGCCAAGGCAGAAAACCAACTAAGGGTTCAAATATTTGCCTCAAGTGATCCATTTATTAACATTCTTAAATTTTTCTCTATCTCCAAAACAAATATTGTTGTAATTATAATGGATTAATAATTTACTGGATGTATTAAATTATGATAATAACATGCTGTAAAACTTTCAGATATATCATATATTCACATGACCTAAATTCCAAGGACAGGAAAACAAGGTTCAGGTTAGTAATAATTTGTATTCCACTAGAACTGGTTAGAGCAAGACCTGTTTTTTACCTGACATTTACTTTGCTAGCTTGCTCCCTTCTAGGGTGCGCCAGTGGTACTTCCTTTGAGATGTGCTTAACCACCACGCCCCCCATCTGTCTGTCAGGCCTAAGTCAGGGCCCTCAGGCACTTGGCACGTGCCCACGAGCACTGCTCTAGTACCTGGACAAGCGTCTGTCTCTCCCATTTGACTGAATCCCTCAAGCCTCAGACCCTCCTCTCCCTCATCTGTAGCAGATAAAACTCCTTGCCAACCTCACAGAAGAAAATTTGCAGTTTTCTTGCTACCCGCATGTCCCCTTTCTTCTATCACTCCCGTCCTGGTAGGAGTCCTCCCTAACTGAGGCCAATCCCCCCATCTGTGTTCAGACTCTATCAGCTCCCCCCTCAGGAACTCTTCTCTCCACTCTTCAGCCTCCATCTAAATGTGTCCTTCGCACAAGCATTCACACGTGCTCAAGTCTCCCAGCGTGCAAGTGCCTCGACCCCACTCTCCTCTCCTACTAACCCCTTTCCCCTTCACAACCTGATTTCTCAGAAGAGATGCCTATAAACACCATCACCACTTGCTCAGCACCTACTCGACCTACTTAACATGTTTTTTACTCCCACCATTCCACCGACACTTCTCTAGGTCACAGCCAACAACTTCCTGAGCCAGTTCCTAAATCCAACTGATTCTTCTTAAAACTCAGCCCACCAGAGCGGCAAGAGCTTCAGGCGTTTGACCTCTCCTTACCTTTTTGAAATAACACTTGGATTCAGTAACATCCTGACATTCTTATCTACTTTTTGGCAGTAATTACCACAACTTCTAATATCTGTGTAGAACTATAGACTTTATAAAGCATTTCCACAAGTGGTACATTTATTCATTTAATAAATATTATGAATGAATGGGTCATTTCATCCCTATAACCCATAAGTTTAATAGGTGTGTGTTATTTCAGAGACAAGAAAAATCAGTCCCACAGTCAAAGTAATTTTGTTAAAGGTCACACAGAAAGGTTCAAAATCTGTACTCCAAACCATCTCTCAAATTTAAAACCCATGTTCCTTCCAATCCTACCACATGAACAGTTAAAAATATACAAGTTCCACATCTAAGAAAAAATGAATACATAACTGATTATTTTGCAGAAAAACAAAGAGCCCAATGATGCATAGTATCACCTCTGGAGAATAAAAAGGGCTGGCTAAACCTCTCAGACCCTCTTTTCACACGTAATCTTAAGCATCTATTAAATCGTTCATACTTAACATTTCCAAGGCTCAAACAGTATCCTAACAGACATCCGGTGAACATTTGAAGATATCAGCTTCAGTAGTTCATCAACTTCTGCTATAAACAACATGTGTAAGTCATTTCTCCCCCTTCTAAAGAAAAAGTCAGCAGCTGTTTGCTAAAAAGTTTTTTTTTTATTGTGGATGAAGACATTGCCAACTTACATATATCATTTTTATTTGGAGTAGTTTTTTTGCCTTGCAGTGCTCCTGAGAAATTCAGAAATGCATTGACTTTAGCTCTATAAAACACAACCCAATATTAAGGCTGGGCTGTAAATATCCCACTAGATATTTCCCTAAAAGTCAAAAGACAAATTATAAGTTTTAAGTAGAGAAACCTTAATAAGTTAAAAAGTAAAGACTGGCAAATAATCACAAATGTCAGATCATTAAAAGTACCATTATTTTTTCCATAGGAATATATAAATGTTATACTTAACTTGATATTTAAAAAACTAAAGATAAATTTTTGTTAAAGGAAGATGTTTTAAATAGTTTGATATATGAAAAACTTCACTAGCCTTAAAAATCAAATTTAAATGCCTTAAGTTTGACACATAATAGCTCTTTATCAATAATTCTTATTATCTCTTGTCCCTGAAGCATAGTTGTTTTTTTTGCCACCTACTGACTGGAAAAGTATTTTGACTTTTTCCCCCTTTCAATTACCCATTAAAAGGTTACAATAAACTAGAGGCTTTACTTGGGGGGGATATTTAGTATTTAGTTGGATGGTTTTAAGAAAGTCATTCCTTTTTCCCCCATGTTTTTGTCACTTAGTTTTGTTTTTTTCTTTCAACTCAATAATGGCAGGAACTAAAAACTCAACCATGAGATACAGTATTATACTAAAATCAAATCCAATGACTGGATGAATTTTCTCCTACAATATAGCAGCTGAAAACCATTAGGAATGCTGTGAAAAACTGTGGCAGCTATGGTAAAATTCAACCACAAATTTTAGTAAGTTTATAGAGAAGTAAACAGCAAAATTACTGTAGTTAAAATACTGCAGTAAAATTAGTGTTAGCAATGTCCAACTGCTAACATTAGAAATACAAGCTTCTTCACTGTATGGTTCCTAAGAAGATTCTTTGAGCAGGTGTTTCATCTCTGACTCAACTTAGTTTCAGAAAAGCAGATGAGTTATGCCTGGTTTAGATCAACAAACAGTATGCACACCAGTGAGCTATAGTTTCGATGAAGATACAACTGAAACATTAGGTACTACAGCTTTAGGACGAGGTCACGTACTTTTTAAAATAGCAGCCATGTAAGGTCATGTTGGGATGTTTAATATGCAATCCACCCATAACAGCTTTCCAACTTATGTTAAACTATGGGGTAATGGGGGGGATAGGCTGTTTGGAGCAGGGGAGGAAATACTGAAAATGTCATAAAAGGCATTTAAAATATGATGACATGCTACTTATACCCACCATGCATCTCCTTTTCAAATTAAAAGAGGGAACTTTTTTCTGTATTTCTTCAAAATGAAGGATCAAGTTGTCTTTTTCTTTTCTTTTTTTAACTTAGAAACTTTTATTTCGGATGCTCCACACTGAAAGAAAAATTCAATGGCAAGCAGCAAATAATTTAGGATGGTCAGTGAAAGTACCTTTGAAAGGACCTTATAAAACCTAAGAGTAATAATTTCGTAGAGAAACAATAATGGGCAAACCGGACAGGAGACAGTTGGATAGTTCTAATAAAGCACTTGTATGACAACTTCCTTTAAAGTATGCTAAATAAAGAATGGCAATATAAATAAATTAGCAAAGGAGACAGGGGATATTCTGAAGCAGCAATGTCTAAGTTACTAGATTTTTCAGAAAAACAAGTTTTATCCATCAACACATAAAGACTTCCAATCCTCTAAATACAGTACAAAGTATACAGTTAATCACAGCAAAATTTACAAACAACCAAATTTAGCCCTGGTCAGAGCCAGGTCTATTTACATATTTGGATTAGTATCGTTTTCACCTTTCCTTATTATACAGATGTTTCTATTTTAAAGGCATATCGAAATTTACAAAATTTGCAAAGAAATGTCTTTAAATGTACAACTTCAACAACTAATACAAACATGAGTGTCCCGACGTAATTAAATTCCAAGTCAGGAATTTTATGAGGGGTTTATAAAAAAATTAAAGGAATACTCCCTTCCCGCTAAGTTCCAAACACCTGGTGCTGGTGTCGTTGAAGTGATTTCACTACCCTCAGTGACCGTGAGGATGAGAATGGATGACTCCAAGGTGGCCGTACCTCTCATGTCAATACCTCAGATAGAGGCAGGAGGTGTCACGTCTAGTGATATTGCTAATTATAGTTATGTAAATGCAGCTGTAGAATTTAACACTTAGATGAAAGTTGTGAGTAGGTGTGTAGAAACAGTTTTAAGATGCTATCTTTAAAGAGACACCTTAGCTCTTAAAACTAAACCATATGTTCACAGTATGTACTCAACAGTAAAGAGGAACAAGTTTCCAATATATTCAGCAACTTAGAAGGATCTCAAGGGAATTATGCTGAGTGAAAAAAGCCAGTCTCAAAAGGTTACATACTGTAGGATTCCACCGAATGGCACTCTTGAAATGACAAAATTATAGAGAAGGAGTGTAGGGAGGGGTTTCCAGAGGTTAAGGAGACGGTAGGGAAGGAGGTGGCTATGATTGTGAAAGGGGAGCACAAGGGGTCCTTGACGAAACTGTTCTCTGTCTCTGCACTGTCATCACATGAATCTACACACGAGATGAAATTGCATAGTACCAAATACACACACCTTCCACCTTAGGACACCTGTGACCTCCCACGAACAGCCTTGTTCTTAACCTGTCTACTCCACGTCCTCTTAAAGATGATTAATATATACTTTAGATCAATTTTTTGCACTACGCAGATAAGCCACCATTATTTTCTTCTTCCCTCTTTTTGGTAAATCTGTTGATTATCTTTAAAAGATAAACTACATGTCTCTAGCTTAAATGAGCTTGAAAAGGAAATAAAGAGCTGATATATAGCTACTAGTGTTTTCGTCTTTTAATTTTTCTTATTTTTGTAAATTAAAATTAAGAGTGAATGTTTCTAGCTTAAGTTAGGTCAAATCAGACAGGGAAAAAAAGCAGATAATATAGCAAACACTTCCTCCTTTAACACCTGTAGTTTCTAGAAGCATTAAGAATACTGCTATTAAATTTAGATAAAGTATAACTGTGAACAAATACATGACTTTTTCCAAAAGGCCACTTTGTGATAAACTACATACACATAGTGTTCACGGGGTTTTTTTAAAGTGCTATATATGTCATCTCTGGCTTGAGAATCACCTACTGCTTTAAAAGGTCTTTCAACACAACTCCGGCGCTGTTGTCAGGTAACACTGGCAAAGGCGTAAATGTGGGCAGTACGTCTGAGATGGGTTTCAAAAGGAGATGCCCAGGCCCTCCAGGTCCAAGTCCAGCTGGGTTAATGAGAGGCACAGCCGCAGAGCGGGGAGCTAGGAATGGATTCACATCTGTTCTTCTACCAGACCTGGGTTCGGTTGTATCTAAATGACAAAATATGAATGAGTTAATCTCCCATATGTTATTTGGTCACTGTTATACATGTGTTTTAGGTTCCTAGATTTGGCCCCCAAATAAATTTAATTCATATGCTGCCGGGTTCTGGATCGGATAAACAGGTCTACAAAACACAGAAGGTGAAAGAGGATAAGGCAATAAATAGAGAAAGAAATGGAAGTGAGAAATATTTGTATGTAGAGCTAATACTTTATTAAACACATTAGTATTGTTGTCTTATACTTAATACCACTTATATAACTGATTAACGTCATTTACTATAACAACAGTTTTTTAAAAGATGTTTTCTATGTAACCAGGCAAACTCTATCTAACCACCTGAAAGATGGGAGGACTTGAGAACTTGTTTTGCCCAAATTATTATAATGGTCATGAAAAAAACCAGCATCCATATTGCAATGATAACAATCAGATTTAATATTAATTTACCAAAAGAAAAAACAACTTATGCATTACATTAAATGATCACCTTTTAGACGTTCAAAAGTCTGAAAATAATTCTCATTAGATTATTTCTCTGTAAAGTCAGGCTGAACAATTAAGTTTTTACTGGAACAGGCATTTGGTTTACGTACTCATTTCTTAGTGGGCAGAATTCTGCTTTATTACCCAAGATCATTAACAACTTCATTGTTGAGAGACAAGCAACCTGTTGAAGGCACCCACTTCAGCAGTGGGAAACTCAAATAAAAGAGGCCTCCAAAACAAAGGGAGCATTGAGACAAATTCATCAAATCTTCTTATCATTGAGCACCCCTGGGTCCCCAAGTTGTACTTTCCTGTGAATGACAATTTTCCAAACTCTGAAAAAGCTTCTGGTGCTATGTGGTAAGCTCTGGCTTTTGTCTCTGATCAATACAAATGAAGCTGCACATGTGACTTGATAACTGAAGGTGGGGAGGTGTATGAAAGAGGAGGAGAGGGAAGAAGGGGAAGGAGTGGAGACAGGGGGAAGGAGGGAGAGGGAGGGGAGACCCTGCCAAAAGAAATTTTGGAATCAAAATTTAAATAATGTATATTTAAATAAAATTTAAATAAAATAAATTTAAATAAAATAGAATAAACTTTAGCTTCAAGATGCTAAAATCTAGTATAACAAGAAAAAGTGTTTTAGTATAGTCTACACATGTTAAAGTTGAGACTTTTCTAAAGACTAAATTTAGTAGACAAATCTTTTATCTAAAATAATTTTACCACTTTCTCTTTCTATAAAAGTTCAGGAAAACAGAAATATTCATCTAAATAAGAACTAAGGAAGTTATTTAAATTTCAGAATATAAATTCAGTATTTTATCCAAATTTAAGTATCTGGCATGTGACAAACTTGACAGTATACAATATGTTCCTTTACAGTCCAACTAGCAAACATGTTAGTCTGTATTAAAATATGAAGATTTCAGATAAAAGACAGACCTTCCAATAAAGAATTCATATATAGTCTAATGGATTATACTTTAATTTGAACTCAAGAAACTTTAGTACATGCCAATATAAGGGATATAAATAGCATAAGATCCTTACAACCTAGTGGGGTAGAAAACTATGTCCACATATTGATGAACCACCATACCATTTGGTTCCAGGCAGGCCTTTCAACATATAAGAACTCTTCATAATGTTCTTGAATGTGTAGGCCAGTTTACTAAACAGCTCTTGTACATATTATTAACACACTAACTTTGGTTTTTGAGTGTAACACTTAGATTATCATCACAGGGGAAAAATCTTTCTCTAACTATAAACTACAATTCGAAAGGAAAATGTGTGAACAAACAAAGGTTTACCAGTTCAACCACCGCTTCCACGAATAATTCAAGGTGTCTTATGCAGAGAGAGAAGAATTATTCCAATATATAAAGGGAAAATATTTCATATTGCTTAAATTAATCTAAGCTAATTAAATATCAGGTTGCTACAAGAATGTATGAAGCCAAAATCTAACGCCTTACTGGAATTTTGGAAAAGTCATTATTGCACATTTTCAAAAACACTAAAAATTTAGTTAATATCACTGTAAAACATAATTAAAAATTATCAATTTTTTAAATTGTAGAAAAAATAAGTATCTGATTTTACCTTTAAAACTTCCGGGTACACTTGTATCTAGTTTTCTCCTTCCTGGTGAATCTAGAGGTTTCATATCATGAACAGAAAGCTTGGGTGGTGGAATAGATGGATGAGATTCTGTTTCTAGAAATTTAACAAAAAGTTCTGAAAAAGACTAAGAAAAAATATTTGGGATATATTAGGCAGATAATAAAATTATATTCACTACAGCTAAGAAACTGTACCAGCTATTCTAATTAAATACTAAAAACTAGTCATGCTACCTGAATCATTTCTTTATGAACAAGCCTTATGAACAATTAAAAGTGCTAGCACTCTGATACACAGGTATCAATCAAAAACTTTAACAATTTAATCAATAATCTTTGATGACAACACTTGTTACAAACCTCATAATGAGAATTAGCCACCAGATAACAGATTTCTCACCATCAATGGCACTTAAGACATCAAGTCTTAAATCATTTTAGTAACCGTTTACATAGACATAAAAAAATTATATCAACAGAAAACAAGCATTAAAGTCCTATTTTTCTAGAGTAACACCCAATGAATGAGTACAGCAAAAGCTCACCAGTAATATTATCAGATTAAAATAATGTCATGTAGAACTTTCCTTTAAATTAAATTTTATGCCATCCAATTTGAGTTCTATCTTTCACCAGCTTTGGGTAAGTCACCTATCCTCAGTTTCCTCTTTAGTAAAAAAAAAAATAAAATAAAGACGTAAACTCCACATTCTAACTCACAGTGCTACTCAATTCAATTAATACTCATCTTAAGCCTACTATATACCAGGCATCATATTTTCGTGTTTATTAACTGCCTCCTCCTACCAGAATGTAAGTTTGTTGAGGGAAAGCACTTTACCTATTTGGTTTGCACCTGCATCCTCAATGCTCAGAACAGTCTGGTACACAGCAGGTGCTCAATAAATATTCACTGGCTCAATGACTAGGTAGATACATACAGGCATAAAATAGAGCCTCTGTCTTCAAGAATCTCATAACTTAGTAGTAAGAGATAAATGATTGTGGGCTGATAGCAGCATGATCAAATACAAAGGAAGGAACAGTTAATGCTTTGAAAAATCAAAGTACCATGTAAACAAAATGTTAAAATAAAACCTACTGATATGTGCAATAAAATTATTAAAACTGGCTTATTATCCTTAAGCGAATCACCTCTCTGGATCTCAGTTTCCACAACCCCAAAATAAAAGGGCTGTATAAAATAACCTGAAAAAGAAGTCTAATTCTTTGCAAATGAATATGATGCATAATCATTTCACTGCTCATATCCAGCAGGAATAAATCAACTCTTACACTATTAAGCAGAGATTGCTGATTTGGTCTCAAAGGTGTGTTGGGAACACTTTTTGATCCTCCTCCAAGCCACCCAGTCATCCACCTGGTAACACCACCCTGATCTTCATTCAACAACTGAAAGATTATTTTAAAACAGAAAAATATTATCAACACAAGAAAAGAAAACAGAGCACTTTTACATGATTTCAGATGGTAGTAAATCATGTTTTCCAAGTCCAATTCCTAGTTTCCTACTGACAGAAGCTACATATACACTGTCATCCTAAGCACTATTTCAAATAAAATTTGAGGACTGTCATGTCTCAAACTTGAAGCATTCTGATATGAACGGTTGCATATAAGTTACAAAACATTTAAACTAATATTATACAAGCTGCACAAATCTGCTTCTTCTCTGTAGTATAACATGATTCCATTTCCACATTATTGAGAAAATTGCATTCAGCAAGTTATATAATACACAGTAAAAAAAAAATTTATATGATACCAAGCATTTTAGTTATAAATGTATTCAAAATGGCATTCAATATTCAGTTACCTGTTCCATTTCCTCCTTTTTGATACCTAGGATGCTTCCCATTAATCGTAACACTTCATGACGCTGATTTTTTGGTGTGTGGAAGTGTCCAGTGAAGAGGTTTCTCATTAGGACTCTATGAAAACGGAGGCAGAAACAGCTCAGGCTAACTCACCAGTTGTCTCAGTATCTAGTGTATCCAAACAATAAACACTAAACATATAAATATTTAATCATATTTAAATAACAGTTATAAAAAACACTAAAATATTTTAAAGTAGCTTTAAAAATTTTTTGACAAGTCTAATTAAGAATATTGCAAACAACCCAAAATGTGTACCTTTAAAAACATCACTTACTAGTCACCAACTTTCTTCAACCAAATAATCAACTGAGATGGTACCTCATTAGTAATTCTCAGTGCCTGTCTGGGTTGATGTCTTAAGGAGACACTTCAGATTTTTCCCTCCGTATCCTAAATGGTGATGATAGTTCTTGTGCTTAACGGTTATGCTTATATTTCCTCATTCATTAAAAATTTGCTCATAATATCTAAATCTTTAAAATGTTAAAGATATACTACATGTATACCTAGGTTTCACACCTAATGCATTTGAGCAAGATATATCCACTTAAGGGCAGTAAAGAGAACAAAAAAGAATGGTAAGAATAAACTTTATATTTTCTAAGTACTTTATATTGTGGTGATGTTTTAACTCTTGCCTATGGTTTTAAGAAAAAGAATTTGAGCTGGGAAAGCCTATTTAAAAATCAAGAGAAGACAAGTTACTGACCCCTCATTAAAACTAACTGCAGCTCATCATTATATAAGAAAAAGAAAAGGTTTTTTAAAACCTTAATCACATACATTTACATGTAGAAATTGTTTTTGCCATAAAAGTGATCCCCATAAAGTACATAAAAGTAAAAGGCAGAGCATACTTGTCCACTTTTCCTTCTGTGCTATTTACTAAATTCATCAATTTCTTTTGTACATCATCCAGCATTTCTTGTCGGAGCTCATCTGTTTTAAAATATGTGAATAAAGAGTCATTAACTGATTAAAATAGTCTGTATGAATATATAATGAGATTTACGACATCTTTAGTGAGAATTCTGAATATATGTACTTATTCTAATTAGGAATACTCAATTGCGTCCACCTCTTCTTTGGTTCAGGGAATTAGGTTCTCTGGTATAGAAATTACCTAGAAGCCAGAGTATGCATTAATTCACATTGTTTGCCCCCAATAAAATAATCAATTCTTTAACAGAACATTTAAAAACCAAAGGTTTTCTCATTCTCTTCAGAAACTTAACAACAAAGAAGAGATTTTTCACCACTGCTCCTTTGCACGAAACATCTCCAGAGCCACTCTTTAATGGGAAAATACCGGAAAGGACAATTTTAGATTTTCCTTTTTCCATTTTCCCGGCTGGAATCTTTTTTGGTGAGCTAAGAAGAGGAAGAGCAGCTAACGCAACCAAGACCATGGCTCAGAAGGCAGCTGATAGGGCAGAGTATCCTGGGGTAAATAAGCTGCAAGAAACAATTCAGATCACTGGTTCTCACACTAGGCAAGATACTATAGCTTATGACTGATTTAGAAAGATGTTTAGATTATTTTATTTTTAAATTCTTATTTATTTTAAAAGGAAGCAAAATCTGTAAAGTCTTGGCAGAATACTAGGAATGTGAACAGTACTAAAATCAAAGTCTAGAATTACAACAGGAGAGACCCTGTTCATAATCAACCATGCCATGGGACCATGGATTCCTAGACTAAGGAACTCTCAGCAAACCCATGGAGTTTACACCCGTTTCCTCAGAAATGGATAGTCTGAGCCGAAGGAGATGCTTATTAACATCAAGCTAGATTACAAATTTCATTCTGAAAGAAATTAGGAGAATGCTTTGCAGTACAGCTCAACTTTTCAAATCAAGAAACACTCACATCCCAACATGAGACAACTCTGACCTCTTTCCACAAACCTACTCTTTCCACAAACCTACTCTTTGAGTTATGCAGCATCTTCCTAGTGGTAGTGGGATACAGGTTTCCTTATCCAGTATACGACTTGCAAATATTTTCTCACACTCTGTGAGTTGTCATTTCACTTTCTTGATGGTATCCTTTGAAGCACAAAAGTTTTTAATTTTAATGAAGTCCAATTTAGTTTTTCTTTTGTTGCTTGCCCCTTTAGTGTCATATCTAAGAAGCCACTGCTTAACTCAACATCACAAAGATTTACTCCTATGTTTTCTTCTAAGAGTTTCACAGTTTTAACTCTAAAATGTAGGTCTATGACCCACTTTGAGTTACTTTTTGTGCATGGTATGAGGTAAGGGTCCAACTTCGTTCGAGTACATGTGGATATCCAGTTGTTCTGGTACCATGTGTTGAAAAAACTATTCCTTTGGAATCCTTGTTGAAAATCAATTGACCAGAAATGTATGATTTATTTCTGAACTCTCAATTCCCACTGCAAGACCTCTGCAAACGTTTTTCCTTTTGCCTGGAAAGCTCTTTTCCTTCGGCACTGCCTATTAACTCCTCTTTACCATTCACATGTCAGTTCCCAAGTCCCTTCCTCAAAGAAGTTTTCTCTGAACCTTACAGATTAGGCCAGGTTCATCTGCTTTATGTTTTCATTCTGTCTGTACAGTACTAAAATTCTGATTTACAGTACTAAATGTATATACAAAATGTTCAGTTTAACTGTTTGCAATGGTTTGTGGTTTTTCCACATTGCAAAAATCTAAACTGCAAAATGTAATAGGCTAACTTTTACCAAAACAGAGATGGTTGTCATAACCATATTATAAAAGCAAGATTTGTGTTTGGAAAATCTACTACAAACATTTCCTTTCCTGTCTTTCCAGGGAGGAATTTAAGCTTGGACATTAAGAGAGAGACAGACAGACACAGAAAGACAGACAGAGACAGAGAGAACAAAATTATTACTAAAGTCTGAGTCAGTAAAAGACATTTTTAGATTCTTAATGGGCACATATATACTACGAACCATGGTGCCACGTGGGCCTTTTCTAGTACTACCTTCTAAATTAAGTAGAACTCTTAATTATTCAGAGGAAGAACAGCAAGTAAGTTAATCTCTTGTTGATGTTCTGAATTAACCACCCCACTCATGAACTAAAGTAAGAGCTAGAGTAAAGATGGTCACAGTCTTCTCTTTCATCCTCCTCCACTTCTCTTCAAGGCTATACAAAGGTAGCAGAAGAAGAGGTCAAACTTAATCTATCCCCAACCTTCCGTTTCTCTGAGACTTCCCTTCTCCTAACTACTTTCTTCTAAAATTAATGATTTTTATATTGATTACATGTCAAAATGATAATATATTCTAGATACGCTGAGTTATATAAAATATATTATTAAAATTAATCTCCCTGTATCTTTTTACTTTTTAAACATGACTACTAAATTTATTTTTAATTATAAATGTGGCTTCCATTGCATTTTTATAGGATAGCACTGCTTTGGAGTATAACCAGGATATAACCATTACACTGTACTGTCTCTTATTAAAAAAAGAAAAGGAAGATAAAACTGAATGATAGATATCTTCAGAGTAAAATTCACAGAGCTGATTCTGATAAAAATAATTTTAGCAAAATTAATTGGAAAAATTTAACTTTGCTCCATGAAAAATTGATCAGGAAATCCATCTTAATAAAGTTCAAGTAGAAAATATTTTCTTGATGAAAATTCTTTAATATGGGTATAACTTTTATTAAAATCTCTGTGTTCTGAAAGGTCTGATCAAAGCATCCTTAAGGCCAAAATAATAGGGTAAAATTTCTTAAACTCATTATCAGAATACAAGTTAGTCCTGAGCTAATGAAAAAGAGAATTGACAATGTGCATATCCTTGCAGACATGTAGAGGGCTATTTCAAATATGAGCAGTAGTTTAAATGGGTTCTGATATTTGAGTCTAGAAAACAACCTCAGAATTTGGGGGAAGGGACTGGAAGGATGGGTTAACTAGGAAAGATTTAGAAAAGAAAAGAAAGGCAAATACTGACTTCAAAGGTCCCTACAGATTTCTCTTTTTCCCCAGGCACACCTATTCTCCTCCCACAAAAGATTCTCAATATTTCTCCATAAAAACTGCACACTAATTCAAACCACAATTTGAAATCAGAATTATATTTATATGGGCAGGCAAAACATAGTTATTCAGAAATGGGGTTTTAGCCAAATACAATATCCCTGTGAAATAACCTAAAAACATGCCAAAATAATTGTCTGGAAGTTAGGCGGGAAAGAAAGGGCAGTGGGGGTACACTTTAAAGTTGAGCAATAAAGCAACTGAGGTTGGTCTAGTTTAGGGGAAGAGTTACTCTGAATATCTGACATCCTAAAACCATATCAGAGCCTCGTCTCTGTAATACCTAGAGATGGTACCATGATCTTCATCACTTGATTTAAAATCAAAATTTAACATAAAATGTAAGTGACTACAACAAATTAGTACATCATAATTTTACCTTTTATTTGCAATTAGTAACACCGCACGATTAATACTGTCTTCACAGAGCATTGTACAGTGAGGTCACACTCCTTACAAAGTCATTGGCTATTTTATGACTAAGCTCCCTTGGACAAGATTCAAGTTTATTTAACAGTCACCTGACTGAGAAAAGAAAGATGGCTGGAGCAGGACTTGAGAGTCCGGAGACCTGCGTGTGAATTATGGTCTTGTCACCATAGACCTGGATATGAATCATCGTCCTGTCACCAGGGCTGGACTCTGATGCCTATTTTGTAAAATGAGCATGCTTACCTCAAAGGATTTTGAGAGAAATCTACTGAGTGATTAAATGTGACATTTTTAACCAGTAAAGTTCTATATAAAGCATTAGTATTCATTCATCTGATTTTTTAAAATATCAGCTTTCAACCTAGCCCTAACCATTATCGATAATATGTACCACTTTGGTTAGCATTAACACTGATAACTTTTCCTCCATTTACCTTATTTGCCATCTTTACAAACTATGGCAAAGAAGTCAACGCAAGGAAAAAAGAATGTTAGAAATATGATTTTATTATAGATATGTCAGTAAATAAACTGGGTCTTGTGTCTTACTTGGACTGGCTACCTAAAAAATAAATTTCTGATATATTAAATCTAATATAAGGAAATTTAGCCTCTTCAGTCAATTAAATATAATTAAAGCAAAGGCTAGAAATTTGACAGTCTTTTTATTACAGAATTTCAACTTATACAAGATCACTTTCATTATAACACCAAACGATTTTTTTTTTCTAGCCCTGCCAAAGCAAGGCCTCAAAAAATTTACTGAACACTCAGATTTGTTTCTCTCCACGGAAATCTTTAGTAAAAGGCAAAAGATTTATTTGCTCTTGAGAGAAACCAGAGTATCCAAATGATATTTTTTAAAGGCACCTTGTATTTATTTATATTGAAAGTTAAGACATATTAGTGGGCTTCCCTGGTGGCACAGTGGTTAAGAATCTGCCTGCCAATGCAGGGGACATGGGTTCGAGCCCTGGTCTGGGAAGATCCCACATGCCACGGAGCAACTAAGCCCGTGCATGATAACTACTGAGTCTGCGCTCTAGAGCCCCACAAGCCGCAACTACTGAGCCCATGCACCATAACTACTGAAGACCACATGCCTAGAGCCTGTGCTTGCAACAAGAGAAGCCACTGCAATGAGAAGCCTGCGCACTGCAATAAAGAGTAGCCCCACCTCGCCGCAACTAGAGAAAGCCCACGTGCAGCAACGAAGACCCAACGCAGCCAAAATAAATAAACAAAAATAAATTTAAAAAAAAAGACATATTAGCAACTGCTTTGTCTTTTAACTCAATTCCTTCCAACCATTTCAACGGAATTTTAAGGTCTAGAGTATATGGTGAATGCTTTCTTGTTCCATAATTATAATTATTAATTGCAGAGTAAAAAGTAATTTTTGAAACTCCACTTCCTAGCAATGAACTCACAGAAAAGAATTTTATTAATACAGTATAACCTCATTAACTTGAATTTCAATAGATTAGAATCTGTGATTAAACTGAAATATCAATGTTGAAGTCTACTGGATTATTTGTACAGTTAAATTAGAGTTACTATGTGCATTTGAAAGAGATTTTATGTAAATATTTTTAATGTAACCAGATCAAATTTATTTTCCCTCTCCACCGTCCTCCCTGAATCCTTTAATACATTAGAATTCAGATAATTTGTACTGCATTTTTCCATATCAAAACAAATTTTCTTAAAGACTGAATATTATGAATCAAGTTTCTTTTTTTAATTTTTTAACATCTTTATTGGAGTATAACTGCTTTACAATGGTGTGTTAGTTTCTAGTTTATAACAAAGTGAATCAGTTTTACATATACACATGTCCCCATATCTTTTCCCTCCTGTATCTCCCCCTCCCTCCGACCCTCCCTTATCCCACCCCTCTAGGTGGTCACAAAGCACCAAACTGATCTCCTTGTGCTATGCAGCTGCTTCCCACTAGCTATCTATTTTACATTTGGTAGTGTATATATGTCCATGCCACTCTCTCACGTTGTCCCAGCTTACCCTTCCCCCTCCCCGTATCCTCAAGTCCATTCTCTAGTAGGTCTGTGTCTTTATTCCTGTCTTATCCCTAGGTTCTTCATGACCTTTTTTTCTTTTAGATTCCGTGCTAGCATACAGTATTTGTTTTACTCTTTCTGACTGACTTCACTCTGTATGACAGACTCTAGGTCCATCCACCTCACTACAAATAACTCAATTTCGTTTCTTTTTATGGCTGAGTGATATTCCATTGTATATATGTGCCACATCTTCTTTATCCATTCAACTTAGGTTGCTTCCATGTCCTGGCTATTGTAAATAGAGCTGCAATGAACATTTTGGTACATGACTCTTTTTGAATTATGGTTTTCTCAGGGTATATGCCCAGTAGTGGGACTGCTGGGTCGTATGGTAGTTCTATGTTTAGTTTTTTAAGGAACCTCCATACTGTGCTCCATAGTGGCCGTATGAATTTACATTCCCACCAACAGTGCAAGAGGGTTCCCTTTTCTCCACACTCTCTCCAGCATTTATTGTTTCTAGATTTTTTGATGATGGCCATTCTGACTGGTGTGAGATGATATCTCATTGTAGTTTTGATTTGCATTTCTCTAATGATTAGTGATGTTGAGCATCCTTTCATGTGTTTGTTGGCAATCTGTATATCTTCTTTGGAGAAATGTCTATTTAGGTCTTCTGCCCATTTTTGGATTGGGTTGTTTGTTTTTTTGATATTGAGCTGCATGAGCTGCTTGTAAATTTTGGAGATTAATCCTTTGTCAGTTGCTTATGAGTCAAGTTATATATTTAATTTTTAAAGGTTCACACAGACCTGCCATATCTCAAAAGAAAGGGCCACAATTGGGTCAGTGAGCAGTAAAGTCATTATAATAATTTTGCCACTTACTGAATATCATTATCACTATATACTTATACTGATATTTATTAATGACAAAGACTTTCTAGGCTACAGACTAAACCTCAACCCATTTCTGAAAGCTCACTGTTGCAAATTAGCACGGACTAAATCTGATACAAAGAAATGTTTTGTTCAGACCACACAGGGTTTTTTGAAAAACTTAAATTACACGTCACATTAAAAAACTGGAACATTTCACATAAGTCTACATTTTTGGTGACTCTTGAAAGACCTGAAGATCTGGCAACCCTGGACCCACATTCCTACACAACAGTTCAGTGAAACTGAGAATTTGTTGCCCCCTATAAGAAGCTCTCCAATTCACCAGTCTCTACTTAGTCCTAATTGCTCCTTTATAATTTGGACCCCAGTTTACAATTTCTGTTTGTGATCCATACTTATAGTTTCATTTCTTCACACAGCAGCTCACTCCCACCTCTGCCTTCTCGGCACTCCACACCAATACAGCACACACACACACACACACACGTTATTAGTCCACCAGATCTTCAGCCAGTTTCCAAATTATGACAGACAGGTTTCATACGAATTCCTCCCTCTGTCTAGAATGTTCTTCCCGAACTCTTTGCCTGCTTCACTGTACGTATTCACCATTCAAGTGAGGGCAAGTATACCCTTCACTACCCTTTTCTACCCTTCTACACCACCATCAAGAAGTAGAATGGATTGCTTCTTCCTTTTGAAATAGCTTGCTGCATGTATGTGACTACATGTAGTCTTCCCCTATTTCTGCTTGACTATAAACCTCCTGAAGGTAGAACTCTCGTCCCGTATCTTTGTATCTTTAGTACTTATTATAGTGCTTGGTACACAGCACAAAACAATGAATCTGTGATAAATGAAAGAATGCCTGACTTTTCTCTGGGAAGGGAGACTATCTGAGAATAGAACACAGGTCAGAAAAGAATAAATGATTTATATTATGAATTACTCATATTATTCATATGAGGAAAAATACACAAAACAAAGTCAAAAAATTCTCATATCTACATAATTTGCTTTTCCCTTTATATCTAGAAGAATTAATAAAATATACATTTAAAAGTACAACCATTAAGTTGAAAAGGGCCTAATTATTTACCTAATTGACATAGCTTTTTTCTTAACTAAAATGTTGACATTTTCTAGTATACCCAGATGTTTATATCATCACAAATAATTTTTTAACTATTTATGGCAATTCAGAAAACTGCATCTGGTATTTCTTATATGTTTCCTCTAAAATCACCACTTCTGCCAAAAACATCTATAAAGAAATCCCTCAAAAGGTTTGGGTAACAAAGCGTCTGGGAATGTATCTGGCCTATGTTCAACAGGACATTATATGTTTTCTTGTATAAATCGTGTCCTGGAAAACGGAATGTCTTTATTTAAAATAAAAACTCTACTATCCAACACCATAAAGGCGGTTCCATGAAAAACATTTTAAACTTCTTTTATATGTGTAGTTTTAAAATACATTTTTATGCTTCATATTACAGTTGGTTTACTGGGGCTTATTTTATACATTCTTCTAGATTTTCTTTAAAAAAACACTGTAAAGAAATTTTCCATTCTGAACTCATAGAAGACTTTTTTTTAAAAGCAGTCACCAAACCTTCTTAAAATAAGAAAAAATCAGTGATGGGGCCCTTTCAGATATGGCTATAAACTGGCACACAGACCAAAAGACTTCCCCAGTGCTAGAATCTAAACTTGTATTGCTTATGAAAATTTATTTTTCTTGGTGTACCATAAAATTTACCACCCTTTTGAAAAGTCATTATCAAAACAGTAACTCTTTTGTGCTTGCTATTTCAATTTTATCCAATCGTTTTCACTTAAGCAGGAATTTATCTCAAGGATGATGGTAGAGAATAATAAGCGAAAGAAAGAAAATGTTAAATTTGGCCATGAATATAGGAAGATAACATGTCTTTTCATGGTTCAGGTTTCCACAGGTAGTATATTTTCCCATGAATGACAATTCCATAGAAATTCTGCACTCTGATCAACTCAGAATAGTTAATGAAAGGCACTGTACTATCTGCTTCATAGAGGACTAATGAATGTCTTAAGTTTGAACAAAATTAATAAAATATAGGATGGCATGTGAAATAAGTCTTTGGAACTACACTGAAAAAGAAGACTTTCAGGTAAAATGTTGAAAGAATAACTTCTAAAAGGAAGGGAAGGAGTAATTCTTCTACCAGCCAACATTATCTATTAAAATATAGCACCAATAGGATCTTTTTTTTTTTTTTTTTTTTTAATTTTTGCCTTTGTTGGGTCTTTGTGGCTGCTCGCCGGCTTTCTCTAGTTGGCAGTGCGCAGGCTTCTCACTGTAGCGGCTTCTCTTGTTGCAGAGCATGGGCTCTAGGCGTGTGGGCTTCAGTAGTTGTGGCATGCGGGCTCAGCAGTTGTGGCACACGGGCTTAGTTGCTCCGCGGCATGCGGGATCTTCCTGGACCAGGGCTCGAACCCATGTCCCCTGTATTGGCAGGCAGATTCTTATCCACCGCGCCACCAGGGAAGCTCGTAGCACCTATAGGATCTTAGGGTTTCTTTTCATTGTTACTTTCCCTTGGTGTGTGGGTCAGGGGGGATGAGGGGGAGAAGACAAAGAACTACTTACATTTGGGGAGTAAAATCCTATTACTAGTTTAGAGCTCTGTCTGCTCAAGTTTCTTTCCTCCATGGAATGTCCCTAACCCTTCATGGGATTCTTGGAGAACTAAATATGCACTGTCTGACCAGAGTTGAGCACCACTGTCTTAAACTATGAACCTATGGTGTATCTATGTCATGTGTTACTTCGTTAACTAAGCTCCTTGAAAAAAAAGGGATCCTATCTAGTCTCTCACACAGCATCTAACATGAAGCCAAGTAGTTGGTTCTCATTAAGTATTTAATGCCTAATTAAGGCATCTTCATACTCTTCATACAAAGTCTGTAAATACTTGGAACTCAAAACCACAATTGCACATACACGGCACTGACAGTTATGGACTCTAAGAATGATTGAAATCATCGACAATTTACTATTTTAATACTGGTGTTATAAGCAATAACTCCCTTTTCCTATGTTTGACCAGACTGAATCATCTCATCTCTGGTGGCAATTACATAATCAAGCATTTCAAATAAAATACCACTTTTTAAAATGAGTTTCCTAATATTGTTTAAATGTTGAAACTGCATATCAACTAATCATCGACAGTCTACAGATGCTTAGAAATAAAACAATACTTTGCCTCTACGATTCAAGTCTCTATGTACTTTCTAGCAACAAAAGCCAATCTGTCTTTTTCAAAATTGTTTCTCCTGGCAAATATTTTTGCTGTCTGGCCAAGTTTTGCATTAAAAATAAAGTACAGTATTACAACATCAATCAACATTTAAAGTACTTAATGATCTATGAAAGAAAATATACAGTGATTCTTTTGAAACAACCAAGCCAATCAAAGTTTTATTTATATTATCAAATCAAGAGTGCAGCTTTGATAAAATAAAATCACATTTGTGTTTAGAGATCTAAAAGCAATATTAAGCACTTAGGTAATAAAAGAAAACAGACTGTTAAGAAGAGCTTAAATGGCAAGAATGACTTAAAGACATAACAGAACTGTCTGTCCTTTTACCCCCACTTCCTGTCTGTGCAACACTGGCCTCTCGCCTGCCCTTTCAAATACCAGTTGTATAAGCATAATTAGAGCTTTTTCTGTGGCTAATATTAACTTTACAAAATGAGTCCAAAGTTCCTATGTATTTACAATGAATTATTACTGGTAACTTTTTACATGAATAGGGGCCTAGGCCACCTAAGCCTTGCCATTTACAATCAAAATCTAAAAATATTCTACTACTGAGGATTTAAATGGGTGCCTAAACAACTTACTAAGTAGTGCAGGGACTCTGATAACATTTAGCAACTACAGTAAGTCATAGAATTTTTTATCTTACCATCATCTACTGGGAATGACACAGGCAGTTGTCTAAAAAGGTATGTGAACTTAAATATTACAGTAACATGACATATATAGCAACCTTGTCACAGACCAAGGAGTTGCTTCAGAATACTGCCTTTTTACCTTCATTAGTCTAGCCCTTCCCTAGGATATCAATTCCCTGGCTAAAACCTTGGGTGCTCAGTACGTCTCCTCCAGGTTGCCCGTATGTCTTCCAGATAATGTTGTAGTTACATTGGCTTTCAACCTAACTAGACTGTTTTCCCAACAAACACTGCCTGCGGGTAAGGGCAACCATTTCAATATTTAGGGCACAGCACAGTGGATACTGTCCTATCTTCAAAGGAGATATACAGAACAAAATACAAGTCAGATTATAAACAACTGTTTTCCTGACAAGAAGAAATACAGTAACATGGAAAGATTATGAACTTTGGTCAAGGATAAAAGATCAGTTTAAATCTCAGTTTCTTTAACTTATAAAATGGAACTAATACTACGTACTTTAGAGTTTCCTGTAAAGAGTAAATAAAATATGAGAAGACTAAATAATACAGTATATGTTATATAAAATGCCCATGATACTCAATATATAATTGTTTCCTTATTGTCCATTTCCAGCCCCTCTATTACATTTAGAGTTCTAAGGCTGGCCGAATCTTACAAAGCAGAGGACTTTTAGTTGGGCACTAATTTGCCGCAGAATCAAGTTTTCTTGAGGACAATACCTCACATGATCTTATTATTATTTTTTACTCCTAACAATCTCTTATCTCCCGTCTCCTGCTGGCTTTAGGCCAACTTCCTCAGCTTGTCCTTTGGTATCCACACTTCAGTGATTTGTCTACTTGCCTCCGTAATGTCCAAGTCCCTGTTTTATTGTCTGACGGTATTTGTGCTGTACCATCTCCTACTTTTTCCTACTTCTAACTCTATTTCATGTTAGGGGGTACTTCTTAATTACTTCATTACGTGCCTTGGTACTATTGTGCCTAACCCAGACACCTAAAGTTGACACATTTCTAGGTTCCCATCACCTTTCCAATAACCTTTAATCATTATCTACTAAATGTAGCCCTAGAATAGCTTCAACTTCCTGGGGACTGTTACATCAGAGATTAAATGAGAGCATGCCATCTTTGTCAGCAGTTAAGAGTTAACAGAGCACTATGAACCACCTGATTATCTGAGGCCCAACTGATAATCCTAAACACAGGACTCACCCTCGGGAATTGACAGGGCCTATGAGATAATTTACAAGCATCAAAAAATACATGCCTGCATGTAAAGCACCATCTATAATCATAAACAGCTAGTTATAGCCAGACATTCATTCCACAAAAAGTTACTCTTTTACTTGAGAACACTGCCTTCTCTAGCATATCAGACAGCTTTAGGCAAGATGACCACGGACTGAACAGGGAAAAGTTATACCATGACAAGTCGAGTCAGTCGAATCAATCCCTTTGATGGTCAACAGGGTGACAGACAGCACAACTGGACTGCCTCAATATTCCGGAAAACTAACTGGACAGCCAGGGCCAACTTATGACTTTGGTTTCACTAGGACCAGATTGAAATCAAAGCAAACTGGTCATGGGAGATGGAAATGGAAGTCACAAACTAATGGCAGTTGGTCTCACTCGACTGTACCAATGCATGGGGGGAAACTACATCTGATTCAATACTAGCGTTGTAGGGGAAAAAGGAAAAGGAAAAGAACCTACTTTGTTTTTTAAGTTCTTCAATTTGTTCTTCCTTTAAATCTAACTGTTCTGTAAGTCTTGATGCTGAATCCAACGCAACATTTGCTTCATCCAAACGCTCCTGAGGAAGAAAAGTTCATTAAAAAGCAGCATGCAAAAACTATTTCACAAACTATAGGGCTGGAAGACATCTTAACGTCAGTCAACCCCTTTCAGCTAAAGAAGCTGTATTTCTGTGACCTTGGGCAAGTTCATTTGACACTAATAAGTATCAAAGATAGAACCCACACTTCACAACACAATAATGTCTCTTTCAGAGAAACTAAATAAAAAAGAGAATGCTATTTAAAGACAACATGGTGACAAAAGTTTAAAAAATGACAATAATAAGAATAAAAACTACAAAAAAAATACAAAAAGTCAAGAAATATAGCAACAAATTTTTTTTTTTTTTCTGTGTTGGGTCTTCGTTGCTGCGCATGGGCTTTCTCTAGTTGAGGCAAGTGGGGGCTACTCTTCGTTGAGGTGCGTGGGCTTCTCATTGCGGTGGCTTCTCTTGCTGTGGAGCTCGGGCTCTAGGCGCACAGACTTAAGTAGTTGTGGCACGCGGGCTCTGTAGTTTGTGGCTTGTGGGCTCTAGAGCACAGGTTCAGTAGTTGTGGCACACGGGCTTAGTTGCTCCATGGCATGTGAGATCTTCCCGGACCAGGACTTGAACCCATGTCCCCTGCACTGGCAGGCGGATTCTTAACCACTGCACCACCAGGGAAGTCCCAACAAATGTTCTTTTTTAATTTTGGCAAGTCTGATGGGTATAAAGTGATGTTTCATTATTACTTTATTACTTTAATTTTTATTTCTCTAACTATAATACATACTAGTGAATTTGAGTAATTTTTCATGTTAATAGGACAGCTGGATCTGCTCTTGTGCAAAAATCTTTGCATATCTTGCCCATTTTTCCATTGAGCTGTCTTTCTCTCATCAGTTTGTAAGAGCACCTTATATAGTAGATATGAACCCTTTGTCATCAGCGCTACAAATACAGTCACACATGTCCTACTTTGATTCTTGAGTTTTAGTCTAGGTTAGGCTCCTCCCTGCCCTGAACTGCACACTTGGTTTTCTAGATTTTCTTGGAATGTATTTTTCTTTTTTAACATTTATATCTATAAAATAGTATTTCTCAGTAGGAGTTCTTTCAACATTCCTGGCCTCTGGCCACTAAACGCCAGAAGACCCACCCACAGTCACTGTAACAGCCAAAAAGACCCCCCAGATTTCCAGCACCACTCCCAGCTGAGAATCCTTGCTTTAATACAGTTGGAATTTACTTTTGTATATAGTATAAGATAGGGGTCCAATTTCATTTTCTTCCATATAGACAGCCGGTTGTATCTACTGTTTATTAGATAACCTCCTACCCTTTTCCCCACTGAACTGAAAGTAGTTTAGGGTTTAGTTTTAAATTTAATTCTCAAATATAACCTGGGCTCCATTTCTGGATTCTCCTTCTGTTCCACTAATCTAGTCAATATGGTATTGATTTATGGCTCTATTTTGACATTTAGTAGGCAAGTCCCTCCTCATCATTATTCTTTCACACAATTTTCTTGGCTATTCTAGAGGATTCACCCATGTAAATGTCAGGTCAAGTTTCATCATCTTGAATCAGAGTGTGACAGCTTTTTTGATGTATCATCTTGGATAGGCTAGTCCCCAGTTATCCAGTCGAACTTAAGGTAGGTATTGCTGTGAAGGTATTTTGCAAATGTAATCAAAGCTCAAATCAGCTGAATTTAAGGAAGGCACATTATCCTGGATAATCAGGGCGGACCTAATTGAACCAGCTGAAATGCCTTGAAATCAGGACTGAGGTTTCTCCATAAAGAAGAAATTCCATCTGTGGACAGCAACTTCAGCCCATGCCCAGAGTCCATCCTGCTTGTGATTTTTTTTCCTAACCACCTGTGGACAACAGCTTTGGCCCACGCCTATGAGTTCCAGCCTGCCTATGATGTGATCCTCCCATTTTGACTGCCAAACCTACCTAACTTGCTTAGCCAGGCCCCACAATGTTGCCAATTCCTTGTAACAAACCTCACAGGTATCCATATATGGTATATACATCAATGTATATGTATATGTATGTGTGTACGTGTACATATGTGTACACACATACACATCCTACTGGTTCTGCTTCTCAGGTTGAACCTTAACTGATACAAAGAGAGACTGAAACAAAAAATTTTAAACAAAATCAACAAGATTAAATTTAGTGTAAAGGAAATTTAAATAAACTTTCAAATGACTTTGTTAACCTCATAGCATTTATATTTAAGAAATAAGTAAAGCTTAAAAAAACTACACTAAGACATTTTTGAAAATTAACGTTTAGATTTAATTATTCTTTCTACCACATTTTTGCTTTTTATTTCACTAATTTCAACTTTTACCTTTACTAATTCCCTCTTAGTTTCTTCTGATTTATTCTGTTGTTTTTCTAAATATATATTACATTAAAAAAATTTTTAAATAGAGCTAGTTTAAAAAGAAGATCTGGACTTCTAACAGTATGACCGGCTAGATATTTTGGCCCACTGAAAACAAGCGCGTCAAATAAAATGTCTTTTTAATGTGTTAATGAGCTAATGAGAAAGTAAGCATAAATGGTGAAAAAACATATTAAAAGATGCTTGACCTCATTACTAGAAATGCAAATTAAAACCATAAGATAGCCCTTCCCACCTACCACATTGGCAAACACTTTAAAAAATTCTGATAATGCTAGCATTGCCAAGGATGTAGAACAAGAACTCTTAGTACCACTGGTAGGAGAAAATTAGCACAAGTGCTTTAGAGAACAATTTGCCCCCAAATCTAATAAAATTGAAATTGCCCATATATATCCCATGATTCAGCAATTCCAATCGAGATACACACCTGAAACTCTTATACATGTGCACCAGGAGATATAAACAAGGAAATTCATAACCACATTGTTTGTATGGCAGATAAGGGAAATGTCCTTTACCAGGAAAATGGGTAAATAAATTACATATTCACACAAGGAATACAGCAGTGAAAATAATGAAACTTCTAACACAGTAACTACACAGTTACGGCTGAAACTCATGAACATAATGCTAAGCAAAAAAAGCAAGCCTCAGAATTCCATTTACATACAGTTCAGAATTCCATTCATACAGTTTAAAAATATGCAAAACCAAACAATGTACTGTAAAAAGATGCAAATCTATGTGATAAAACCATAAAGAAAAACAAGGGGGTAAAACACATAAAAGGTGGTAAGAAGGAGAGGAGATGTGGAGGGGTGCTTACGGAACTTCAAAGGGTGACAATCTTTTACCGGGTGGTGAGTACGTGGGTATTTGCTGTATTGCTATTCTTATATTTTATACGTATTATCTAAATATTGTTTTCCAGTCACTCAACATTTAGTAAAAATTTTAAAACATTATGGAAGTATGTCTTCAATTGTTTAGAATATTAATATGCCTAAACAGCATATTCACCTCTAACGACAGATACATAAATTTTATTACTTTCCACCAGCTATCACCAGAGTCTACTTATGACTCAGAAAAGTTTATCCTACATCAAACAGCAAGTCACTGTGGTGTCTCTTCATGGGGTTCATTTTATTTATTTCTTATATATAATATTTATAGGCATGAAATACAGCATAATAATAAAGAGAAAAATATTTTAAAGAATTAAGGTGCAATTTGGTCACCTTATCTTTGATAAAGGAGGCAAGAGTATACAATTGAGAAAAGACAGCCTCTTCAGTAAGTGGTGCTGGGAAAACTGGACAGCTACATGTAAAAGAATGACATTAGAACACTTTCTAACACCATACACAAAAATAAACTCAAAATAGATTAAGGACCTAAGTGTAAGGCCAGACACTATAAAACTCTTAGAGGAAAACACAGGAAGAACACTCTGTGACATAAATCACAGCAAGATCCTTTTTGACCCACCTCCTAGAGAAATGGAAATAAAAACAAAAATAAACTAATGGGACCTAATGAAACTTCAAAGCTTTTGCACAGCAAAGGAAACCATAAACAAGACGAAAAGACAACCCTGAGAATCCGAGAAAATATTTGCAAATGAAGCAACTGACAAAGGATTAAGCTCCAAAATACACAAGCAGCTCATGCAGCTCAATATCAAACAAACAAAACAATCCAATCAAAAAATGGGCAGAAGACCTAAATCGACATTTCTCCAAAGAAGATATACAGATTGCCAACAAACATGAAAGGATGCTCAACATCACTAATCATCAGAGAAATGCAAATCAAAACTACAATGAGCTATCACCTCACACTGGTCAGAATGGCCATCATCAAAAAATCTACAAACAATAAATGCTGGAGAGGGTGTGGAGAAAAGGGAACCCTCTTGCACTGTTGGTGGGAATATAAATTGATACAGCCAATATGGAGAACAGTATGGAGGTTCTTTAAAAAACTAAACATAGAACTACCATATGACCCAGCAGTCCCACTACTGGGCATATACCCTGAGAATACCGTAATTCAAAAAGAGTCACATACCACAATGTTCACTGCAGCACTATTCACAATAGCCAGGACATGGAAGCAACCTAAATGTCCATCGACAGATGAATGGATAAGGAAGATGTGGCACATATATACAATGGAATATTACTCAGCCATAAAAAGAAACAAAACTGAGTTATTTGTAGTGAGGTGGATGGACCTAGAGTCTGTCATACAGAGTGAATTAAGTCAGAAAGAGAAAAATACCGTATGCTAACACATATATATGGAATCTAAAAAAAAGAAATGGTTTTGATGAACCTAGGGGCAGGACAGGAATAAAGACAGAGATGTAGAGAATGGGCTTGAGGACACGGGGAGGGGGAAGGGTAAGCTGGGACCAAGTGAGAGAGTAGCACTGACATATATACACTACCAAATGTAAAACAGATAGCTAGTGGGAAGCAGCCGCATAGCACAGGGAGATCAGCTAGGTGTTTTGTGACCACCTAGAGGGGTGGGATAAGGAGGGTGGGAGGGAGACACAAGAGGGAGGGGATATGGGGATATACATATGCATATAGCTGATTCACTTTGTTATACAGCATAAACTAACAACACTGTAAAGCAATTATACTCTGATAAAGATGTTAAAAAAAAAGATGCAGCAAAAAAAAAAGAATTAAGGTGCAAAAGAAGAAGATCTAATGGGATAATACACATTATTTTAATCCATGTGAAATAAAATACCCAATATATTTTGTTGAAAACAGAAAATTATACAGTTAAAATTTTACACTAATTTTTTTTAGTGATCTCTAAAATGCCCACCTGTGCTAAAAATTTAAATCTCGTATTTGCTGTGTCTATTCTAAACTATAAGCAACATGAGGGAAATCCTGAATATCTTATTCACTGTTATGCCTCAGTGACAACATTTACTAAATTAACTGTTTAGAAAAAAAAAAATTAACTGTATAGGAGATTATTTCCAAGACAAAAATTCTACAAGTAACTGTTTTGTGCATAATAAAATTTACAAGAGTAAATTATTTCAACCAACCTGTAATGATACAAGTTTTCCTTCCAGATTTTCTGCCTTTTTCTTCCATTCAGCAACAAGTTGGTTGTGTTTTTCTAGTTCAGCAGAATACATAGCTTTTTCTTCTAAAGAGGAAAAAAAAGTTATATTAGTATTTTGTAATTGTGTGATAAAATTAGAATTTTAAACCACTTGAAATTTTAATAATTCAACAAAAATAGTTCAAATGTCTTAACAAGAAAATTATATATGCCTTAGTGATGACGTTAACTGGAATTAAAGTAATGAGATCACTTTCCTCTGCTTAAATCCTTCTCCACCTTGTCCATCTTGCAAACTTTCCCTCCCTTCAGAACTCTACTCAAATATTTCCTCTTTAGCAAAGCTTTCTCTATGGCCTCAGTACCATACTATTTTGTACACATGTCTACTCTAGTATTATACAGAGCAGACCTAGAGAATTCTTACGTGTAAAATTCAAAATTTCAACCATAGGAGTAACCCTGACATGTACGTATGTACAAATGTAAAGTTTTCTCAGGCACAAAACTGTAACTTCTTTTTTTTTTTTTTTTTTTTTTTTAACTGTAACTTCTTTAACTTCATTAGCCTCACATCCTCTAACCGCCTGCCCCTCACTAGCAGTTCATGCATTGCCAGTAATTACAGAATGTACGAGTTGACAAATGGATGGGTGAATGATCTAAAGGGGGTAAATCTGATGATGGGAGGTAGATGTGAAAAAGCATATTTGGTTATCAGGGTACGTGTGCTCTGGTCACTATTACTATGTGCCTAGAAGAGTACTTTCCACCTGAACTAGAAAAATGCAGTTACCGTCAAGTATAGATGAACAGCTAAGAACAAATTAATCAATACTTCAAAAGAGTAATTACTGATGATTAACTCTCTTTAGTGGATTCAACCTCCAACCAACATCTCAACACCTATCTTTTTTTTTCCTATGTGTGCCTCTCTCTTCCTTTGTATTCCCCTTTATCATGTGATCCTTACTACGTTACCCTCATACTTCCCTCACCTCTCGCCTTAACTAAAGTATCATAATATGACACTAAAATAATTTTTTTAATAATTAGTATATACAGTTTATGTTCTCTACTCTTAACTGTAAGAAAAGTCTAATTTGTTGATGGCTACTTATCTTCTCCCCCTACAAGTGGGTAACCTTTCAAAGATTTCCCTATGCCTAATCTAAAACAGCACTCAAGCCAAAATTCCCAAAACTACAGCTGATCTGTGAACAACACAGGTTTGAACTGCATGGGTCCACCATATGTAGATTTTTTTCAGTAAATATACTGGAAACATTTTTTGGAGATTTGAGACAATTTGAAAAAGCAGATGAACCACATAGACTAGAAATATCAAAAACATTAAGAAAAAGGTTATGTGATGAATGCTTGAAATACATATAGATACTAGTCTATCCTAACATAGGCAGAAGGTGAGTGATAATATAAATTTAACAATATGTTAGTTTTCTTACTGTTTTATAACTTTGCTTCCAAAGAATCACATTACCATAAGGTATGCCTCTCTCTCTTGTAATTGGAGAAACTGCATATCAGCCTATCATCACAAGTAAGCGGTTTTTTAAAAAAATGTAACGTTTCCAGTACTATATTACGAATATGACTATATTACTGTATACCATAAAAATTTTATAACCATTCATTAGTGTAAAGGTTAGGCTATCATAAAGCAATAATATTGCTACTTCTTCATTATCAATCACGAATCATTATACCTAAATATGAATTTCTTTTTCACACATTTCATTTTTGATGTCTAGTGTTAGTAATATGTATAATATCTACAGGGTTTTCTATCATATAAGAGAATACTGATGTAGGTACTAATAGACAATTCATTTTGTAAACAGATGACATAAACTTATAGTATCAATAAATACAGTACAGTGAATGTATTTTCTCTTCCTTATGATTTTCTTAATGACATTTTCTTTTCTCTAGCTTCCTTTATTGTAAGAATACAGTATATAGTACATATAACATACAAAAAAATGTGTCAATTGACTATGTTATTAGCAAGGCTCCTGGTCAACAGTGGGCTATTAGGAGTTAAGTTCGGGGGAACTCAAGTTATGGGTTTTCAACTGCATGGGGGGTAGGCATCCATCCTAACCCATGCATTGTTCAAGGGTCAACCGTACAATAACTCTTCTTCAATGAAAGACTGGTCATACAACTGACCGTGCTGGAAATGCTCCAGGACCATCTGCAGGTTGGAGAGTGACAGAGCATACTGCTTTACTTGTTCCTGAGACATGGAAAGCTGTAGTGCAGTTTCATCCCTTTGCTTCGATGCCACATTCAACTGTTCCTGCAATGACTCTACCTGTAAATTGGCCTGATGGCTTTAAACAAAAAGAATAAAAGTCAAACTGTTTCTATTTAGACACTTTGACAAGATGAAATACCTTCCCTACATTTTACTGCACTAAATCCAAGTTATATTCAAAGTATTTAGATACTTTAACAAGATGAAACCTCTTCCCTATGTTTTTTTTATTGTGGTAAAATACACATAACATTTACCATTTTAACCATTTTTATGTGTACAGTTCAGTGGTAGTAAGTACACTTGCATGGCTGTACAACCATTACGACCACTCATCTCTAGAACTTTTTCATCTTCCCAAGCCGAAACTCCACACCCATTAAACAATAACCCCCTCTCCGCCCAGTAACCACCATTCTACTTTCTGTCTCTATGAATCTGACCTTCCCTACATTTTATTGCATTAAATTCAAGTTAGATTTCAAAGAAACTTGAAGAGTTCCTCTGACCTTCGTCCTCCCTGCGTTTGTTAATTCAATCATCCTTCCTGTGAAGGTGACTTTGAACAAATGGCAGTCATTTTAAACACAGAACTGGGCTAAACAAGGTATGTCAGCTTAAGAAAAATTTAAAAATAGCCTGCAACTTTGTGTTTCGAGGCTAAAACTCTAAGACGTAATTTATCATAAACTTGTAAGTTGTAAGGGATCTTGGAAGTCGTTTTGTCCAGCTCCAACCCAACAAGCAATGGATTCTGATACCCGCCTTGCTTTTGGCACTCACAATCCTAGTGAACTCACAACTTTCCAAAGGTATCCCATCTTTTACTGTCATCTTTCTTTCTGCTTACATTAAATATAATAACCCCTACACCTGTCCCAAATCAGAGATCCCTAAGAGAATTACAGAACATCTATCCAGGCTTATGTCACCGAGGTACTTCCTTAATGTACATTACATACAAAATACTGCAATAGCCTTTCCTGGGTTTTTAATATCCAGTTAAGTTTTTATTCAGAGCAGGCCAATAAAACCCATTAAGAGCAGCTCACTTTGAAGAAATTTTACCCAATAGCACCCTCTTTTGGAAAAGGCAGTAAACTGATAACCAGAGGACTTAACTCTCCCCTCTTATGTCCCTGGACTTTATTCAACTTTGCTGGTTAACAAATCACTCAAAGGGTGATTGTAAGGATGAAATGAACTGTGATGTCATTCAAAAAGTTAATAAATACAACAAGATGTTACTATTGTTAAGGGCTCAAAACACCATAATCTGATTCTGTAGATTTGAGTTACTTATACACCAAATATTTACTGAACATCTATGAAACTATGTGTAAGAATGTATACTGTGGGAAGAGTGTGACATAAATGGCATCATTCCTACCCATGGTGGCCTTACACTTCGTTGGGTGGGAGAAAGTGTAAAACAGCTCAACAATTACAAATACCCCTAAGAAAAATACAAGTGCCCTATGAAAGACTCAAAATATTATGCAGGTTCAAAGGAAAAACATCACACTAGGGATTGATTTTGGATTTGAGGAGTGGGGTGCTAAACAAATAATTCATCATGAAGTGCTATTTGAAGAATAGGTGGGATTAACAGAAAAACAGTGGGCCCAAATCATGACAGTCTAACCTGGTTTTGAAAAAAGGAGAAACAAGACCACAGCCCTACCTTCC
Organism: Aethalodelphis obliquidens; assembly: GCF_003676395.1. Lineage (NCBI taxonomy): Eukaryota > Metazoa > Chordata > Mammalia > Artiodactyla > Delphinidae > Aethalodelphis > Aethalodelphis obliquidens. The sequence goes on from NW_020837965.1 coordinate 16,499,395, forward strand.
GAAGGTTATTCTGCAGTTATTATGAATAGTAAACAAAAATAGGCAGAGATTAGAAACTATTTCAATTAGAGAAAATAAGGGCCTGAAAATTGAAAGGAAAGATGATCAATCTTATAGACTAAGGATGTTTTGCTATTTCTGCCAATGTGAAACACATACACAAATGTTCACTCACTGTTTTGATTCTCATTTTAAACAAGTTCTTCTGAGTCTGAAGGTACAATAATACATCCTACAAAGGGGGTAAGGAGTTCACCCTCAGAAATACTATCTCTACTGGCCTATAATCTCTTTGCAAAAATAATATCTACTATATCCTTATATTTCCCTCAGCACCATACAGTAAAAAGTAAAAAGATAAAAAGATGCACATACAACTAATGGGAAGATAAATGGACATGATTTTTTGGGAAGATTATTTGGCAGTACATTTCAAACGTTTTAAAAACAGCCTTTCAATCAGAATTTCCATTTCTCAAAATTTACACTAAGGAAATAATCTGTCATCAACACAAAAATACCTATTTTGGGTTATCAAAACAGCACTCTTGGGCTTCCCCGGTGGCGCAGTGCTTAAGAATCTGCTTGACAATGCAGGGGACACAGGTTTGAGCCCTGGTCCAGGAGGATCCCACATGCCACGGAGCAACTAAGCCCGTGCGCTACAACTACTGAGCCTGCGCTCTAGAGCCCACGAGCCACAGCTACTGAGCACGCGTACCACAACTACTGAAGCCCGCGTGCCTAGAGCCCGTGCTCTACAACAAGAGAAGCCACCGCAGTGAGAAGCCTGTGCACCACAACGAAGAGTAGCCCCCGCTCGCCACAACTAGAGAAAGCCCGCTCTCAGCAACGAAGACCCAATGCAGCCAAAAATAAAACAAACTTATATAAAAAACAAAACAGCACTCTTAGTAATTCTGAAAAGTTCAAACACTCTAAATGTCTAATAATAAATGAGTGGGTTAAAGAAATTATGGCAAATCCAAATAATGGTATACTATGCAGCCACAAATGATATTGCAGGAACATATGGCTTAATGTGTACTCATATTCATATTATTAACTGATAGAAGCAGGTTACAAAACAGTATAAATAGTATGATCTCAATTTTGCTTTAAGAAAATAATATGTAATATATACACACATATACAGAAGCATACAAACGCACAAAAAAAGATTATCTCTGGATGAGAGAGTCTGTGGCTTTATGTTCTTTTGGTTTATGTGAGTTTCCTGAAGTGGAAAATATGTTTTTGTAATAAGAAAAAAAACAACAACACATTTTATTGAGAGAAATAAAATTTAAAAATATATAAGCAGGGACCTGGTCACTCAAAAGTTCTAACAAGCCAAGAGTTAATTCACATTGACCTAGGCCTTTCCCTTGCTACTTCCTTTACTCTCTCCTTTATAATATCCAAACTTTGTTCAACCTTATATCACTTGATTAAAAATTAAATCACATAAATTAAATTAGTTCTTGGGGAACCTGGCAACGCTAATTAAATCAGTAAGAATTTAAGTCTAGCCTCCTAAAATGATGAGAAGCAATTATCTAGGATAACAATTAAGATCTGGAGGAACCTCAGTTTGAATGCCAGATCTGGATAAGGGTTACAAACCCAAGTGTGAAACCTACATGTGCACTTTGTGTGCCTGACCTTGGGAAGGTTATTAAACCTCTTTACCCTTAGTTTCTTAGTCTATAAAATGGAGATAATGAATTTTGTGAGAATAAAATAAGGTAGCATATGAAAAATTCTGAGTCTGACACTCAGGAAGTATATAATTAATGCTAATACTAAAAAGAAAAAAAAAAGAAAAAAGAAAAAGTTACCTTGCATTTTCCATTGCATTAGAGGATGAAACTAGCTTTTCCTCCAGTACTGTTACTTTCTTTCTTAGCTTAGCCTCTCTATCTTCTGCAGCCAAAACTTCACGGGTGTAAGAATCTTCTGATTCTAAAAGATGGTTACGCAATCTCTCTAGCTCCTGGTTTAAGCGTAATTCTTTGTCACGTAAATGTTGAACCTAGGTAGAGGATATTTCTTTTATTTTTCTTCCATAAAATGCTCCCCCTTTCCCCTCCTACAAGCCACTCTGTTATCAAGTCTTTCCCCATTATTGAAGTGTATTAATTGTATATTAATTTCTCATACTCCAAGATATATTTATGCTAAGAAAAAAGGCTCCTGAAATCATCTTAAATATTCATTTGGAAGGTTTACTTTGTAAGATCTCATTCCCTGTGGCTATAATAATTGTACAAAGTACTAGGCTTTTTGTGACAGGCCACTTTTTCAGTAAATCTCATTTTTTTCATACTTTGTGGGTAGGAAATTTTTCTTATATCCAAGATATGCCATCTTTTTCTTTTCTTGAGGTATAATTTAATTTCAGGTATAAAACATAATGATTAGATCATGGTTTTTGCTTGAAAACTGAAACAGGACGTACTTTGGGAGATCAAAATCCTACTAAAGCGCATCAGAGTAAGACTAAGAAAAAAATCACCTAAGAGAAATTCATTTTAATTGATAATCTTTATAGTTTTCTTATTTAAGAGTTATTAGACTTAAGTGTTTGAATCACTATTTCTTTAAAGTGAAAGTATACCTCATTCTGTACAGCAGTGTTTTCCATTTGTTTCTGTTTCAGGGCCAACATGACTTGATCTCTCTCCTGCTGAAAGATAACTGTCTTCTCCTGCATTGACTTAACTGCATTTAAAAGTTGATTTAACTCCCCAGTCTTGCCCTTTTGGAAAGAAATAACTTTAGCTTTAAAGAAAGACACATTTAAAAAAAGACATTTCTTCATTAAATAATTTAAAAATTCAGTTAACTATGTCAAGGTCATCCAAAACAAGGAAAGTCTGAGAAACCGTCACAGTCTAAAGGAGCCTAAAGAGACAATGACAACTAACTATAATGTATCCTGGATGGGACCATGGAACAAGAAAAGGACATCTGCTAAAAAATTAAGATAATTCAAAGAAACTATTAATGTATCTATAAAGGTTCATTAGTTGTTGCCAATGTACCATAGTAACATAGATGTTAAAAGGGAAACAGGGTGTGAGGTATATGGGAATGCTGTACTATCTTTCCAGCTTTTCTAATAATCTGAAAGTATTCTTAAAGGAAAAGTTTATTTAAAATGCTTTAAGAAGAACTCAAAAGACACAATCTCTTCAAACTTACCCTACACAACAAAGCATACACAAACCCCCAGATCACCCAAAAGTAAGAGAGAGAGAGAGAGAGAGAGGGAGAGAGGGAGAGAGGGAGAGAGGGAGAGGGAGGGGGAGGGGGGGAGAGAGGGAGGGAGGGAGGGAGAGAGAGAGAGAGAGAGAATGAGAGAGAGAGAGAGAGTGTGTGTGTGTGTGTGTGTGTCTATTCATCAGGCATATGCAACTGTTGTTAGGGAAAGTAACAGTGTGGAGTTGCTGTCACAGGAGAAAAAGGAAAGTCATTTCACATGCACAGCCTATTTTAAAAGAACATTTTGGCAACAATTTAACAAAGCAACTCTGGAATGTTATCTTTCTAAGACTGTTAGGAAAATTTATTCCTGAATGCCTTCCATGCAAGAACAATATATTAAAGCCGGCAGGAAAAAAAGATAACCTTTCATTGCAGAAGTAGGGCCATGAATTTAAGATGACAGCTAGAATTCTAAAAAGCACAAAAAAGTGTCTGACTGTTTACAGCCAATTCTTTTCTGTGTTTGAGAAGTGCATATCGTCTGAATCTATTTATAGATTGGTATCATTTTTACATTTTCATGTAAACTTTCCATTTCTTTAAGAATATATAACACGTCCCCCAGGACAAATCATTGAAACCAAAACATAAAACCATCTGTTCCTTTTATCTCAACACCCCCTCCTGGAAAAGAAGGCCAATATCATCCAAACAGTTTTTCAGTTAAACATTTTTTTCATATCAGAGAAATGCTTGACAAATAAAGAGCTGAAGATCTCCTGTTGAGAACACTCCTGTCTCCCTAAAGAAAAATGCTGTTATATTCAAAATAAAGGTATTCTTCAATTATATAGAATATTATAAGAAATCAATTAGTTTATGCCAATTACCCTCAAGTAATACAATACTTAAGTACAACTTAACTAACTTAGGAAAGCTTCCTGAAAGGTAGGTGAGCCTTAATTAAATCTGCACACTTTGGATCTATAAATGTCAATGAAATAGAATTAGACTGTACAAGATGCTAAAACTACAATAGGAAAAAACATATAAAAAGAATACTTTATTGTCCTCCTCTCCTCCATTGTACTCTTACAAGCCCTAAGATGCTACACCCAATTTTGGCTAGTGAGCAATAGAAAGCTTCTACCCTCTACCAGTCTTTTTCATACTGAATATATATCAGTACCATAAGAAGCTAAGAAGCTATTCCTGAAAGGAGGAGCACAACTCAATACATCAGTGTACCTATTTAATCAGATGACAAAGAAGGGGAAAATGAGGCAAGACTTTTCTTATCAAGCGAAAACTACATCAAGCATTCACAAACTTTAATCCGAGACTTTTAAAATAGAATTTAATTGGCAAAAGAAGTTAAATCATTTTGTAACTCGTGCCCCGCAGCATGTAAACACTCAAGAAGCAGTTGTTGGGGCTTCCCTGGTGGCGCAGTGGTTGAGAGTCCGCCTGCCGATGCAGGGGACACAGGTTCATGCCCTGGTCTGGGAAGATCCCACATGCCGCGGAGCGGCTGGGCCCGTGAGCCATGGCCGCTGAGCCTGTGCGTCCGGAGTCTGTGCTCCGCAGCGGGAGAGGCCCCAACAGTGAGAGGCCCGCATACCACAAAAAAAAAAAAAGAAAAGAAAAGAAGCAGTTGTTTAATATTCCATTGTTCTGCCTCATTTCTTTGCTAAATTTCCACCACTAAAAGTATAGAAATAAGAGTAAAAAGGCACTACATCAAAAGAGCCCATAGCTTTGATCACAGCATGATGTACTGGGTCTTCAAAACATTCTTATCAAAATCAAATATCAACTGAATGTAAACATTTAAATATATCAAAACTACTGACACTTTTAACCAATACAACCTTCCTTTTTATGGGTGAATAAACAAACCAATAAAGTCAAAACACACCCAAAGTCACACAATGACACAACTGGGATTAGAATATTTATTGAGTCTACTTATGTGAAAAGTACTATTCATAGCTAACGCTTTTCAAATACCAGGCTGTGAATGATTCATAAAAATCAATTTAATGGGTCACCCAGCACTTCTTTCTTTTAAGAGAGCATCACATGTAGTAAGGGTAATTTCTGATTCCTGAAACTTTTGTTTCAGTTTTACACACACACACACACACACACAAGTGCTTATTGTGTCACAATGTACAATGTATTTCGTACTTCAGATCATTGTCAAAGATGTAGCATGTATTTCACAGAGCTCCCCTTTATATATAAGAACCTCTAAAACCAGCAGTTACTGAAATATGCCTAAAATGTGATTAAACTGCAGTAACCTCAGAGTTCTTATATCACATTTCTATTTTCTAAAGAAAAACATTAACTGCTTCTAAACTTTTTCTACTTAGACTGTAAAAAAATTAATCTAGAACTAAAAATATTTGGAAATATCTAGTAATTTGGGGGAGAAACTTGCAGATGCCTCTGAGGAAAATTTATTTTGAATGAATCACAATACCTTGAAATAAATATTTCTAAATGAACAAATGCATCTTCCCCTTCAAAGAACATCAATAAAGTAGCACACTAAAAAATCTCCTCCACCCCAAACTTCCCTCCACAACACGCCATCCAGAACATACCTGCTCTTTTTCTTTCAGTAGATGCTCAAAAGCCAGAGCCTTCTCCTTCAATGAATGGCATTCAAACTCTTTTTCTCGAAGCATCATAGAAAACTTCGTATTAGTCTCCTGTAATGCTTGATATTCTGTTTCCTTTCCCCTGGATGTTTCTATTATTTTTTCATTTTCCCCCTTTAGTTTACAAATGTCCATTTCTAAGATTAATGTTCTCTCCTTCAGGTTTGTTACTGCCTGCCTCAAAAGTTCATTTTCATTCACCTTGTTAGTGAAATTTTCATTCAAAGCAAGTAACTGATCACTTTTGGCTTTGATTAAGAGGTCTTTTTCCTTAAGCGACTTTTGTAAGGTATCTTGTTTCTCCTTGAGCTGCTTAATTTCTGAATCAGTTTGTTCGTGTTCTTTTCTTTCTAGCTCTGAGGAAGCAGCAATCGAATCAGACAATCTGTGATTATTTTCCTGGAGAGTTCTAATTGTTGCATCTTTTTCCTGCAGTGATTTTCTTAGCTCTTCTATTTCTTGTTTAGAAGACTCACTCAATACATCAGACTTAATTGTTCTAAGAGACTCTGCTGACTGGGAAGTAAGCGACGATCCAGAAGAGAGCTGAGGTGAAATAATATCAAGTTTTCCTAAAAGAAGATCCTTGGTATTGCAAAGCTGCCCTATGCTGTGCTGAACTTGTGCTAATTCCTGCCCAAAATTTTTGAGTTTGGTTTCATTCTGCTCATAACTTTGGATGAGGCCAGTATAGTTCACTTGCAATTTAGAGTTGTTATCACTGTCAACCAGAACTTGTGCCTGAAGCTGATGAAGCTCCTCCTGGAGCTGGGCTGACTCGTGTTGCATATTTTGTACTGTAGTCATTACCTGCTGTTTCCACTCTTCCATCTTCTTTACCTGTTGTTTTAACTTATCGCGTTCCTGTAGAAGCTCCTCGAACTGATTACTATTAACACCTCCAACCTCATTTTCAGTGTTGGATGTTTGTAAAACTGTCAATAAGGTCTGACATTTCTGACTTAATGCATCTATTTCAATGTCTTTTTCTCGAATGATACGTGATAAATTCTGAATAGTTTCTCTAAACATATCTTGGCCACTACTTTCAAACCTCGTGGACAATTTTTTATTTTCATCTTGCAGCTTATTGAGAGCTGTTTCTTTTGCAGCAACTATATCCATCATCTTGTGATATTCTGTTTTTAGATGGCTATTCTCCCTAGTCTTCTCACTCAAAACAGCTAGTACCTGTTCTCGTTCCATAGCATAGGCCTGCAGCTGCTGTTGAAGGTAAACAACATCCTGGGGGTAGGAAGCTGTAGTAATTCGAGCATGAAGAGCTTGTATCTCCAAATCTTTCTGCTGGATAATCTGAGTTAGTTTACCAACCTCATCTCTGGAAAGCTGATCAATCTGTTTAGTTAGAGATATATTCTTTTCATTTAGAAGCTTAATCTCCAATTCTCGTTCTTTTATTCCTTTTACTAATCTTTCGGTTTCAGCTTTAGATAAATCATGCTTTTCACTTCCATTTTCTATATTAAGGCCCTGAACTTTTGTTTCTTGAAAAATAACAGAATTCTCTGTTTGAACGTCCTGTCTTTCTTCCTGCAACTGGGTTTTGATTTGTTCAATTGTTTTTTGCAAATTCTTAATTTCCTCATCTTTCTCTAAAAAGAGCTGGGTGTGTGTGGCGTTCATTTGCTCATGCTGGTATCTAAACTCATCCATTTCCTTCTTCTGCTCCTGTAAAGACTGAAGCAGCTGTATTTTACTCTGGTTTTGATCTTCAATTACCTTTTGATGATGTTTTATTTCCTCTTTAAGATTATCCTTTAATATATTCAGCTGATTCACCTCAGATTCTAGTTCTGTAATACTATCAACGGTTTTAGGCTCAGCCACAGGTGCAGCTCGACTCTGCTGTTCCCTGAGTCGTTCCAACTCTTCTTTCAGATGATTGTTTTCTTCTTTCATGGATCCAAGACTTCTGTCTTTTTCCTCTATGGTTTGCCTTAAAATTTCATTTTTTCTTAAGGCCTGAGTATATTTATCTAATTCCTCCTGAAGCTCTGAACTTCTTTCTTTAAGTTTTTCAATAAAAATTTCGTTCTCATTTACAAGTTGGGTCAATTGCTTCTGCTCTTCTAAGCTAGATGACAAAATTTTCTTCGTTTCCTTATGATCAGTATCCATCTGCTTGATATTCTTTCTGAGTTCTGCTATTTCAAAGTCTTTCTCTTGACTGAGTTTAATTAAACACTCATGGTCCAGCTGTAAAGCAGAGATACTCAAATTACGTGCATTGGACAGTTCTTCCATGGTTTGCTCATACTTGTTTGCTTCTTCCAACAGCCTCTTTTGAGCCCGACACAATTCTCCTTCTAACTGTTCCTTCTCGATTTTTAGAGCCTCCACAATAGCGTTTTTTTCCTGAGAAATCTGATTGTTACCAGCAATAGACTCTTCCAACTGATGTCTTACATTTTCACATGCTAAATTCAACTTTTCATTTTCCATTTTGAGATCAAAAGCAACTTTCTTTAAATTTTCATTGAGCTGTTCTATTTCTGAAAGATTTTGCCTTAAGTTTCTCACTTCGGCTTCCCTTTCGTTAAGTAAGTCATCCTTAAAATTACTGTTAGAGTCTCGATTAAGAGACTGCATTATTAACTCATCCCTGACTCTAGAGAGCTCCTCCTCCTTTTGTTTAATATGTTCCTGAAGTTCAAAGTTCTCCTTCTGGATGTTTAAATTTTTTGTGTGCAATTTATTTAGCTGATCTACTAAATCTGCTACTTTATCCTCAAGCTTCTGCTTGGTTAAATGTAAATCACTTAGTACCAGTTCACTCTGAATTAACTTTTCTTTCTGCACGTCTAACTCTTTAGTAATGTTCATTTTATCATTTTCAAGTTGATGAACTCTCTTTTTTTCATCATTTAGATCTTTTTTCAGTTTACTGATGACATTATCTCCCTCGTTTTCTTGTTTTGATAGCTGATCTTTGATCAAAATCATGTGCTGAAAGAAAAATTAATTTGCATGAACTTTAAAACATTCTCTCATTTTAGTACCTAAAGGAAACTTTATAAAATGTCACACATAATACAAGAATAATCCTCAGACATTTCTAATCCTTCTAATTTTGTTGGGAACTTTTTAAAAATTCCCAACAAAATTATTTACTAATTATCTTACAGCAAATCTATTTAATTGTTTTAGAGATTAGAACTTAAAAGCAAATAAACACTGAAGCAGGGAGACAACAAGCTACAGCCCATGGGCCAAATAACACCTGCACCTGTTTTTGTAAGTAAATTCTTACTGGAACAGAGCCAGGCTCGTTCGTTTACATATGACAACAGCAGAGCTGAGTAGCTGCAACTGCAACTACATGGCCTGCAAAGCCAAAGATATTTACTATCTAACACTTTACAAAAAAACTTTGCCAACCTCTACAACTTGAGCATCAATTAACTAAAATATTGATTAAATCACCGAAATTAAATCACACCAGTTTTGCTTATTAATCCAGTGTTCAGTCTACTGAGTACAACATGCTGCTGCACTGTCTTTAATATATCATAAAACAGGGCTTCCCTGGTGGCGCAGTGGTTGAGAATCCGCCTCCCAATGCAGGGGACACAGGTTCGAGCCCTGGTCCGGGAAGATCCCACATGCCGCAGAGCAACTAAGCCTGTGCACCACAACTACTGAGCCCGCGCACCACAACTACTGAAGCCTGTGCACCTAGAGCCCGTGTTCCGCAACAAGAGAAGCCACCACAATGAGAAGCCTGCTCGCTGCAACTAGAGAAAGCCTGTGGGCAGCAATGAAGACACAACGCAGCCAAAAATAAAATAAATAAAATAAATTTAAATATATATATATATCATAAAATATAATTTAATATATTGTTACCTTTGTAGCCTCTTGGTTCTGTTTATCCAATTCTTCTAACTCAGCTATTAGTATTTCCTTTTCAGTAATGCTCTGATTGAGTTCTTGTTCCTTTGCCTCCAAATTACGTCTTAAATCACATAATTCTGAATCCAAATCCATGTCCCTTGCAGCTGTACTTTTAATTACTTCATATTCATTGTTCAATTTTGAAAGTGATATTTGCAGTTCTTCCTTAAATGAAAAAAGGGGAAAAAAACAACACATACTATCAATTGGAAGAAGAGACACCAAAAGTTTAAAAATATACATATATAAGCAAAACTTGGGAATGTATTTTTAGATGCTCTGTGTTGGAAACATTATTGAATAATACCTCAGCAATAATACATAAAATTGAACAAGCCACAGCCTTCATTCATGTACAATTTTATTTGCAGCTTCAAGTAAAACATTTCTATAGTCCTAGACAAGATGCAACAACTGTAAGTCTGTCCTCTAGCTCCAACTTCTTTACACAAAAACTTTCCCATTTGAGAGCCTTCCCACTCCCACTCCCACTGCTGCTTCCCTTCCATCTCCTCCTTCCCCCACACAACACACATAATTTTCAAAACATCCCGAGCCTTCCAGCTCCCTTCACTTCCATCCCTAACATCACCACCAACAGCCCCAGGCAAAAATGTAAGCTATCCATATTCATTTGCTCTGAAGTTTGTCCTCTCTAATTAGAAAATAAAAGGCTTCTTCTCCCTCATAAAAGTAATTTCCCTTATAACTGGCTTGTCAGAACATGAAACCTTTTCTTGACCCGAGAAAGAACCCTCCTTTCCTTCCTTTACCTTCAAACCTAAGCACAGACTAGGTTCCCCTCTCTCAGACCTAACATTCCTAAAGATACACCTGTATGTGATTTTTTAAAGCACATTCTATGTTCTGTTCTATTTGTATTTAATGCTTTTCCTCCAAAATCCCAGACATGGGACAGTTCTCTATGCTTCAACATTATTTCAACCTCTATCACTATGATGGTTGTGATAAACCCTCTATCACTGTAAAGACATCTTTCATTGACAGAGATTTTTTGGACTCACAGGCTCAGCGGCCATGGCCCACAGGCCCAGCCGCTCTGCGGCATGTGGGATCTTCCCAGACCAGGGCACGAACCCGTGTCCCCCGCATCGGCAGGCGGACTCCCAACCAGTGCGCCACCAGGGAAGCCCGACAGAGATTTTTAAAAGCAAACTTCTATGGAATCTACTTTAAAGTAAATAAGAATCTCAAATTTTCATAAGTAGTCTAATATATACCTTACAAAAGAGACCAATGAAAACTATATTAGAACATCTGCCTTACAATTCTCATTCTCTTCCAATTCAAAAGTTTATTCTGAACCGCAAACGAAAGATGGAAATATCATTCTCTTATGCCTTTCTAGAGTTATCTGTTCAAGTAAGAGAACCACAGGGACTTCCCTGGTGACGCAGTGGTTAAGACTCCTCGCTCCCAATGCCAGGGGCCCAGGTTCGATCCCTGGTCAGGAAACTAGATCCCACATGCATGCCGCAACTAAGAGTTCACATGCTACAACTAAGGAGCCCGCCTGCCGCAACTAAGACCTGGCACAACCAAATAAATAAATAAATAAATAAATATTTTTAAAAAATTAAAAAAAAAAAAGAGAACCACAAAAGGGACTTCCCTGGTGGTCCAGTGGTTAAGACTGCGCTCCCTCTGCAGGCGGTGCAAGTTCCATCCCTGCTCAGGGAACTAAGATCCCACATGCCGTGAGCGTGGCCAAAAATAAACAAATAAATAAATAAAATAAAATTCTAAGAAGAGAACCACAAAATTTTTTGTCATGTGGATCTTAAGAATACACATGACCAGGACTTCCCTGGTGGCGCAGTGGTTAAGAATCTGCCTGCCGATACAGGGGACACGGGTTCAATCCCTGATCCGGGAAGATCCCACATGCCATGGAGCAACTAAGCCTGTGCACCACAACTACTGAGCCTGTGCTCTTGAGCCCACAAGCCACAACTACTGAGCGCAAGAGTCACAACTACTGAAGCCTGAGCACCTACAGCCCATGCTCCGCAACAAGAGAAGCCACCGCAACGAGAAGCCCGTGCACGGCAACCAAGAGTAGCCCCCGCTCGCCACAACTAGAGAAAGCCCGTGCACGGAAACAAAGACCCAACGCAGGCAAATAAATAAATAAATAAATAAAATAAAATATTAAAAAAAAAAAAGAATGCACATGACCTTGCAGGTATTTTTGGCATTCTTAACCAGTGAGCAGACCCATAGCAGACACAATTCAAGCAAGACTTGCAATGGATTACCTAACATCAAAAGAAAGGAGAAACAGCTAATCGGGAATAGCTACAGAATCCAAAATTATCATGAGGAGGTTACAGGCCCTATCAGAATACATGCAGAGATTTCCAAACTACAAAATACACTTAGACCAGTTAGAGAAAGGAATAACTGAATAAGCAGAATGCAGTCGAAGCAGAAAAGAACAGAGGAAACATATAGTAATTTAAAAATGACTGGGAGACACTACTGGCATTTAGTGGGTAGAAAAAGTGGGGCAAGGAACCTACAATGCAGAGGACACAACTAAGAATTCTCCCACCTGAATGCCAATAGTGCCCCTTTGAGAAACACTGCCTCTATACTAATGTGCAAGGATACTGAAAATATAATATTAAGGTATGTATGAACAGTATATATAGTATGCTAATATTTGTATTTTTTAAAGATATTTATATATATAAAATCATATATGCATAGATATAGTCTGGAAAGATACACAAGAAACTGGTTAAGCAAGAACACGTCTGAGGAAGAGACCAACCAACAGAAGTGTGAAGGATACTATATTTGTACTGTCTGAAGTTTTTCAGGATGCATTACTGAATATATACATCAGGAAATATGTGTTACTTTTTTAAAAATTAAGATTTTAAATTGAGTTGAGACACTGGCCTGTAATAATAATAAATAACACCAGCTTACAACTGTTCTATATTTAAGAAGCTGCCTTAACCAAGGACTTACCCCCTAAATGGTACAAACATAAAAATACCTTTCCCCATTTCCAACATTGCATTACAGAATCTTATTCCATCCTTGCTACTAGTATACATATTTCTACCAGTGAGAATGTCCCTCTTTACCTCTCACCATTAAGAAATTCCTGTCCATTACACCAGACATATTCTGGGGCATATAAGTAGTGCATAGTTACTACAGTATGCCACTCCAGACTCCCGACCCACCTGTGTATGTTGCTGCTGATAGGACCTCATCTGAAACCAAAACAGAGCTATTACCTATCTTTTCTGCTCATATCTGTATGCCTACTGGCTTATCTTTAAACGTAAACTCTGCCCAGCCTCTCATACTCTGAACCTTGCCCAAGTACTTCAACCTGGCCTGACCAGCATCAATGAGATCAGCTTTATCCTCAGGACTCTCAAGAAATAAATATTCCATTTTGATATAAACTGGCCCTTAGCTATGACCTACAATTTTAATTCTGCCTCCATATTTATTGTACCCACCTTTTCTTGATTCAGTAATGAATTCTCTTTTTCTAAAACTTGGACATGCGTTTTAAGTTTCAGATTGTCTTCAGCAAGATTGTTATCCTATAAAAATGTTAAAACACTGTGTTTTCAAATAACAAGAAATTTAAAGTTTACAAAAAAGCAGGCAAGCTATACAATTGTGCATTTCTACTCTTCAGTGATATATAAAAATTATAAGCATAAAACACTGGACCATCTAAAAACAATCATTTTATAGACATTCTTAAAGAGGATTTATTATATTTGAAAAAATATGTAAATATATTTACAAAATAACTTGTAATCATTTAAAAAATAAAAAAAGAAACTCCTTGAATTCTTTAAGGGAAATCAAAATGCATTCCTCACTTTGGTAGAGGATCTGCTTCCACTGTCTACACATACGTATCATTTGTCAAATTAACCTTCAAAGAAATATACTTGCATTTTTCAATTATGTACTTTTAAAATTATATCAATTTATGATGCAAAAAGATTCTGTTACTAATCAGCAAACATAAAATTACTAAGATGAAAGTTCCTTGGATAAGTTCACATGAATTGTAAAAAACACAAAATAAGTAATTATAAATAACCAAAATCCTTTTTCTTGGTAAACTGAAGACAAAAGCTTTCTCTCTTAAAAATTAGTTTACCTGGTTTAAATTACTCAGTCTCTTTATTTCATTTTCAGCATCTGTAAAAACAACAATGGATCTGACATTAAAATTCTTTAAAATAACTTAGTAATTATCTCCTATACTAAATTCACAAATGAAATCCAATTAAAATGTTATTTATAAGCATAATTAGCAAGCCCTAACAGTGAAATGTATTTTTGCTATTTTGTATTTCTATTTTGACTATACTGAAGAAGTCATAATATAAATGTCAGTCAGAAACTATGTTAAAATCCAATTCTATGGACTAGTATAAGAAAGAATTTATAACTGTATTCTGGATGAGTCATAAGTTCTTGCCTGGATAAAAACATAAACAACAACTGCATTTCAAAATGAGCTGATTAGTCTGTGTATCAGGAAATAGTATAAGGACTAAGATTAGAAAAAAGAAAAAACAATGTATATTATACCACAATATGTTATACCACATATTGGTATGTTACACCCCAATATGCTATATGTATGTTATACCACAATAATAATCCACAAATAGAAGTAGTTCTAGAAGAAGAACACAAAGACAAAATACCATGAGTTCAGCTGAAGTAATTCATTCAATGTTCACTCAAGAAATATTGTGAGTTGCTAAACAAGATGGAAAAATTTAGTCCATGCTTGCTCTCAAGAAGCTTACAATTTAGAGGGGAAGATAAAAAAGGAAACACATGAGAACAGTACAGTGTGATATAGGGAGCACAGGTGCTACCAGAGCAAAAGGGCCAAACAACTCATCCAAACTAGGAGGGCCGGGGGAGTGGGGTGAATGGGGTCAGGGAAGCAGCAGTGCTAGGTACCTCCCGGTGGATGCAACACCTCTATTGAAGCTTAATATACTAAGAGTTAGTGGAGGGAAAAAACAGAGACACTCCACACAGAAAAAGCAACAAATGCAAAGGCAACAGAGCTTAGAGATAACATTGCTGGCTTTAAGGAGCTATAGAGAAAGTTCAACACGGCTAAAGCTTAGAATGTTAGGAAAATGGGAAGAGTTGAAACTGCAGAGGTAGACAGAGACCAGATCATGAAAGACACCGTATGTCCAACTAAGATGTTTAGACTGTATCCTGAAATCCACAGGGAGCCACAAAGTACTAAAATCAGGGAAGTGACCTGCTTTACATTTCTGAAAAATCATTCTGGCTGCAGAAAGAAAACATATTGATTGAAGAAGGAATCATGGACACCAGAGAATAATAGGTAACACTTTTATAATGCTTATTATGGGCTAGACACTGTTCTAGAGAGAACTTTGCAGCTAGTAACTCATAAAATCCTACTACTACAACCACGAATGAGATAGTATTATTATCCCAACCATAGCGATGAAAAACCCAAAGTATAGGGATGTTAATTAACTGTCCAAGGTCAGTTAGTTAGTGCTGGAGCTGGATTCCAACCTAGTCATGTTCTTAACCACTATGCTATTCTGCTCTACTAAGAGACTGCTATAGTTAAACAGGCAAAAAGAAATTATAATTGGCTGAAGTTATTCAGTGGCAGTGGAAATGGAGAAAAGGGGAAGGACTAGGGCAGCAGGTTTGTTTTTAAAGCAAATAAACTCATATGGATCACCCAATATATTAAGAAAATAAATTTATTTTGAGAAGAACAGAGCTACTCTGAAGTCAAATGACAAAGTCATCCAGAACCCCACCACACAGCCTTCCCTTTGTCTTCATGGCAGTCCCAAGACTGAGGCACCTATGAGAAACCCTAGAGCTCCTCTGGGACACAATCCTGAAATAGCACTGAGCCAGAGAGAAGTCAAGGAAATAGAACCTATAGGACTTGCAAGGTGATAACTTCAAGTTTTCTGTTTTGGGAGAGTGGTAAATGCTACCAATCACCGAGGTAGGGAAAGGAAGAGGGGAGGAAGAGGGTCACTCTACTTTGAGCCTAACTCTAAATTTACTCCAGGTCAGGAGCTCACAATAAACAACTAAGTAAGGAACACAGAAGGGGCAGGCAGGGGGTATCACAAGCACACTTGGGCTAGAAACCTCTAGAGCAGGAATGAGTTCATAAAGTGAAAGTTCATATTGTGAGAAGAGGACAGAGTGAAAAATAAAATGCATCTTTTCAGTGGAGGAGCTCCCATTATGTTTTCCTGGCATAAATAAATACTGGTGTTAGGCCTATTTCATTCAATATTTTTTTTTTTGTAAGCTACAACACTGGTACGGTAACTAAATATCATCTTGAGCATAGTAAGTGGTGGAAGACCTACGGCTCTTATTATTCTTAGGTCTGCTTAGGTACAGATCATTTTGAAAGGTAATATAGACTTTTGAAGAAGATAGACTGCATTCTCTAACTGGAGGGTCTGGGCCCTAACAAGTTACAGGAAGTACTTGGTAACCTCCTCCCAACAAATGTTTACATAAACATTTCTCAGAAATCTACATAGCCTCCTAAGTCAATGAGTTCCATGTAAATACTTAAAGGATGAAGAAGGGAGGCTGAAAGAAACCTAGCCGATTCTTAACCCTTTTAGTAGAAATATCCTATTTGTGATCTATTAATTATGGCACTGAATCCAAAGCAAGCAATTCTATTCAAATTCCACATAGTCATTTCCATAGTGTTCAATTATTCAAGTGTTTGTCTCTGAAAACAACTAGTATGAAATGAAACACCAATCAGAAATAAGTTCCAAACATTTTATACCAGACAGTGCTTGTTGCAATCTGAACACTTCTTCTTCTACTGAAGAACTGTGTGGAAGAATTATTTCCTTTTCTGTCACAGTATCACTTTGCTTCGCAGCATAAGGCTGCAATTTACTACATTCCAGTTTCAAGCTTTCACATTCTTCAAGTAATTGTCTGTTTTCCACACTTAGTCGTTCTTGTTCCTTCTTCAAAACACCTCTGTCATTTTCTGCAGAAGATAATTTTTTATTTATGCCTTTTATTTTATTCTCAAGTTCTTCAATTTTTTTTGTAGACTCTACTTTTTCAGCTTGTAGAACTTGAATAGTTTTTTGCATCTCATGGATTTTAGAGTGATCAGTTACTGCAATTCCTGAGCCACCTAGAACATAAACATAAAATCAGGGACACATCAAATGTCAAGTACCAAGAGACAAATAGCCTGCTGTATACAACTGAAGATTTAACAGACTTCAGAACTTGGAAGGCTTAAAAAGAAAAGCTAAAATAACAGTGAGATAAAACTACTCATTAGAATGTCCAAAATCCAGACACTAACACCACCAAATGCTGGTAAGGAGGTGGAGCAACAGGAACTTTCATTCACTGCTGGTGGGAATGCAAAATGATACAGCCAGTTTGGAAGAGTTTAATGATTTCTTTCAAAATTAACAAATATGATACTCTTATCATATGATCCAGCAATCATACTGCTTAGTATTTACCCAAAGGAGCAGGAAGCAAATCCACACAAAAACCTGAACAAGAATGTTTATAGCAGCTTTATTCATAATTGCCAAAACTTGGAAACAACTGAGATGTCCTTCAGTAGGTGAATGGATAAAAAAACTGTGGCACATCCAAACAATGGAATATTATTCAGCGCTTAAAAAGAAATGAGCTATCAAGCCATGAAAAAACATGGAGGAAGTGTACACCTGAAACTTATATAATATTGTACATCAACTACACCTCAATAGGGACTTCCCTGGTGGTCCAGTGGGTAAGACTCTGTGCTCCTAATGCAGGGAGCCCAGGTTCGATCCCTGGTTGGGGAACTAGATCCCACATGCATGCTGCAACTAAGAAGCCCACATGCCGCAACTAAGGAGTCCACATGCTGCAACAAAGATCCCATGTGTGCAACTAAGCTAAAATAAATAAATATTTAAAAAAAAACACTACACCTCAATAAAAAATAAATTAAAAAAAAAACATGGAGGAAACTTGAATGCATATTACTAAGTGAAAGAAGTCCATCTGAAAAGGCTACATACTATATGGTTCCAAGTATATGACAATTTTGGAAAAGGCAAAACAATGAAGATAATAAAAAGATCAGTGGTTTTAAGGGTGGGATGGGGGGAATGAATAGGCAGAGCACAGAGGGTTTTTTTGGGCAGTGAAAATACTCTGTATGATATTATGATGATATACATTTGTCCAAATCCATAGAATGTACAACACTAAACGTAAACTCTGAGATAAATATGGACTTTGGGTGACTATGATGTGCCTTGGTAAAAAAATGTACTATTCTGATGAGTGATGTAGATAGTGGGGGAGGCTATGCATGTGGGGGAATGGGGTATAAGGGAGATCTCTGTACCTCCTCAATTTTGTTATAAATTTAAAACTGCTCTAAAAAAATAAAGTCTTTTTTTAAAAAAAGTTAAATTACCGTAATACACAAAACATTTTTAAATAAACAGTTAAGGAAAGATATTACTTGAATCAAATACTAAGAAGCCTTTGTATCTGAGTTTGAAATAAAGTAAAAACACACCAAACAATGCAAAGAGATCTCTGTATTATAACTATTTACCACAAAGGTAAAAGGACTTTTCCATTTTTGCAGAATCTTGACAATAGTGGTGCCGCTGTAAATTTCTGGCAGATGAGCAGAACCAGTCATTTACTCATTCCTTAGAACTTTGACCAAGTTTACATCAGCTAAGTCTATCATTTAATTATGTCATTTAATACACTAAACTAACAAAATTAATAACCTTCTTGTAACAGATTTTCCAGTTCTTCAATCCGTTCTTCATAGTCACTTAATTCTTCTCGATGCCGACGAGTTATTTCTGTCAATTTCTGTTGATGTGCATTCTGCAATACTGACATTTCATGTTGATGGTTGTCAATTTCCTGACTTCGGTTCTGTTTAAGTTCCTTAAAAAATAAAAACGAAGTTAACCATATTTAAAATAAATGAATTTAACTAAACTATTTCATTGTTGTCCAAAAGTCCATATTATTAAAAATAATTCTCTGAACATGCTCAGGCTGAAAAAATTTAAGTACAGGCCCCAAATCTGGACAATTCTAAAAGACCCCACCCTTTCCTTTCTTGGGCCTTAAAAGCAATTTTTCTACTTTTAATGAGGGAACACCAGCAATAAACAACTGAAACAAAATGCAAGCAAAAATATCTTTTTCTCTTTAGTATCTGTGACCATGAACTTCTGCTAATGACATATTCCACCAATATCAGTGTCCACCTTCTGGCCAATCTGTTCCTGTTGTCCTATTATACCTATCTTTTTGCTCAGTCTTTCCTTCTCTCAGTTTTGATAGGACCCCTAAACTGTCAACCAAGGTGTCTCGCTACCCAAGTTGAGACCACTATCTCTCTCCTAGGAACCTGGATATTCAGCTGCGTCTTTCAAAGAGGGAAACTGGTTAGACCAGAAGCATTATAATAGCTGCACCCTGGAGAGCCTATCCACTGTGTCCCGCTACCGAGATCTCTGATGCTGGTCTAATTTCTACCCTTCCTGAGGCCAAAATGCTCAATTTTTCCTTCAATCCTGTGGACAGAGTACCTGGCTCCTTCTAATAAACCCTCTTATGCTTTACTTAGCCAGAGACCGTTTTTGTTGCTTGTAGCCAAGAATCCTAATCAATAAATTAGCTTCTATTTCCTGAGAAGAGAAATAAAGTTATTCTTTAGTCCTACACACTTACTTATGTGCCAGTACTTGACAAGGAAGTTTACATTTAAACCTCAAAAACAATCCTACAAGAAAGGTATTATGATATCTACTTCACTGATGATAAACAGAAGCTTGTAAAGGTTAAGTAACTCGCCCAAAGCAGCACAGCTGGTAACTAGTACAGCCAGGATTCAAAGCCAGGTCTGAATGAGGAACCCATTCACACTGGTATTGTAATAAAAATAAAACCAAAAACCAAAAAATTCTAACATAACAATAATTTACATACTAAAAACAATTCACTGCCGTGCTAAGTATATGTAACTGAGACTTCTCTGGAAGGAAATAACTGACACAAACTAGCAAAATTCCACCATGAAGGGAAAATAATTGTTTACAATAAATAATATTAACATTGTATTTTGTCAGTATCTTGATATTTCAGTGACCCTAGAATTGTTTTAATAAAGACTGTTTTACGAGATACAATAGAAGATAGAAACTTATGAAATATAAACTACCTAATAAATATTCAAAACCAAATGATTTTGGAAAGAGAGATATTATTATATACTTAAGGTGCCATAAAAAATGGAGAAGATATAAAAACAGCAAAAAAAGTGAATATCATAATCTATAAAATACTTTTATAACTGAGCCTTTTATTAATTTAGGCTTATACTTTTTAAAAATTTATTTATTTAATTTATTTATTTTTGGCTGTGTTGGGTCTTTGTTGCTGCACGTGGGCTTTCTCTAGTTGCAGCGAGCGGGGGCTACTCTTTGTTGAGGTGCACAGGCTTCTCATTGCGGTGGCTTCTCTTGTTGCGGAGCATGGGCTCTAGGCGCATGGGCTTCAGTAGTTGTGGCTCAAGGGCTCTAGAGTCCAGGCTCAGCAGTTGTGGCACACGGGCTTAGTTGCTCTGTGGCATGTGGGATCTTCCCGGACCAGGGCCCGAACCTGTGTCCCCTGCACTGGCAGGCGGATTCCTAACCACTGCACCACCAGGGAAGCCCCTAGGCTTATACTTTTAATAAGCAAATTTTAGATGTATAACAGCCACTGTTCCAACAATCCACCTTACCTTAATGATATTTTGTAGTTTGCAGATTTCACTTTGATCAGAGCTATCTGATCCTTGTGCTTTAGAAGTCTAGATCAGAAAAACACAATTAGAAAATAGTTGTACTGATTTTCTTATAAAAGAGAAAGTCAGTGAGCTATTTGTAATGAGGTGGATAGACCTAGAATCTGTCATACAGAGTGAAGTAAGTCAGAAAGAGAAAGACAAATACCATATGCTAACACATATATATGGAATTTAAGAAAATAAAAATGTCATGAAGAACCTAGGGCTAAGACAGGAATAAAGACACAGACCTACTAGAGAATGGACTTGAGGATATGGGGAGGGGGAAGGGTAAGCTGTGACAAAGCGAGAGAGTGGCATGGACATATATACACTACCAAACGTAAAATAGATAGCTGGTGGGAAGCAGCCACATAGCACAGAGCATAGCACAGGGAGATCAGCTCGGTGCTTTGTGACCACCTAGAGGAGTGGGATAGGGAGGGTGGGAGGGAGGGAGACGCAAGAGGGAAGAGATATGGGAACATATGTAAAGTATAACTGATTCACTTTGTTACAAAGCAGAAACTAACACACCATTGTAAAGCAATTATACTCCAATAAAGATGTAAAAAAAAAAAAAAAGAGAAAGTCAGAAACTAACTTTATTAGAAGATACGTTTTTTTAAAAAGGGGCATTTGCACAGGGAATACAGCCAATATTTTATAATAACTTTAAACAGAGTGTAATCTATAAAAATACTGAATCACTGTGTTGTACACCTGAAACTATTATAAATCAACTATACTTCAATTAACAAAAATTTAAAAAACAAGTAAGAAAAAATGGGGGGCATTTATTTCCCAAATTCTTATTAAAGAATGCCAAGCACCCTTTAAAGAACCTAGTCCAATAGTGACTAATACACAATAAATACAAGATACCATTCAAGAGTTTGTTAACTAATTAGGGAAGACAATACTTTTACAAAATAAGAAGGAAAACACCACAGAATATTTTTCTTGGCTCAACAACAAAGGAGATCTTTTTTTTTTTTTTTTTTTGCGGTACGTGGGCCTCTCACTGTTGTGGCCTTTCCCGTTGCGGAGCACAGGCTCCGGACGCGCAGGCTCAGCGGCCATGACTCACGGGCCCAGCCGCTCTGCGGCATGTGGGATCTTCCCGGACCGGGGCACGAACCCGCGGCCCCTGCATCAGCAGGTGGACTCTCAACCACTGCGCCACCAGGGAAGCCCAGGAGGTCATTTTAATTGGGAGGATTTCTCCTTTACACAACAAGATTACACTCACAAAAAGATAGAAAATAATCTCTTTACTTATGTACTTTATTTTTCTCCACACTGATGGAATAAAGTCTATATGAACAATGTTCCAGTTTATTTCAGGTCTCGTGTGTATTGGCAACCTCAGTAATAAATAAAATCTGATAAAGAAGACAAAAAAGGGATCCTTGGAAGAAAGTTTACAGCCCAAAATAGGAAGGACTTAATTTCTATTCTAATGTGTGAGAAACAACACATAATAGTTTATGTGTTTTATAATACCAATTATCAGATTTTTCATTTTACATATAATTAATGCAAAGAAGAACCTCAGACAACATCTAAGCAAGTAGTTTCAAATCTGGTGTCTTGGTTCCACCAGAGAAGTCTCAGGGACTCCAGGGGAAGAGGTGCTGGTTCAACCACAGCAACTCCATTTTTGTCTCCTTTAAGTGCTGGACTTGTAGCTTTTAATTTTATTTTAAAGCATGGTTCTCTTGCTTTAAATTTTTTGGGAATTTCTTCCAAATATTGTACATAAGGGGAAACTGAGGCTGAGAGAGAACGATGACCTGACTAAAACCATTTAAAAAGTCACTGGCTGAATCAGAATACAGGTTTCTGACTTCCTAGTCCACGGTTCTTTCTGATACCAAGACTTCTATACACAGCATCGTTACTTTTACTCACTCACAGTTTTCAAAAACTCATGAAAATTCTACCTACCTGAGCAATATGCCTCCAGTGGCCAACTTCAGACTCAAGTCTTGAAACTTCATTTGACAATCTGTTTATTTCTCGTTGTGATGAAATGATGTCACCAAAATCCATGTCATCATCGTGGAACGCTGAAGCATGATGACTTAAACCGTAACTGAATGAAGGAGATGCAGCGGTTGCTGGTACACCACCAGCTCCTGAAATCACTGACTGAGCAGCTGACTGTAGCTTCAGCAACTGATCCTGCAGCGCAATCTGTCTTGCTTTAAGATGGCTGATTTCTACCTATATTTATAATCCATATTTTAGAGAAGGTACTTCAAAATAACCATATTGACCCTTTTATACATTCATAATGTTAAAAGTTATAATAGTTTAAGATTACCCAACGACAGTACTCTATCAACTGAATCCAAGTTGTCTATAACACCCCAACATAACATTTTTATTTCAAAACCATGATTACCATAGAGCATAATGTTCCGATTAATATGAGCAACAGAATTCCACTCATACATTAACTAAAGCAATAAAATACTCAGTTAAACATCAGTTTACCACCTTCTACATACCAGGTAGTATAGTATATACGCAATTTCTTAGGGTTCTGTTTGTGATTATCAAGCCTCAAGAGATGAGAAAATAAAAGCTGCAACAGTCTATGCACTGTAAGCTTCCTTAGAACACCTGTTGGAAGAGTCTTTGGTAACTGATTATGTATGGCTGGATTTAGGCTTAAAATGCACCATGAATCAGGTAACTCTGTACTGGTCTACACAACACAGCTAGAAGGAAGCTTTGATTTATTAATCCGATCTTCACAGTAAGCCTATGATTAATAGCCCATTAGCCTTAGAAGGAAATCATGCACTGAAAGAGGCCTTGGCTTTAGCCTTGGCAAAGAAAGGCCCGTGAAAATCTGACTCTATTCAGGGAGACAACAGTATAAAAACCGTGAAACCCCGAGTAGAGTTTTGACTGAAGGCTTGCAATACCAAGTCAATGTCCAAAAGAAGTTATAAAAATAGGACTTACCATAATGCCACATCCATTCCAAGTAAAAGATTACTCAAAACATAAAAGCAAGCTAGAGAAAACTGAAATAAGCTTTCTGTAAAATACTCAAGCTAGTCCAAAAGACAACCTGCCACAACGGAGGAAAATTTGATACTGAGTAGACAGTCAGCAAGTAACAGTATTTCTAATGTCAAGCAATTAGACAAACAAAAACCAAATACAATTTTGTTAAATGTCATAGTAAACAGACATTTTTTCGTATCAGAGCCCCTTCTCTAATGGAGATTTACAATAATGTACAAATTTTATTTTCCCATAAATGACATGAGGCAAATTGCATCTCTGGGCAGTATGAACATCACAACGAGAGCAACAAATAGATTCAGAAAATAGCAGATCTAAAGTATATATTATCTTTCATTCTAGTAAAAAGTACTGAAATCAACAATTATTTTCAAATGTAGCTATAATGCAAAGAAAGTTCTCATTATACAACAGACATTTATATCAAGTTGTAGAGTTAAAAAGTACAAACTCTACTAACAAAGACGTATTCCTAAACTTGAATTCTTAATTTGCCCTCTAATATCCATAGTGAAGTAGAAAATAAAATGCCAGATTATTCCACAGCAGTTTTTTCAACTAGGATGTAAGCATCAGAATCAGCTATGGGGTTTTCAAAAAATACCAATACCAGAGCCCCTTCCCAGTACGCTAAATCAGAATCTCCTAGAGGACCTAACAATGTGTATTTTTTGATTCAGCTGTAAACCCCTGGGTGATTCAGCTACTGCTCTATTGGAGTATCTGTAAATCAGTGCTGCTCAAAGTGTGGTCTGTGGACCAATGCCATGAATGTTTGCTACCAGTCCATGACAAGATAAGTAAAGAAACTGAAAGAGTAAGGCTTAAAGACTTTTAAAGCAAGTTGACAGGGGCTTCCCAGGTGACGCAGTGGTTAAGAATCCACCTGCCAAGGCAGGAGACATGGGCTCGAGCCCTGTGAGCCACAACTACTGAAGCCTGTGCACCTAGAACCCGTACTCCCAACAAAAGAAGCCACCGCAATGAGAAGCTCGCGCACCTCAACAAAGAGTAGCCCCCGCTCGCCGCAACCAGAGAAAAGGCTGCGCGCAGCAACGAAGACCCAACGCAGCCAAAAATAAACAAATAAATAAAGTTTAAAAAAAATAAAGCAAGTTGACAGAGTAATTTTACATCTTTTGAATCTTTACAAAAAAAAAAGTGGGCTTTTAACTTTAATTTGAACTTGTAACTGTGCTTTTTTACATTCATTTTATTTTTGTAGTAATTCATTTTTATTGTATTTTATGAAATCAATTCCAAACAGATTGGAAATTTAAGTTCTTCTTTAAATGTTTATATTTATCTTCAATGTGGTTTATTTTTCATCTTAGTATGTCACTAAAAGAACTTGAAATCAATGCATCTAAATTTTAAAAACCCAAATATAAAGTGATGGTAGAAATGAACATTTAATCAACAAACTGAAGAACACCCCAGTGATCTGGATAATTAAACAAGAAATTCTGTGGCTCAATTCCACAGAATCATTTACTGAATTCCACTTACATACTAAACACTAAAGAGAATTCAACGACAGAATGAAACATTAGGGACATAGTCTATTATTATTTTAAGGATTTGTAGTAACACTGGTTAAATTATATAATATTATAAAAACTGCAAAGGAAAGATAAGCTACCTCCAAAATAACCATTTCTATCAAACTAAAGGGGGAAAAATTATAGAACAGTATAAGTCAACTATAAAATACCTAATATTCTGTTTTTCCATGGAAAATCAAGTAAACACTAGTAAGCATATGTTAACACTTGTAGTTAAAATCATTTTTTTAAAAAGAAATGTTATTAACAATCACAATGATTTAAAACAAATTTAGGTAAATAGATGAGAAATAAGTTTCATAAAATCAGAAATTATAAGCAACAAATGCCTGAAGATATTGTACACAAAGACTTTTCTTCTTTTGGAAAGTAGAAATTAAACTCCACAAAGGTTAGTTTATGTAATATAAACGTAAAAGCTTTCAGAGTTCTTGTTAAATTAGTGATATCATACTGAGTTGGAAATTACTAATTTCAACACCCTTTTGATATTTTCATGGATCTAAACAGAGCTTGATTTATATTATAACTCTTAGAAACCATCCTAAATACATTACAGTGAAGTAAACATGAAGTAACTGTAATAACCTTCACCTCTTTCTGTTGCAGTTGATTTCGATAACTCATAGACTGCTGCTTTATTTGAAGCTCTGATGCTTCATGCTTCTCTTCCAGATCAGTACAAACTTTTTTGAGTCTCTCATTCTAGAAGCAACGAAAAAAGTGTTTTCAACAAAAAGACTAAAAGT
The DNA here is from genome assembly GCF_003676395.1 of Aethalodelphis obliquidens. Taxonomy (NCBI): domain Eukaryota; kingdom Metazoa; phylum Chordata; class Mammalia; order Artiodactyla; family Delphinidae; genus Aethalodelphis; species Aethalodelphis obliquidens. The sequence continues at coordinate 16,525,463 of NW_020837965.1, forward strand.
AAAACATGTTAGTAACAGTTATGTGCAGGGCATTATGAAAAACATATTGCTTCATGCACAAAAAAGATGTACTATAGTAGGTCTCAGAATTCTGACCTTTAAACCACAATTTCAATTAAAGTTACAAGTGCAATAAGCATGTTTATAGAGATTATGCATAATTCTGAACCAAAGTTTTTTAAAAATCTTGATCAGGGGGCTTCCCTGGTGGCACAGTAGTTGAGAGTCCGCCTGCCGATGCAGGGGGCACGGGTTCGTGCCCCGGTACAGGAAGATCCCACATGCCGCGGAGCAGCTGGGCCCGTGAGCCATGGCCACCGAGCCTGCGCGTCCAGAGCCTGTGCTCCGCAAAAAAAAAAAAAAAAAAAAAAAAAAAAAAAAAAAAATCTTGATCAGTTTGATTTTCTGCTAAGGAAAACTCACTGATCAGTGTTTCCCCCATCTTTGTACACCCAGTGTCTAGCATACAGTAGGCAATAAGTGTCTGGTAAATGAATGACCTAGAGTACATGCTTAAACTTTTGTTTTCTCCCTGAACAGTATAAGTTTTTTAAAGAAACCTTTTTTAAAAAAGACTTATGGCTGACGTATAGGTAGGAGGACAAAAACTGACATTACTTGTCTGACTGAACCCTAGGCTCCTGAGTGAGGCACCTCTGAAAAATCCATTTTAAAAACCACTAATAGAACTCAGTTTGGAAAACTACAGTTAGAAGTACAAAAAATACTCTAAATATAATTCAATGAATCTAGACATCACAGTCTTTTGTTTTAAGATGCTGGAAAAAATTACTTAAATTTTATGTACCTAAGTATTAAATTATTAACCTAATATCATCCTTTGACATTTGAATGAATAAGGGTATAATGGAGCAAGAGAAACGGACACTAAAACTTTCTGCAAAAAGGAATTTACAAATTATTACAGATAATAATATACTAAGGATTCTACTAATGTATCTGCAAGCAGAGTTTAACAATGATAACTGAGAATAAGGAGATTCATGGTGGGAAAGAAAGCTCCCGCTAGAAGGTGAAGACTTTTTCACTTTGAGGATGTCATCTGTTTTCTTCTTAGATTCTAGGAATTTCTTACATCAACATATGTGAAAATTATGAACCAGGGAGATTAAATGAATTCCCAGAGAAAATCAATGGTGTAAAATAAAGGAAAAATTATCACACACACAAACTCTAGTTTTGGGAGTCTATCTCCAGAAATCTAACAGACCTTGGTTATCCTGCAGAAATATGAATAAGAAACAGGATCAATGGTCACACAACTAATTACCTTCTAATGTACTGGCTGCATTTGCACGATTTTCTGTGAGCTGTTCACATGAAAATACCATACATAACTGAAGCAAGAGAATATACTAAAGTCAAAACCTAGTCGTAAAGTCCACTCTAGGCTTTTTCACATAAAAATACCTAAGGCTACTTGTTTAACGCTGATGAATAACTAGAACTGGAAAACTTTCAATTTGGCCAATAACTAATTGGTTGTCTTTCCTCATCTCCCTAGTCATGTAAGAGTCAGGTTGATAAAGCATATGAAGGACAGATTCTCTTCATGTGGCTGACCCAAAACATGCCAGGAGTTGTCCGTGGTCATATTTTCTATTATATGAAATATGAAGCAGAGGGGGCTGGTCTGAAAGGAAAAAAGAATAAACACACACAAAGAACAGAGAGGAATAAAAATGAGACAGATGGATTCCTGATGGCATCCAGTTCTGGTTGAAGCCCTTTCCTAAAGACTGGCTAAAATTTATGCCTTGGAATCCATGAGATACTCATATCCTTAAATTATTCCATTGTGCTTAACCCTTGTTATATCATCAAGGTCTACTGGAACCAATTTTAGTTTGTGAGTTTCTTTTTTGAGTAGTATTAAGGACTGATATTTAAAACATTTATTCTTTCCTAGTAGTCTTCCAACAAACAAAGAGAAAATACACTTTAAAAAAAAAAAGATTAAAACTCATTCTATCTTGCAATTACCATAAGGGTACATTGGGCCCTTTTACAATATAAATCTAAGAATAATCATGAGGTCACAATGATCTTGTTTTTTCTGTATCTTGAAACGTTTTGCTATTTTATCATCCTAAGAATTAATCATTAATCATCAATTATTTACAACTATGTTAAAAAAAAGACTTAAGAAAACAGAAGCACTGATGGAATCACCTAGAAGAATGATGCAACAGTGAAATAACCAGTTTTCTGACTGCATTACCCAAAGTACTGCATCATCTTTTAAAAAGGGAAAAGCCAATCTGGAGACACCATCTTTGCAGTGGTTTTTTTGTTTGTTTGTTTTGGGGGGAGGTTTTTTTTTTTTCACTTTCATTGAACACAATTGAAAATTCAGAATTTTCACTTTTCAACAGAGAAGAAAACTGACAGAGGAAAATATTCCACAATTAGACAACTGAGAAGATAAATGCAAAGAGACAGAAAACAGCATTAGACTCTAGAGTCTAATGGTTATGGTGAAAATGAATGTAGGAGCAAAATCTCAGACAAGTCTTCGAATAACAATATCCTAGATGAATTTCTCAAACTCAAGAACTGAGGAGTGAACAACATAATTCTAAGAGCAAAAAGGAAATATGGTGTTCTCATGAAGTTAGTCATTCTATAAGAAAAGATTTTATCTCACAATATTTTGTGACAAAAACCTGAACCATTCATGCCACTTTACTAAATGGATATGTAACAGTATTCTTTCATTATACACATTTGTACACCAGCATTTACTTGATACAGTCCCTACATAGACAAATGCTGAAGGCAGGTGTATACACAGGTGACTAGGAGGAAACAGATGACATAAAAATGAAAAAACTCAGTGGACTGATCACTCTAATTGGTATTTATAAATCTAAGAATAAAAATGCTTTGTAATTATGGAGCAAACAGCCATGCATTTAACAAAATCATAAGCCGTCAAAGTTTTCATAAGTATTGGTTTTAATGACACAAGTCAGGAAGAAGAACCAGAAGTAATAATAGGTTAAAATCTATTAGAGATGTAATTGAAATCTGGAATCAGTATTCACAAGATACACTCCAGTTCACAAAAAGAGTTAATAAGCAGTTAACTGCATTCAAAGAACATTGCCTATTCTGAGCATATATGCTTTCAAAAGCAGAAACACATGGAATAAAAGTCTGAATTTGCTATATATAAGTTCTTATTAAAATTTGTAATAAAGTTTTTCACTATCACTTTATTCTTACTTCTGTAAATTTTTTATAAAATAACTTAAAACAAAAAAATTAAAAGTACATTGGATCGAGATGGTAAATGTGAAGACTTTTTCTTGGCACAGATGGTTAAATTAGCTTAGATTGGTTGCCATTAGTTGCAACTGAGGAAACTTAACTAATTAAGTCAATTTCAAATATTAACATCTGTAAGCAAATCTAATTTCCTCTAGAAAACATACTGTCCTCTGTCTATACTAAAACTTTCTAAATAAATAGAATTTTCTATTGTAATCTCCTAGTGGTTTCAATCATATGTTCACTTTCTCCTATTGCAGTCACATAAGGCATTACCTTTATGAAGTGCTTATGTGCTGATAGAAGGCAAGAATCATGTATAGTCAAAATCACCTTAGAAAATAAAGTCTTTGGAAAGTCCAATAGTCTGTTTTCCTCTAGTATTGGGTTGGCCAAAAAGTTTGTCCGGGAACCCAAACAAACTTTTTGGCCAACCCAGTATTTGAGTAGCTCACGGTACTCTGAATAAGCACCAAGCAAGGAAGTTGGCTTTCATTTGGGGATGTGTTATACCAAAAATAAATATTTTTGAACACTAGAACCATACTTGCCACAGTCCAAAGATAAAATTAGGAGAGAGACTAGAGTTGAAATCAACAGAGGGACAGAAGATTTCTATCTCTCTTCTCAACCTCAGTACAGAGCAGTCATTCATTAAGCAGGTTAACCCCATTTGCTTCCCCCCTCCCCCAAATGTATACTGGCAAATTTAGCTTAATTAATACCATTACACACATCTCTGCCATCTAATTTTCCTGGGTGGGCCCATCCTGAGTGCTTTCTCAAGGATTTCTCTAGGGACTATAGGGACGATTTCCTATCTCAGCCTTACAAAGAAAGAAGCTATTACATTCATCTGTCACTGAAGTATCTACTAATTAGGTAATTACAGCTAAGGTCTCTTAAGTGCCACCAAATTGCCATCTTCTATTGAGGCAGAATACTTCAATAGTCCCTCCTGAGAGATCCCTCTACTTTCAAATTCCACAACCTGACCTTGATAATCTAGACCAGAGCTCAGTCAGAAAGTATTTTCTTATATTTAAATTCCATTTTCTCTTTTATGGGCTTAGCAAGGGAAAACATGCTTACCACAGTCCTCTAAGAATACTGTTTGCTGAAATACTATTAAGTGTTCCCTTGCTGTTCTTATCCAAAGGCTAAATAGTTGGGTGTCTTTAGTACTTTACAACAGATCCCACTTTAAAACCTTTCATTTTCTTTACGGCTTTCCTTTGAACCCTTTCCAACATTTCCTCATCCCTATTAAGTACAATGTCCAGAGCTAGTTACCATGAGGCACTGACTAATAATGAAAAAAATGGTAAAATTAATTTGCTACTCCTATATTCTACATTCTCTGTATACAAATATCACACTTTTTTAATGTTAGGGGATTAAAAAGCTCTAGATTAAACAGAATTGCATTCTTCACATTATACTTAAATAAATGTACTACTGCAGTTTAGCATACTAATAAAACATAGTAAATCCTTGACAATGATAAACTTGCCAATGTTATTTTCTAAATTTGGCAGATTTCCTTCTTCCAGCATTCAGAAGCAGCGGTGGGAATATTTAATAGCAAAGTGCAGTAACATGTAAATATATTCTTCATCAAATGAAGATGACAGGGCTTAAAAAAAAAAATTAAGATAAAGGGAAAGAGAGAAAAAGTGCATTAAAAAGAGAGGACTGAAATAAAGTATGAATAACTTTCATGGCTTCAAAAAAGAAAAAAATCTAAATCTTTAACGTTTCCTTACCTCTGATCTTAAGATTGTATGAATGGCTTCAACTTCCTTTCTCCTAGCATTAGGTAATTCTGCTACAAAAGAAACAGCATATACTGAATATATACTCAGTCAACACCATGTGAAGTAAACAGGCATTTTAAGGGAAGCATATTTCACTGAGCTTTAAACAGAATGGTATGCTGATCTAAGAACAAATTCAGAAGACAAACATCACTTGATTGTTATCACAACTTTCTATTGTCACAAATGTTCTTTATCGTCATGTAAGTCATTCTTTGCCTATCTTCTATACCCTAGAGCATCTACCTTTACCCCATGGAAGTGTTCATTAAAATTTTGTTATGGGGCTTCCCTGGTGGCGCAGTGGTTAAGAATCAGCCTGCCAATGCAGGGGACACGGGTTCGAGCCCCGGTCTGGGAAGATCCCACATGCCGCAAAGCAACTAAGCCCGTGTGCCACAGCTACTGAGCCTGCGCTCTAGAGCCCGCGAGCCACAACTATTGAAAAAGTGAGCCTAGAGCCCGTTCTCTGCAACAAGAGAAGCCACCGCAATGAGAAACCCGCGCTCACCGCAACTAGAGAAAGCCAGCGCACAGCAACGAAGACCCAAAGCAGCCAAAAATAAAATAAATTAAAAAAAAATTTTGTTATGGAAAATTAATCTCTCTCTGTTGGCTTAGTATGAATTTTGATGAAACTTACGCAGCTGGGGTTTTAAGAGCATATTTCTTTTCTTTTTTTTTTCTTGGTTTGGCCGTGCCGTGCGGCTTGTGGGATCTTAGTTCCCCGACCAGGGATTGAACCCAGGCCCTCGGCAATGAAAGCGCCAAGTCCTAACCACTGGACCACCACGGAATTCCCAAGGATGTATTTCTCTTATGAAACTGGGGTTTAGAGGGCCTTTTTCTACTCCCAATACTACCAAAAAATTAATGACCTACAAACAAAGAGTAAAAATGCAGCAAAAGAACACTTATTTCAAGTAACGTGGACACAAGTTATTTAAAACGTGAATGAGCTCAGTCTTGTTTTGTACCTTTTCATTTAAAAGGAAAGTCAAAGGCCCACAGTACCAAAATGGCACAGCTGATGCTGCCAGATAATCATCATCCACAGAGCTAGATTTCTTTTCTAAGTACTAGTATTCTTCATTACTCACAGCCCTTTAATACTATAAAAATAATTTCTCTGAATTAGTTTAAATCAAAAGAAAATACAAGTGGCATCCAATAAATAACAGTGACAAACCCACTCTTCTTCTTTTGAAAATCATCAGGTGGGGATGCTTGGGTGGTTGTTTATACATCTTGCTTGAAACTCTGACAGGATTGTCTAATTGCTATTCAGAAGGGAACAAATTATAATCTAATCTGTTTAGGAAGGTCATTGTTAGAAGCAGCAGTTGTTTCAAAGAGGGATTAAAAAAAAAAAAGTCATGAAGACTTTTCCCCCCAGAGCCTCCCCCACAAAATCCTGGTCTTTTTAAGAATAAATGGGAGATGTTATGCAGACCAAAAAAGTTTTCCTCAATGAGGGAAAACAAAAATAACAACTATCATTTATTGATGCTTACTATTTGTTAGGCACAGTGCCATGCATTTTACACTCATGATTTCATTTAATCCTCCCAACTTCATGACAGGTATAATTATCCCTATTTAACAGATAAGAACGCTCTGCTTTTTAAAGGTTAAGTATTTAATAATTTTCCAAAGATCCCACAATTTGTAACACATGGAAGTGGAATTTCAATCCATGTCTGATTTAAAAGCCCAAGCTCCTAAATCAATATAGTGTTTGGAAAAAAAAAAAAATATATAGTGTTTGGTTAAAGAGCAACTTTCTGATATTGTAAAGATGGATAATTTTCAAGTTGTATCAACAGTGCTATTTTGGAACGGTTCTTGTTCACTGCTGGCACAGGGTAGACACTCAATAAATACTTGTTGAATGAATAAATGAACTGCACTCTGACCCTATTTTTAAATGAGTCACAAAATCAATAAATTGGATGTTAAGCAAGTCCTATTTTAATGCAAAGGGAAAACAATAAAAGCAGATTTTTAATCACTCAGCAAATTTTTTATTGAGCATCTACTATGTACCAAGGAAGGGACCACATACTGGTAATATAAGGATAAATAAAATAGAGCTGTCAGAGAGAGATCCACAAAGTTCTGTTAGACACAACTCAGCCTGCCATGGAGTGAGAATGGTTTCACCAGGTACCTGACATGTGAGTCATACAGGGTCATACAGGGTCATACAGGAAAAACTGTTTTCCAGGCAAAGGAGGGTAGTGGAGGAAGTAGAAAGGAAGGGCTTTCCATGCAAAGGCCTGGGGCTGTGTAGGTACCTCACAACGTTGCCTGTGCAGAAGCTCTGGGTGTAAGCATGCTTGTGTATATGAATGTGCACATATGCGGCTATTGGTAGAAAAGGGGAGAGAACAAGAGGTAATACTGGAAGAGGTAGGTTGAACCCAGATAGGATAGGTTTCTGGTCTCCCAAAATTGAGAGGCTTGGATTTTATCCTGTAAGTAACAGAGTCAAGAGATTTTAAAGCACATTTGTTTTTAGAAAAGTAATTGGCAACACAACAGGAAATGGAGTAATGTAAGGAGAAACAAGTGACAGGACATGAAAGAGAAATAGTGTGTGGGAGAGATAATGGGGATCTGAAGTAAGGAAGTAGGAATAATAAGGAAAGGACAAATACAAACAATTCAGGCACAGGATGAACAAGATTTGGTGACTAATTGGAAGTAGGAGAAAAAAAAGAAAGTCGCAAAACAAAGTGACAAAGATTTCCAAGTTTAGAATGGGTAGATGGTGAAACCATTAAAATTGAGAATACAGGAGCACATATGGTGGGAAGAACAAACTGAATTCTACCTTAAGCCTGTAGGACATCCAAGTTGGAGGCGGGGTGCCTATTTTCTGGCTTAGGGTCAAAGGAATAGTCAACTGTTTTCCCCTATCTAGGAAACAAGGAGAGACTTGGCATTTCCCATATTATCTAGCCCTTCTCTGCTTCTGACTGCCCTCAGGGTCACATGAGCCTTTCCTGAACACAGGAAGAATCCCTTTAACTCCCATCCCCAACCTGTCCCACCTGATATACCCCCAAGCAGTTAAATGGATTTCGGCAGCTCCCCAATCTTCCTCCCTTCTAAGTAGACCCCACAGAAATTCTAAATATAGATACTATTTTTCTAAATCAAACCATCGTTCTCTATTTCAACCAAATAAACACGAAAACTCAGTTAAATCAGTATTAAAAAATTAAACCAGAATTCTAATTTATTTACAACAAACTGCCAAAGAAACTGCTCTCATCAAAAGACCACCCATTATCTCTCTGGAGGCAGACTCACAATGAAATTTAAAAAGTCTTTTGATCTAAATACTACTTGCTGAAAGAAATATCAAGAAATCAAAGGAGTAATTAACTTAATCAACGATTACCATGTAACTCTGGGTCACTATTCATTAGTAAAACAAAATGAGGACTTCAAAAATGAGTGAAGGTTGCTAAGGGTACCCAAAGAACAGGGTTATCTTACTTGTTCTACTGTAGAAATATGGTGTGGGGGGGGAGGCAGTGGGCAATTAGGCACAAAAGTACACTTTCAGCTGGAACGCTGTAATGTGTCACCAGAATAAGCAAAACTATAAAATAATAGAAAAACCATACCCATGTTTCACTAACAATATATTCAAGTGAGAAAGAGTAAGAGTCACTAAATATCTTAATTATGAGTTACTTCAATTGTTATCGAAAATCGAAGAAAGAAAACCCCCCAAAAGTGACGTGTCATACACAAATAATTTTTTAATCTGTGTCAGTATAAAGGAAGAGGATCAAAATCAGTTCCGCCCCCAAGTTAAGGGCAAAGGAAGAGGTGGGCGTGTATGAACCAAACAAAAATAAACTCTACGCGACGTAGAGGAAGTTTCTACAGCTCTGAACTATCCTGGGTACTCAAAGGAGAAGAACCAGAACTCTTCCCCCCCCCCCCCGACCCCCATGGTCTCTCACTAGAGAAAATCGGTCAAGAGGCAAAAGGAGTGACACTCCTCTGGACCTGTCTGCGTCTCGTGACAGATGGACTTGGGGACCAAACGGACGCTCCCAGGGTCCCAGTAAATCCCTCCCTCCCATCGCCCCAGCGGTTACCTTCCACATCCTCCGTGCCCTCCATCAGCATATCCTTCGTGAAGTTTGAAATCTGGCCAGTGAGGGAAGCCAGGCTGCCCCCGACTTGACCCAGGGACTGGCCCAAGCCGGAGCCGAGGCCCCCAAGCCAGGACGACATCGCTGCGGGTTAGAGAACAACCTGCTCCGCTCCGAGAAAGGCGGCCAGCGTCGTCGGACGACCCCGCCAAATGTCCTTGAACCGCTGTCTCCGGGGGACTGGTCCAAATCACAACACTCAGGATTTGATAAAACAGGGGTTCCTAGACAACGCCGGCTTCGGAGACCCCCACCAACCGCCGGGCTCTGACTAGAAACGCAGAGGCCTGGCCTGGGACTTTACCAGGGGCCCAATTCCAGTGACATGGGCACCCCCGCGGGGCCTCCGCTCATTCTCACGACTTCCCACAGTCCGGGTTAGGCCACTTCTTCCTCTGCTTTAGTGACTTTCCCCAGTTCCGTTGGCAACTCCTGCCAACTCAACGCCGGCAGCCATGACACCCACCTTGAACGCGGCAATGGACCATAGAGAGGCGCCGCGATGGCGTAGAAAGGCCCTGCGATGGCGTAGAAAGGCCCTGCGGAGCCGCCGGACGTCTCCTTGGCGCAAGGGAACATGGGATCTCGGAGGACCAAATGCGGCCGCGGTGGCCGCTGCCTCCAGCCCAGGACAAGGTTGTCTTCCACGTAGCCTGCCCGCTTTGGCAGCAGGTGGAAGAACGACCGGAACCTGCTGCGACGCTGCGCTTTCGGCCGACCGCGGCTGGATTTCAGGTAGAGCCGACCCTCGGTGGGTGCCCCCCAAAGCCGGCGTGGCCTGGGAAGGGAACCCCGTGGACTCCTACTCTGTTGGTGAAACCTGAGTGCTTTAATTCTGACTACACTCGCGAAGGCAGCGGTGCGAGGAGACTGGGCGGAGACCCTCCACCGGACAGGAAGTGGACTTTACATAACTTATCACACGTATACAGTAACGATTATTCTACACCCTGTCCAGGGCAGCTCTGTGCCCGGCACTACGGTATTAACTAAGGATACACAGAAGGGATGGGTTGCAAATTCAAGTGTCCAGGCAGCAAACATACTTACATAGATTATCTTCATAATGGAAATGTTCTCTGCTGGCTTTCCAGCTCACAGTTGATACCCTGCCTTCTTTAATATACGAAGAGCTTTATTCATGAAGCCGACCTAACCCATGAAGTTGAAAAAACAGACAATCTCTTTTAAAAATAACTTTTTAGAGGACAGTATGCCAACTTAATACAGAAGGAAAGCTCTTCTAATGTGAACTGTCCTAAGGTATTGGTGGCACTAGCCCTGCAAGGCCCCACCCCTCCCACGGCCGTCAGTTACACAAGTTGGTGCACACACCTGTGTCCTGAATTGCTTGGTTTCCTCCCTAAAGGAAAATAAGTCACGTGACTTACAGGCATTTGCTGCAGTGGTATGTGGACACACACTACCTGGCCAGAGAGACTGCCACAATTTTTACTTTGAAAAGAGCAGGATAGGTCTGCAGGTCTTTTAAGCATAGCACCAAATATACCAGCATCTTTCTCTTCGATTTTATTCACAGCAGGGGCCGCCACAGATTTCATTTCATTTCATTTGTGAGTGGAACATTGGGAATGCCTCCAGTATTTGAACTCTGATGGCACATAGGAATAGTAGCCCTCCCAGAAATCTGAATGCTTTTCAAATAAAATTTGCATCTCGTTCTGGAAGTTTTTATTAAATGTTTTCCATGTAGTTTTTTGAAAGGAATCATTGCCCAGGGGTTAGATGTGCAGGCTCTGGGGCCTGACTGCCTGGATCTTTCATTTATTAGTTGTATGACCTTGGGTAGGTTACTTAACCTCTCTGTACCAGTTTCTCATTTGTAAAATGGGGAATGATAATAATAGTATCTACTGGGCAGGGTTGTTTGGAGGATTAAGTAAGGTAATTTTTAAGTGCTTGGAACAGTGCCTGGTACGTGGTGAGTTCTATTAAGTGTAAAGTTTTAAAATTGTGACATAAAGGTGACCTGCAAGTTATTAATGTGTCTCCCATTATTCTGAGCACCAGGGATACAGCAGGAGAAAAAACACACACAAAGTCCCTGATCTCGTGGAGCTTGCGTTCTACTGGGAAGGAACAGATGAGAAATTAAATGTAATAAATATAAGACAGGTGGTGATGGCTGCTATGGGGAAAATATAAAACAGGGTAAGAATGATATGGAAGGGATGTGGGGAGAAATGGCACTTGTAATATTGTAGATGGTGGTCAGGCAAGGCCTCACTGGTAAGGTGATATTCGAACAGGGACTTGAAGGAAATAAGATAGTGAGACATGTGGGTATCTGGAAAAGAGCAGTCCAGGCAAAAGAAACAGCTGATGTAAAGGTCCTGAGGTAGGAGAATCCTTGCCAGGTTAGAGGATTAGCAAAAAGCAAGGATGGCTGGAGGAGAGTGGGCTGGGGAATGGTGGTAAGCAGTGAGGACCAAGGAGTAAGAATAGGAGAGGGCAGATCACATAGGACCTGGTAAGCCAGTATAGGAACTTAGAGGAGGTTGAGGGATTGCTTTGAGAAAAGGAGCCACGTGAACTTAGGACCTAATTGGGTTCCTGGATGACAGTGAAAAGTTTAGTGTAAATCAAGCTCTTATTTCCTACAGGTGTAAGTTCTCTGGAGTGCCATTTCCATAAACTCATGTTATGCCATAAAGATACTGCAGTTAATGAAGAAAACAAACAAAATATATGTCTTCACATCACGTATTAAGTTATTAACATAAAAGCTACATCCTGAAGTCCTCCTTATGGGGAATTGTTTATAGTGCAATGGACTATGGTCTGAGAGACTTAAAGTTTGGTTCTGATAAATAGCATGATATGATGTTTGGGCTGTGCTTCAGAAAAATGGGGACAGGGTAGGTGAAACAAGAATTGTCAGGACTTGATCATTGTTGATGCTGGGTGATGGGTACATAGGGGTTCATTATAGTGGTCTTTTACTTTTGCATAGATTTGAAAGTTTTTATAATCAAAAGTTGAAAGACATACAAGTTTGATGAAGTTTGGGCTGAAGACACCTCTTCTTTTTCCTACCCAAAACCCCTGTAGCTAATAAGGGTGTTCATCATCACTTAATGAGTAGCAAAATCAGCCCAGCAATATCAAACATACCACATCAGACAGAGCCCATGAACCTGCATGGCTCCCCGTGGTGGGATCCAGGCTGCCCAGCTGAAATTCTGAACTTAGGATTTTTGTAACCTCAACAGGTAGAAGATTTTTTTAAAAAGCTAACAGCAACAACAACAAAAAGTACTACCAACTGCAAACTGGTTTCCATTTCTCGAGGCAGCATCACCAATACTTCTCTAGGGAGAACAGTTCCTTTGTTCTGATGAAACCATCCAAATGTTTTATTTATGCAAATGTGAAGAAAAAAAACACATTTTTTAAAGTAGAATTTAAAATATTAGTCTGATCTTTCCCTCTGAATTTCTAAATATTATGCTTATAATTGCCATTTTCTCATTAATTTTAGACATTACCTTCTCTCTATTACAGAACATAAAAGATTTAGCAGTCTTGTATTACCACATGCCTCTATTTCCCTTCCTTCTGAGCTCCCAATAGAGTGATATCATAATTATTGGTGACATCGCTAATTAAAGTTTACTTTATATGACTACATAAGTGTTGTTCATTGCTGAGCCACATGGTATGCTAAGATAACATTTCCTTTATTTTTCAAACTTCTGTTCTTCCTGAAGTTAACAAATTCCATCTTTTAGATTTGCACAATTTTCTGTTATTACAGAATCACTAATCCTTCTAAAACTTAGCAACAGAATTGTAAAACATGCTCCTAATTCTTCAAGAAAGTATCAAGAATTCTATTATTTGCTTAGACTCAGTCCTTTCTACCCGGAGTCCTCTGTTTCCCTGCTCCACTCTCCCCTGACCTATTCTCTGGGCCTTGTTTTTCTTTCTGGAACCTCGTAGACGCTTCCCTTTATCTGTGATGCTCTGAAATTAATAATGATGTGCCTTGGGGTGGGTTTGTTGTTTCATTAATTATGTTGGGGACTCAGCAAACCCTTTCAAAAACCATGTCTTTTAGTTCTGCAAATTATTTTAAATACTTTTTATTGATGAATGGCCCCTCTCTAGGGAAACAGCTGTTTTTCGGATTATTTTTAATCAATCCGCCTGGTTTCAGTCCACATCTCACCCCCACCTTCCATGATAGGTGTTGCTTCATGTCCTGGGTACTGCTGGATGTCCTTCTCTTTAATACTTGGTATGCACCTTCCTCAGTTCTGCTCATTCCTGTATCAACTTTCTCCGTCTTCCAGAGAAAAGTTCACATTTCTCTTCTGCTGTTGCCTCAACTGGCAGTGACTGCTAATTGTTCCCCAAAGTCTGTTCTCCCCTTTGGGCATAGTAATTGAACCGTCACTTTTTTTTTTTTTTTTTTTTGCGGTACGCGGGCCTCTCACTCTTGTGGCCTCTCCCGTTGCGGAGCACAGGCTCCGGACGCGCAGGCTCAGCGGCCACGGCTCACAGACCCAGACGCTCCGCGGCATGTGGGATCTTCCCGGACCGGGGCATGAACCTGTGTCCCCTGCATCGGCAGGCGGACTCTCAACCACTGCACCACCAGGGAAGACCGAACTGTCACTTTTTACCTGGACAATGGTACAGTAAAAGATGCCAGTGCCCCTTCTGAGCCTGTCACCCCTTTACCGTTTTCATGCACACCTATCCTTGGGGGTCATATAACTGGAAGTGGTGTGTGCAACTTTAAGGAGGTGACCTTAAAGGGCACATGGGCTTTTCCCACCCTCCTTTTGCTTTCTGATTGCTGGAATGCAGATGTAAGCATGGGCACCATAGCAGCTGTCTTAGATCCATGAATTGACATTAGCAATGGAAGCCATGCATGTAAAGCAAGAATACAGAAAGCAGATTCCTGACACTGTGTGATGCCCTATCAGCCCTGGATTGGCAATCTCTACATTTCCTGAAGATGAGAGAGAGAAAAATTTGTAGCGTGTAAAGTCACTGTTATATTAGGTTTTTCTATGACAGTCAAATCTAATCTAATGAATTCATCTCTTCTGCTGGTCTCTCTGTACTTATGAGTTTATATTTTTTTCTTTACTTTCATTTATGTAGTTCCTTTTTTTAAAATTTTATTTATTTTTGGCTGTGCTGGGTCTTCATTGCTGTGCGCGGGCTTTCTCTAGTTGTGGCGAGCAGGGGCTACTCCTCATTGTGGTGTGCAGGCTTCTCATTGCGGTGGCTTCTTTTGTTGCGGAGTACAGGCTCTAGGCACGTGGGCTTCAGTAGTTGCAGCACATGGCCTCAGTAGTTGTGGTGCACGGGCTTAGTTGCTCCGCAGCACGTGGGATCTTCTTAGAGCAAGGATCAAACCCGTTTCCCCTGCACTGGCAGGCGGATTCTTAACCACTGGACCACCAAGGAAGTCCCTTTACTTTCATTTAGGTGGGATTTTGGAAGGGAGTAAATACAGTGATCAATCCTATGTATTTTTTATTGTGAAAAAATATACATAAAATTTACTGTTTTTAATTATACAGTTCAGTGGCATTAAGTACATGCACATTGTTGTGCAATCATCACCATCCATCTCCAGAACATTTTTCATCTCCCTAAACTGCAACTCTGTACCCATTAAATAACAACCCCTTAGCGCCTACTCTACCCAGCCCCTGGCAACCACCATTCTATTTCCTGTCTCTATGGATTTGACCGCTCTAAGGACCTCATAAGTAGAATCACACAGTAATCCTCTGCACTTAACTAAAAGTCCCTGGGAGACGATTCAGATGATTGTTCCAAAAAGCTAAATCTGCTTTGGGTCTGAGAATGTTTTCAATGTTGGAGACAGGGCTACCCTTGTACAGAAGAGAAACACAGCCTTTGGAGAAAACATCTCTTATTTGGAGAAGGCATGAAAGGTGTGGGATCAGCTCCTTCCTGGCCTCTGGCACTGGGTTTGAGCCACTTTAGAGGGGTGAATACCAGAACCCACTGAACGATTTTCTGAGAGACTCAGCAGGACTCTGGGTACCAGCAGAGCTTCTCAGGGCCTGTGTGACAATGTGTGGTTTGGGGCTGAGACAAGGCCATTCCACTCACCTTTGCTTGGAACTTAGGACCCGTCTGGTGCTCCAAGGATTAGGCATTGTTGAGCGTGGTAATTTTGCGTCTTATTTTCTACCAGGTTATTGCTGGTATACAAACAAGCTATTGGTTTTTGTTGACTTATTGACCTCCCTCATTAGTTCCAGTAGCTTTTCAGTTAATTTCCTTGTGTTCTCTAGGTGTACAATCATATCAGCAAATAATTAGGCATCATCCTTCCCGATATTTACACATCATCATTTCATACGATAACATGTTGACAGTAATGAAGGTTCACTTAAAGGTAATGGGAGTGACAGGCCTAAAGAGCTTTGGGAAAGCTGGTTTCAAAAACAGAGAGGCCAAAGGCCAAGTGAACGGGTAAGGTGTTATGGTACATGCTTAAATGTGACATGATGATGTCCTGGACTAGAAGTGGCTGAGAAAGACCAAAGGGAGCTACTCAGGTATTAATCACTACAATTGATGATGTGGATTGACAAGCAAAATATCAATACAATGCTAAGTTTTCAAAACGGTAGTTTCTGACAGTGATGAAAAATACTGCATAAATATAACGGGAAGGAAAACAAAATGCACAAGTGGAAAGTGGGAGCCTTGCCTAAAATTCTGATCTGAGAGAGGTTAAGCAATATACCTTTAGTGTTAAAAATTCAGTTTTTCGGGTTGCTTAAGGTGGACACTGGCATGGAAGGCTCTTTGGTAGAAGATGTAGTTAATGGGCCTTTTAAAAGATTTTTTTTTAAAAAGGCTTAGGATATTCTAGAGGAGAGAATATTCTAGAATCAGATTGTTTGGTGTAATAAAATATAAATACAGTTCAAACTTATCTTTATAAAACTGTACATAAGATTTTGCCTACATCCCAGTTCCAGCTTTTGTTCATTACCCGCTAGCCTCTCCAGCTCTCTCTGTTCTTCAGAGACAAGCAACCACCTCTGTCTGCCCCAGAGTCATTGTGCTTTTTGCTGTTTCCCCAGGCAGTATAGCGCCTCCTCATTTTTCAGGTGTCTGAAAGGCACCTCTGCAGAGGCCTTCCTTGAAACCAGTCTGAAGCAGCACTCCCTCCCAGTTACATGCTATCACATCATTTTGTCTTCCTATCTCACAGAACAAGCATAGCTCTTAACATGTTATGAAGCCATGCTCAGTAATTCAGATGTTTCCTCTGCCTAATGGCCAATCAGAATGCAAGCACCAGCAGAGCAGAGTATCTTAATCATGGCTCTGTTCCAAGAACCCAAAACCATGCCAGGCACATGGTGAACGCACACAGGTCTTGCTGAGTGAGTGAATGAATAAGGAATTGGTTTTCTCTTGTAGCCCATGAGACAAAGGGTGGTTGGGGATCCTGACCCAGGGAGAACTGGAACAATCTTGAGAGAATAAGGTCCAGAGAAGAGTGGCAGTCCAGTTGAAAGAGAAAGTCCTCATAGCAGGCCAATGACCTTTAGGGACAGGGATACCCAAGGGGCAAAGGCAAAGGGGCAAACGAGAGTGTTAGGGTGCCTGGGGGTGAGAAAGAACTCGGCTTCTTTGAAGACCTATAAGGAGGCCTGCTAGGACCATAGTGTGAAAAGGGGAAATGTCAAGAGTAGAGGCGTAAGAGGTCAGCTGGACCCGAATTACCTATAAAATTAAACGATGAGCATTGGCAATGCAGACACAAAATGGATGAAAGGATCCAGAAACACGCAAATCTTCAGGATAAGGACAACCCGAAGTTTGCCTATCCTTTAGAAAAGTTCTTAGCTAACCATAAAATGGGCATTCAAATCAACTTGTACGTTTCATAGGGCCCACAGGTGATGTTGATTACATCAGAGTCATTTGGTGGCATCCAAATTCAATGGATTGGTCCATCTGAGGACTAAGCTATGAAGTTATGCTAAAAAGATGCATGTGATCAATTTGAAATTTTTGTTTCAAAATTCGTGCCCAACCCTAAGTAAAGCTAAAATGGATATACAACGCTCATTATAAAACCTGAGGATTCTATAACCCTCAATCAGTCCAGGTGGATTCCAATTGTTAGTCTGGTGTCCGGAGTTAGATAAAATGAGGAAAAATGGCACGCTTAAAACTGTCACTAATGTGCTCTGCTTGGCTCTCAGGGTTAAAAAAGCAACTGAGCCAACATTTTAAAATCAGATTTCAAATAAAAATATGGACTTCTTAGCCTCTCTTAGAAAAGATCAGAGGATCCAGTAACAACGGGCCTTCCGGCAGCACTTGCTGTAGCTGGAATGGAGAATCAGTGGCTTCCCCTGACCTGCTTCATTCATCACCACAGCCATAAAAAAATGCTTCTCAAATTCACTCTGCATGTGAATCCCCTGGGGATCTTGTTAAAAATGCAGGTTCTGATCCAGTAGGTGGGAGTGTGGCCTGAAACTCTGCATTTCTCAGAAGCTCTGAGGGTGTAGATGCTCCAACCATACTTTGAATGCAAAGCTATAAATTAACAATAAACACAAATAAAAACAGAAGTAAAAAAGCAAACATTATCTTTATTTAATAATCTTTGATATTTAAAATACAACTCATCGAACATCCACATTAACAACAGTATCCTCAGTGTTCAACAGTGCTTTGGAAGCCCGGCTTTTCTAAGGACCAGACAGGAAGGCCTGTGTGTGTATTAACGGCAAAACAACTCAGACAGAGGAGCACACACAGAAGGGCTGCAGAGTTGGGTCCTGAGAAATGGCACTGCCACAGTGCACTTGTGTCATGGCCAAAAGAATGCTTTTTACTTCAGATGTTTTTTGGTAGCTGAATTTCAAAGTTTATTTGTACAGAACAGTGATTTTTAAAAAGTTATTCCTAGTAGTCCAGTGTTGTAGAAATTAGATAATCACATTCAAATGTATATTTTCCTCTTTAAAAAAAATTCCTGAAAACATTCACCTTTGAAATATGAAGGAGCCAAGTGAAGTGCTTCCTAAATGAATCAGGCATTTCCACATATATTTCACTAATGCTTCCCATTCCTAGTCTATGAATCCATAGTCTTAAAATATTTATTGATACACTATTATAATTAAACATGCCAGTTGCTATAAATTTAGAAGTGGTTACTAGCATTAATTCTTAAAATGCCAGACCATTTTGTAAAAAAATTAAAATAGCAGAGGTTTTCTTCAAATTAAAAAACAAAAAGATAAAAATTCAAGAATTAACCAACCATGTCAATAATCTTTCATTCATGAGAGCAAAATGGAACAAAAATATTTTATGTATAAGACTTTAAAAAACAAGTTGGTTCATCTCTTTAGCAAAAGATGACGGTTATAAATGGACCAGAAAAGAAGCAAAGTTTTTATTTTGAAAATATGAAAAATTACTTATATTGCTGAAATGATTAGTTAATCAATCTGATTTTTCTTAATTAAGGTCACATCTGTAACATCTCCATGCTTGTTAGGGCCCAGCTACAACAAACAATTTACTTTGAAAGTAGTGGCCATAGACCTCTCCAATTGCAGGTAAAGTTTTTAATAGAAAGTCATCAATATTAATAATTGAATCCTCTTAAGAATTTAAAACATCAAGATTTAGTTTTCATTCTAGGCTATTTCAATTATTATCATTATATTTTGCTTATGCACTGAGAATCAATCATTTTTGAATTTGCACAGGTCCAATGGGCCAATTTTAAGACATTTAGTAAATCTTGGAACTAACTTGATACTATTTAAAAACAGTATCAAACATGCAGACATTAAAAATGTGACTTAAGCTCTTACTGGCATAAAATTTACTTTATTTGACTTAATATTAAATGAAACAATGTAGACTATGGGTAGTTTTGCCTATAGTGACCCTCAACTAGTTGAGTTTTTCCTCGTTAACTTTGGCATGAATAAAGTCTTAATTAAGAAAAATTAAGTTTTAAAGATAAAAAGCACCTCCTTAAATATTCTGCAAATTGTAAACCATTTGGCCAAGATCTTAGAGCTGATATACAGTTTACCTGCAGCAACCTTTTCAAACAATTTTTTTTTTTTTTTTTTTGCGGTACGTGGGCCTCTCACTGTTGCGGCCTCTCCCGTTGTGGAGCACAGGCTCTGGACGTGCAGGCTCAGTGGCCATGGCTCAGGGGCCTAGCCGCTCCGCGGCATGTGGGATCTTCCCGGACCGGGGCACAAACCCGTGTCCCCAGCATCGGCAGGCGGACTCTCAACCACTGTGCCACCAGGGAAGCCCCCTCAAACAATTTACATTACTGAAATATTCGTATGTTAATTACTATAAAAATGTACATTGATGGTTTAGATCAGATGTTAACTTCTCTGAATTTTTAAAACATAAATAACTACTTATTAAATCTATGACATCTGTAAGTATGAAAGTGTTATTTCCAAAGATTGTTTAAACTTTACTTATAATACTAGCATTGTCATGGTACGTATTTTATCCCGGTAATACAAATTATACATTAGAAAAATGATACCAATAGTTTAAATATTAAACATTAAGATGTTCCCAATTGGTAAAACAGAATGGAAATCTTTATATAAATAAAGTTCTTAGGACAGTGAATTGCATTGTTCCTGACTTGCAGGTGGTTTAAAGTAAACAGCACTTCCTGATGTGTGAACTATAGCTTTGTGTAACTTTAAAATTTTCTTACTGTGGTTATGAGCACTGGCATCTTTTCATACTGGCCAACTGATTAAGAAATGGAATCTAAATGTTCAGTTAAATATATGCCAATCCACACAAGATGGCAGTTCACTAGTGATTCTGAATCTGCCTGCCAAATATAACAATTTCACAACTAAATAAACACATTCAAATATATCCAGTGTGTGCTCGGCCCTGCTTTAAAAAAATCCCTAACAAACGAAGGTCAACATGCCACATTTCTTTAAGTGCTTTAACAAGGGTGTGTAACATAAGAACTAACCCTAACTCTTAAGGTTAAAACTTATATGTATATTCATTTTCTCATTTTTATATTAGGTAGCTCATCAATTCAAATATATGAAAAGTTTAACATAATTTTTCAATGGGAAAAGATACAGGCCGAATATCCATGGAAAATATGACTGGCATCCTTGGGATAACTACAGAAATGTCCAGTCTTAAAATATTTTGGTTTGTAAATCATAGGGAGTAGTAGGGAGTAGTATCAAACTCCAACATCCCTTGTAGTTCTAAAGTTTTGTAATTCTTCTAAAACATTTTCAATTGTCAAAAGAAAACTTTAGATTTTAAAAGAAAACCATCTAATTTTATGTAAGGGAAACTTCAGAAAACTTACTTGGCACAAAATAATGACTAAAAAAAAATCTGTCTCTATCCAAGAAAAAGCTATTTCATAATCATAAATAAAAGGCAGTTTTTCATCTCTTTTCAGTTAGCAATAAATCCTACATCAAAAATTTTTCCCTGATAAAATGTGTGTAGCCATACACCAGGATATGGCAACATATCATACTTTAATTTTCTAAGTTGTCCGCTGAAATTTCTTCTTTAATTTTAGCTTATGAACAAGTCATCATTCAAAGGGGCTTCAAAAGGGGATGGAGAATGAAGGGGAGTAGATGACAGAATTTAAAAGGCCCATTTCAGAGAGACATGGTTAATTTTCACTGAAATCACCCCACTGCATTGACCCAGCAAGAAACTCTGCATCCCAATTAAAGAATGTTTATCAAAACTAAAGACTTTCTTATTTACAGACCCAGTAAGTACTGTGACTTCTGTAATTCTAAGCTATTTAAACATGATGCACGTGTTAAATCACAGTATAAATTTAAATGTAGTTTTGTTGGTAAGTTATTTTCATGTTCTAGATCATTATCTCTGGCAAACTATACCTACTAAAAGATGTACAGCAGAAGCAGACATCTGCACTTCATGACTCAATTGTAAACAGAACAGACAGCTCCAGTCACAAGAGGAAAAATAAAATGAAACTCCTACGAAAATTGAAGGCCAAATTTTATCTATCATACATTCATGGTGGGCACCGGATGTTGTTTTATAACAGTAGGAAACTTGCACACTATGCTTCTCCTATTTTTCTCAATTGGAAAAGAAAAGGAAATAACAAGGTGCAGGAAAGAGGGTTACAGCAAACCTATACAGTTCTGAAATAACTGAGAAGACATTCACAAAGCATTTGGGAAAGGATGTGCTCACACATTAACAAAATTCTCATTTATTCTCAAATACTTGTGCAGAGCTGATTTCAGAGTTTAGGAATGCACCAGAATCATGAAATAATGATCCCATCTTAGAGGGCTTAAAAAGCAAAACCTCAAGAAACATTACCATCTTTCAAAAGAGTTGTAGAAAGTAATGAAAACCACGTAGCAGAGAAACTGTGATCAGAGAAAATAACATGAGAAAACACCCAAGTGCACAATACATAGTCAGAGGGTAAACAGCTTAGCCTTCTGGAACTGTTACTATTATCAACACAGAGGAGACACTGTCCTAAAAGGTTAATTTGGTTAAAGAGAAATAAGAGCAACTTTTAGATGATGAAAGTCAGCCAAATTCCCTATGCAGAAGGGAGGAAAAGAAGATAAAATGTGGGGGAAAAGTTCTGTGGCAATAGCTGGTTATAATTAGTTGGTCTGCAAAAAGAGCCAAGAAAAATGCCCTAATTTTAAACATGTTAGATATTGCACACTCAAAAAAGAAAAAAGAACAGTTAGAAAACTATTTTAAATTTCTTTAATTGCTGAATGCCTCTTTGGCTAGTGTTTGGAGGATCGTTATTTAGTCCTACAACGGATGTATTTTTCACCCTCTCAACTTTTTGTTTGCAAACCACCTAAGTCTTATTTCCTCTGTTGAAAATTGTTCTCTTTGACACATTACCAAAATGGACCCTATGCTGTAAACACACAGGACAATATTGGAAAGACTGAATATCTAAATGATTTGTGAAAGGTATTATTTTTTTCCTTCCGTTTTGAAATTACTTCTAACAGTTTCTAAAGACATGGTCACAGCTGCCTGAAGCATGTCTTCTTCACTCATAGCATCACCTGTTGGGGATAAAACACATATTTCTTAGAAATTTCTAGAAAATTTCCAAAGTCATCAAAAGGTAAGCTCTTAGAAACTGTTTGACTACTATAGTTTCCTTTGTTGATTTTAAAAGTTTACATACAATAAAATCCACTTTTATAATTCTGTAAGTTTTGACAAATACGTAGAGTGGTATAACCATTATCATCACCCAGCTACAGAACCGTCCCACTGACCAAAAATATTCCCTCGCCCTGCCCCTTTGTAATCAATCCCCAAGCCCTACGTCTAGGCAACCACTGATCAGTTCTCTGCCCTACAGTTCTGCCTTTTCCTGCATGTCAACACAAATGGAATCATCATTATGTATGTAGCCTTTCAGTATGGCATCTTTCACTTAAAAGCATTCAGCTAAGGGGAAGAAAGTTTAACTTTCTATCGATGATGAATTAGTTTAAAAAAGTTTGTTCTGCGAAATAATTATTTACTCACAGGAAGGTGCAAAGATAGTTCAGAGAGGTCCTGTGTACACTCTGGCTAAATTTCACCTAATAATTAAATCTTACATACCTACAGCTCAAACCTAAATCTGAATATTGGGACTTCGTCATACATGTAGATTCGTGTAACCACTGCCACTGCAATCAAGACAGAGAACTGTACGGCACCATCAAGATCTCCCTCCTGCCATCCCTTTTGAGTCACACCCACTTCTCTTCCCCCCGACCTTCCCTAACTGCAGGCAGCCACTAATTTGCTTTCCATCTGTATAAATGTCGTTTTTAGAATGTTACACACATAGAATCATACAGTATAAGATCTTTTGAGATTTTTTTTTGCACTCAGCATAATGCCCTTGAGTTGCATCCAAGCTGTTGCATGTGTCCACAGTTGGTTTCTTTTTAATCCCGAGTGGTATCCATGGTATGGAGGTACCGCAGCGTGTTTAACCATTCACCTACTGTAGGACATTTGTTTTTTTCCAGTTTTTGATCATGACAAATAAAGCTGCTATGAACATTCATGTACAGGTTTTTGCATGGATGGAAGTTTTCATTTCTCTGGTATTAAATGGGAATATAACTGCTGGTTGCATGGTCAATGTATGTTCAGTTTTTATAGAAATTACCAAATTATTTTCCAGAGTGGCTATACCAGTTCAAATGAAAGTTAGAAGTCTTACCTCCCTTTAGTTTCCCCTGTTTATAACTACCTTAAGTACTTCCTATATTTTACGCTAAAAACCAAATCAATGTTACAATTCTTCCTTCAGTTATCAAATGTAATTTAGAAAACTGAAAAGGAAATTCTGTTGTGCTTACCCATATTTTTATTCTTTCTACTGTTCTTTGTTCCTTCTTGATGTTTCAAAATTACTTTTTAACAGTTCTGTTTAGAGAACTTCCTTTAGCCATTATTTTCCCCTTCATTCCTGAAGAAAATTTCATGAATTCTGGGTTGAGACTTCTCTTCTTTCAGCACTTGAAAAATGTCTGTCACTCCCTTCTGACCTCCACGATTTCAGATGAGAAATCTGATGTCACGCAAATTGCTGAAGGCAAGCTGTTTCTAGCTGATTTTAAGATTTTTTTTTTTCGTCTTCAGTTTTCAGAAGTTAGACTACGATGTGTTTTGGCATGGATTTCTTTGGGTTTATTCTGTTTGAGGTTCATTCAGCTTTTAGAATCTGTAGGTTGGTACCTTTTGCCAAATTTGGGGAATTTTCAGCTATTATTTCTTTAAATACTCTTTCAGCTCTACCCTCTTTCTCATCTCCTTCTGGAACTCTCATGGCACAAATGTTAGATCTTCCCCACAGGTCTCAGGCTCTGTTAATTTTTTCCAGTCTAATTCTCTTTGTTGCTCAGAATGGGTAATATCTACTGTTCTGTCGAGTTCACACTGATTCTTTTCTCTGTCCTTCCATCCACCTGTTGGGTCTGTCCACTGAGTTTCAAAATTTCAGTTATTGTTATTTTTCAGTTCTAAAATTTCTATTTGGTTCTTCTTTATATCTTCTATCTCTTTCCTAAGGCTATTTTTTTCAGTTGTTTCAAGCATGTTCATTACTGCTCACTGGAGCATTTTATGATGGCTGCTAATTTAAAATCCTTGCCAGATAATTCTAACATCAGTGTCATTTTGGTGATGGTGTCTACTGATTGTCTTTTCTCATTCAAGTTGAAATTTTCTAGGCTCTTGATATAACAAGTGATTTTTAAGTGAATCCTGGATATTTGGGGTATTATCTTATAAGAATGTGAATCTTATTTTTTTTAATAAATAAATAAATTTATTTATTTATTTATTTTTGGCTGCGTTGGGTCTTCGTTGCTGCACGCAGGCTTTCTCTAGTTGTAGCGAGCGAGGGCTACTCTTTGTTGTGGTGCATATGGGCTTCTTATCGTGGTGGCTTCTCTTATGGTGGAGCATGGGCTCTAGGCGCATGGGCTTCAGTAGTTGTGGCACACAGACTCAGCAGTTGTGGCTCGTGGGCTCTAGAGCGCAGGCTCCGTAGTTGTGGCGCACAGGCTTAGTTGCTCTGCGGCATGTGGGATCTTCCCGGACCAGGGCTTGAACCCGTGTCCCCTGCATTGGCAGGCGGATTCTTAACCACTGTGCCTCCAGGCAAAGTCCCGTGAATCTTATTTAAATCTCCTCTTTCAGCAGGCCTCCTCTGACGTGAGCACCAGTGGCAGAAAAGGGGTGGTGCCCTGCTGCTTCCAGATGGGGAGAGGGTGTGTGTGACCACTACTGTTGAACATCCGTGGGAGTTCCGGCTTCCCACTGATACCTGCCTGATTGGGAGGGGTTGGAATGCCTCGTTACTGCTTCTCACTGGCACTGTGGGGGTGGTCTCCTCATTACTGCCTCAAATCAGTGATGGCCTGACTCTCCACTACACCTCTTCTGACATCACCCAGGCGACAAGCCAGAAGGATGCCTCTTTATTGCTGGGTGGAAGTCCAGGCTCCCTAAGACCACTGACACCATGGGAAAGGGGGCATCATTGTCTCCTGGAGGAAAAGAAAATCCCAGCTCTCCACTTGGCTTTTTCTGACACCACTCTGGCCCAGAGAGGCGGGAGATGTGCCTCATTACGTTACTTGGCCTTTGTCAATGGGGTAGGGTGGCAGTAGGACCAGTTTATTTACCTAGTCCAGGCTGGCTGGACTAGAGTGTTTATTATCTAAAAGTTTTTGTCTTGCCAAGTATTCCCTTTTCGCTCCATAGAGCAGGCTTTTCTTGGGGCAAAAAGAAAATCCAGAATACTGACCACTATGTCTTCCTCTAGTCCTGAGCTTCTCAGCCCGTCTGTCTTCTACCTTTCAGATTCTTCTTATATTTGTTTTATACAAATGTCTGGGGTTGTTAGCTATACTTAGCAGAATGATTAGGAAAAAGTACCCATTCATTCCTTTTTATTGCTAATAGTAGTCCACTGTTTGGATGTAGCACAATTTCTGTGGCATGTACCAGCTGAAGGACAACATGTAAGCAGTTTCCAGTTTGGGGCTATTACGAACAAAGCTGCTGTAAGGACTCATGTACAAGATTTTGTGTGAACCTAAATTTTCTTTTCTCTTGGTTATATACCTAGGAGTGCGACTACTGGATCACATGGTTAAGTGTACGTTTAAGTTTTTAAGAAAATACTAAACCGTTTTCCAAAATTGCTGTACCATTTTACGTTCCTACTAACAATGTATGAGTCCCAGTTGCTCTGATTCTTGCCGCATTTGGTATTGTTAATTTTTTATTAAGCCATTCTTGTAGGTGTGTAATGGTGTCTCATTGTGGGTTTAATTTGCATTTCCCTAATGACTAGTGATGTTGAGCATGTTTTCATGTGCTATTTGTCATCCATATATTTGGTGAAGTGTCTGTTCAAATCCTTCACTCATCTTTTTGAATTGTTTTCTTATTTTAGTTTTGAGAATTCTTTACATATTCTACTTAAAAGTTCTTTGTCATGTACAGTTTCCTTCTCACTCGATTTCTACTACCAATAATTGGCCAAAGTTTAAGACCTATTATTAAACCAAGGCCTGAGGAGTAACTCTAGATTTCTTTGTTGTAATCTGGACTACACTCAGGTGTTTTCAGTTTTCCCAGTGGTAAAATGAACTTATTTTCCACCTACTAATATTCATTATCTCTGAGAAACTTTTGGAGAATGTACGAATTACTGTGAAGTTGCAAGTGATGTTTACAATTTTAAAGCAAAACATTGCTTAAGTGCTTCAAGGGCACTTAAGGATACACACTAAGGAGTCAGCCTACTCCTTAAGCCAAGAAGGTTTGGTACATTACCAATTCCTTCAAGAGTGTCAATATAATGAAAGCGAGGAGAAAAAAAAGCCTATAAAGCCAAAAATCACATGGAGTCTGGGTGTCAAACAGAGCATGCAGGTAACAAATGGGATATGCGATCAGAGAGGCGTACCTAGATCACTGTCAAGTGCTCCTGAACTTGTGTTCGGCTTTTCACATGGATGTCCTGGTGGATCTTGCTGCTGCTGCTGCTGCTGCCTGAAACATTCAAGAGTGAATGTGTATTTAAAAAACAAAACCTAAGAATAAATATGCCACGAGAAAAAATATTCACGTGGAAAATAAACGGTTCCACACAACAGAAGAGTCACTGGCATGAACACCACAAAAGAAGGCAAGAGCAAGCAGTCTGATAGAAAACAAACTTATGGTTACCAAAGGGGAAGGGGGGGGAATAAATTAGGAGTTAGGGATTCATAGATACACCTACTATATATAAAATACATAAACAAGATCCTACTGGATAGCACAGGGAACTATATTCAATATCTTGTAATAACCTCTAATGGATGTAATAACCTCTAATGGAATCTGAAAAAGAATATATATATCTAAAACTCAATCACTTTGCTCTATATTTGAAATTAATACAACATTATAAATCAACTATACTTCAATTTAAAAAAAAGAGCAATCAGTCTCATATAAATTACTGAAAAGCATCACAGTTCTGATCCTAGAAAACTTAGAAAATTCGAATTTATCAGGCAAATTAATGGGTAGGTATTTTCACCACAAAAATAACACATTGTACAAAAGGAGTCACTGGTAGCTATTTCGGGGTTTTTTTTTGTTTTTTTTTCCGGTACGCGGGCCTCTCACCGCTGCAGCCTCTCCCGTTGCGGAGCACAGGCTCCGGACGTGCAGGCTCAGCAGCCATGGCTCACGGGCCCAGCCGCTCCGCGGCATGTGGGATCTTCCCAGACCGGGGCACGAACCCGTGTCCCCTGCATCAGCAGGCAGACTCTCAACTACCGCGCCACCAGGGAAGCCCTGTTGCTTATATTTAAAACACAGGATTAAGAGGGACCCCGGTCCGGGTCTGTGGTATTCAGAGCTGGAGAAGGCATTAATAACACTGACATATACCTGTAGGCTACTTCACAGTTTACAGAACAGTTTTACACACTGCCTCATCTGATGCACATAACATGTGAGTTAAGGTTTTACAATGACATAGCTGACACAGCAGAGTTTTGCTCAGGGTTTTATGATAGGTACCATGGATTTGGAGATTACCACTGGAAAAAATATCATGGCTACGAAAATATCAGTTAACAACTCTTACTCATAAACTATGAATTTGCAACAGGTAGACTTTCAACAGCATTTTCATGCTTAATGCATGAACACTGTGGCTACTATATTAAGTGTGAAGCTTCAAACACTCTACAGGAAAAAAAAACAACCTATACATTTCAATGAAAAACAAATTAGCACCAGGGTCAGTTTGGAAAGAATCAGAGGGAAGAAACGGCTCCATAACCTTAGAGCCAAGTTCTCCAAAATAGAAGGTATTGAGACAAGGACCCATATAGGTGTAGTAATCAGGAATTCTACTGAAAAGCAAAAATTAGTTTCTCAGCTCCTTCACTAATGAGTCCTACAAGATTCTGAATGCTAGCCAAAGTTAAAAAGAAACCCCAAGAAGTTAGCTCTTAACTCTAGTCAGCAACAAGTAACTGTAAAATATTCTCTAGTTCTACTCAAGTTCTCACCAGTATTTTCAAGGCCAAACCAGGAGGCAGAGGATAGTAAGGCGAAGCTGGAAACCATCACAGTACTTTCTTACCCAATCAACTGCCCCCAGTCAGAAAGGAGACTCAAACATTTAAAAAAGGGTGCAACGTTGAATAAAACACCTGCATTAGTTATAGCTGGCATTGCGCTTGTTATAACTTACTTAGTCATTATGGAATGTTACTGCATTATCCTTCGTATTCTAAAAAGTTTAACTCATTGGAAATTCTACATTTTTAATCCAAAAAAATCTAAAAACCTTTTTTTAAAAAAAAGAGGGATTTGTTTTTATATTTTAAAGACATTTTCTTTTTCTTACACGTACTTGTGAATTTTATAGTTTCTCTATAAAGTATGTCTGTTTGGACCATTTTATTCTGGAAAAAATTGAAGTCTGAAAAAAAGCATGGCAGAAGTATCACTTGGAAACTGTTCTGGAGAGCAGTTTAGAAATCTGTACCAAGGCCTTAAAAATGTTCATGTCCTTTAACTTAGTAATCTGAAATTCTCAGAATAATTAGCAGAAATGATGAGAGATTTGAGGCATAAAGTCAATACAAGGATTGTTCATTGCATTATTAATTATAATAGCAAAAATCAAAAGGTTCATAAACTGTGATACATAAATTCATTTTATGAAATATAACATAGCCTATTACAAAGAATATTTAGTATCATGGGAAAATGGGTATAACTGATATACAATATATGGGCGTTTGTGTGACTAGAAGCGTATGACTGCCAAAACACTCACATCAGTTATTAAAGGTAGGATTATGTTTTTTTAATTTAGATATTTCTAAAAATAAAATTTCCAAAATATTATTTTTTATCGATTTAAAGCTATTTTTAGCAATAACTAGATAGCTGATGATATTATAGAACTACCATTAATAATCATCATGTGATAATTATTCCATTATTGTATGACAAGAGCATTTGGCTATATTAAGAAAAAAACATATATTTTAGAGACACACACAGAAATTAATACAGATGCAGTAGGATGATTTAGATTTGTTACAAAATAATCCCACCCTGGGGCTGGGAGAGTAGAAAGCATGGGAGATGGGGGCATAAAAAAAAACAAGATGGCCCATGTGCTGATACCTGTTAAATCTGGGCAACAGATAAACAGGGGTTCCTTATGCTGGTTTCTCTACTTTTATATAAATTTGAAGTTTATCATAATTAAAAAATAAAAAAAGTTAATTTTAAAATTTAAAAGGGAGTGACAAGCACTAATAAGCACTATTTTGAAATTTTATACATAATTAAATCCATTAATCTATCACTGAATAAAGACTAGAAATATCTCACATTAAGAGGATGTCAGTTGATCAGAACTTTCCTTCATATACTTCTGAGCTGTGACTTAAAAAAAAAAAACAGAAAACAAAGTAAATATTATCTTCATTATACCATCAAATGTAAAATGCTCTAACATTCTATATACTACTAAAGTACTACCAACTCTGATGTGTACGAGTCTTCTGAATTGCAGAGATGTTGACATGTGAAAAAATGTGCACCTTAGAATTGTTGAAATATAGTAAATAATAGGCCAGACTCAGCCACTGGCCTTTGTTTTCTGACCTGGGATCAGAGGATCTGAGTATCATTATAGATCTTGTGATCTTAAGATGAAGTTATATCATTAAAAAAAGAAAAAGGGATGAAGACGTGAGTGACAGTTACTGGAAAGGATAATTTTATAGGTGAAATTTCTATTTTGAAAGCACTTATAAACCTGGGCACAAAGTTAGGTTTTAGGAGCTGATGATTCAGATTTATGGTTACCCTCATGTCCCTGATGCTGATGGGCCTGCAGTACCCCGCTACTGTGGCAATGAGTGGAGCAATTAACCATCACTTCTATTTGGGGGTGTGTTCCCCTACCGCAAATGCTGTTTTTCCTATTAATTCACAGGAGAACTTCGCAGGGTTGGTCCAAGTAACCAAGAAGTACATTCAAAGGATCATTAGGCTTTGCTCTTGCCTTGACCCAATTCCATTTTCCTTTTGATGACGAATTTTACAGGGTTTCCTTCACGCTATTTCATGTAAATTTAATTAGTACTGGGGCAAAGTTTTCCCCTAAAACTATATTTGATTTCACAGTTTATTAGCTACAAATTTTTATTTTTATTTATTTATTTATTTATTTATTTATTTTGCGGTACACGGGCCTCTCACTGCTGTGGCCTCTCCCGTTGTGGAGCACAGGCTCCGGACGCGCAGGCTCAGCGGCCATGGCTCACGGGCCCAGCCGCTCCACGGCATGTGGGATCTTCCCGGACCGGGGCACGAACCCGTGTCCCCTGCATCGGCAGGCGGACTCTCAATCACTGCGCCACCAGGGAAGCCCTAACTACAAATTTTTAAAAAATACATTTAAATGCTCATAGGGTCAGGCAGTAACCAGTATTTTAAAAAAGGAGAGAACCCTCAATAAATGGTTTAAGTCAAAGCTGTATGTTTACAAATAGACAAAACAGCCAAGGTAAATATTAAATATGCAATTTTAATATTGTACCAACTACTTTACTTTTCAAAGTAGGCTTCTCTTCTCTTCCGTAGCTCTTCTGAAGTAAGATGTGTACCTGACGTCTGTGGAGTATCTTGACATATATTTCTGGAAGTACCTGAAAACAAAATAAAACAGAACAAAATACTATTTTATTTACCAATTCAAGCAATAATATGTTTATACTTATGTGAAGGAACTTTTGGTAAGTTTTGTTCTCAAAAATATTCTGTACCATTCTGTAAATGTAAGAAAGGCTCTGAAAGTCTCAGGGAGAATCTGAATAAGGCAGTTCAAATCTAACCTGTGTCCACTGCAGCCAAAGCTGTTACCCATCTGTGATGTAGTGGATGTGAGGAGGTAAGCCCAACGACCAACTTGGCAGGAGAAATAATTAACGCCACACTTGTGTGCTCTCTTATTAGAAACGAATCTGCACTTTCAAAGGCAAAGAATTCCTAGAAGCAACTCAAAGTGGGTGATCATAAAACAAACTCATTCTCTGCATCCCTCTATCCTGAAACATTTGGGTACTACAACAACTTAAGTATGTTTCCATGTTCTCACTTCATTATTGCACCAATCAGAGATTCTGCACAAACTGTGAAATAAAGTGGAAAGGAAAGGAAAGTACACAGAAATATCTGAAACTATTAAAGCTGGTGTCTGTCCATTACTGGGCTAATCTAGCAAGGCTCTACTAATCCAAAATGGGCCTGCACACCATATGGACTACTCATGAGCCTCCTGGCACACCTGTGAATTCCTTATTTAGATACTTAAGGAATTCAATTGACAAGTAATTTCATTAGAAAGTAGAAGGCAAATTCACATTAGACAAAATCAAAACTATCAAAAAAGAAAAAGAAAAGAAAACCCCTCACACTTTTAAGTAAGCCCCTTTGAACAACATCCCAGACAACTCCCTCAGCTTGGATTCCCTGAGGGATGCATCTTTACTCTCAGCTGATGGGCTTATATCACTAAAAAAGTGGGCTCACCGAAGTGGGCTTAAGCTGTAAGCTGCACAGCCACTAATTGTTAGAGTTTTGTAAAATCAATTTACTTTCTCTGTCCAGGCCTTCCTTCGTGTGCACTAGCATACATTTTTAGAACAGTTGGTCTGGGTAAGGGCCCACTGACCTCACAATGATTAACCTCAGTTTGCTACTGTGTTAGCACAGTATCATAACCAAGTGGAATAACCAGAAATAAAAATAAAACTAGTCCTAATATAACACAAGTCGTAAAAAGTTGTTTTAAAAGAAATCTAAAAAACAATAACTGATTGTACATAGCTATTGCTTCTGCAGTGATTGTCCAAGAACTTCTACCAATAGTACATTAACTTCCAGAAGAACTAAGAATGATCTGAATCAATTCTTCAACAGTGAATAAAGTATGTGTTGGAATGTCCATACCTTGCATGCTGAGCTGAATGGCCCTGCGGAGATCTGCTTCTTCATCTTCCAAGTCAATTTCTTGGCGACTTAGTGCCAGAGCCCTCTGCAAATCCTCCTCATCTTCGTCTAACATTCCTGATCCATCGTTTGCTTCTAAGACGCGTTCTAGATCTGTTTTCTGGACTCTAAAGAAAAAAAGCACTAAAAATAACTGCAGACCACTCTTCTATTTTAGATATAACAGAGACATTTATAAACCAAAGATTTTTATGTAAGTCAAAACTTACACATTTTCTGGCAGATAAGGTCTAATAATATAAAGGTTTTACTGTGATGTGAATCTAAGTATATTTAAATAATTCAGAGTTGATCCATGGTTAAACCAATAAACTTCACTAAAACATAAAGGTCTAAAAAAAATCACCAATAATAAAAGGACCTCATCTTCAGTGTAAGCACGAAAATTTAATTTTTGTAATGAAATACTATCATATATTCCATACTGCAAGCTCAATTTTACCTTTGTTCTTTGAGTTGTGCTAATTCTTCTCCAATAAGTTTTGGTCGATGCATCTGTTGGACCCTGATCATCTGTAGGAGTTGGTCAGCTTCACAGTCTGGCAGATCACCCTTAACAACAAATATAGAATAACCTAAAAAAAAAAAAAGGCAAAAATAAACTAAAACAGTTAGCAAGTGATTCAAAATTGATTAAAAATGACAGCAGGGCTTCCCTGGCAGCGCAGTGGTTGAGAGTCCACCTGCCGATGCAGGGGACACAGGTTCGTGACCTGGTCTAGGAGGATCCCACATGCCGTGGAGCGGCTGGGCCCGTGGGCCATGGCCACTGAGCCTGTGCATCCGGAGCCTGTGCTCCGCAACAGGAGAGGCCACAACAGTGAGAGGCCCGCGTACCGCAAAAAAAAAAAAATGACAGCAGATAGAGAGGCAGCACAGAGCAGTGGAGTGAGGACACAGACTGAGGAGTCAGGAGTACCTGGGTTCAAATAATGATTCTTACGCTTACTAGTGGGGTGATCTAGAACAAATTACATAGTCTCTGAACCTTGCTTTCTTCACTTGTAAAATGGGAAGAGCCATCTCACAGAGTGACTATGAGAAATAATCGAATCTGTAAAGGGATCTACTAAAACAGTGCCTGACCAAGTAGGTTACACTAAATGATACCAGAGAGGCAAGGAAAGGAATAAGGAAGAGCAAGGAATCTGGAATCAGATGACCTGGGTTTTAATCCCCTATCTATTTCCTAGCTGCCTGGCCTCTGGTAAACCCCTTTACCCATCTAGGTCTTGGTTTCTTCAACTGCTACATAGATTATACTGTACCTTCCTCGGAGGGCTATTTGAGGACACAATCAGAGGATGTGTGTAATAATGTGTAATATGGGTAAAATGAGTCATCTGTGGAAACAGCTGCCCCTGACCCTGACACTGACACATACACATCCCTCCAAACTGAAAACAGGAGCTGGAAAGCCAATATCCCAAATCTAGTCAAGGTGTTGAAGATGCAGTTCATGTTTTGAAAAAATTACACCGGCCCAGTGTAATTTTTTATAAATACGATTCTAGAAAGCCAGGGTTTTCCCAGCTGGATACGCCACACAATAGCTAAATAAGGGTGGGCTACACCTAAGTCACTCTAATCAATTTATGTTTTTCTTCATTTCTTATTTTTGGCTGCACCACGTGGCATGTGGGATCTTAGTTCCCCGACCAGGGATCGAACCCGTGCCCCTACATTGAAGTGCAGAGTCCTAACCACTGGACCTCCAGGGAAGTCCCTCAATTTACATTTTTCTACCATAAATTTTCTTCACCTTTGGTGCTTGTTATGGATATTCTTTGTGAACACTAACAGATAATGAAACAAATGAACAAAGATGAAAAGGACTGTTAATGGAAAAACTCAAAAGAGTAAATCATAATACACTTAACATTTGTTTCTCACAAGGACAAGTGTGCTCAGAGTTCAGATGGTTTAACATGTTTTACACCAATAAAATTGTTTCTAGATTCTAGAATAAACTATGTCAGCTCGCGATGCTATTCCATGAAGAGTATCAGGAAGGGCAGAAACTGCCTTATGGAGGTGGCACTGTAAGGATCTTGGGTTTCATTCAAGATTAGATCTCATTCTAAGTGTGCTAGGAAGCCACTGAAGGGTTGACGAATGAAGGTGTGCCATAATGTGCATTACATTTTAAAAAGCACTCTAGGCTGCTTTATCCACAAAATATATAGGAACCAGTGTGCAAGAAGAGTGGGTCTTACTAAAATGGAAAACCTGAGGGATAGCATATATGGGGAGAAAAAAAAAATACGTCTTTTGTAGACGTGTTCAGTTTAAAATGCTTTCTGAACTTCTGAGTGGAGATGTTTAAGTTAGGAGTTTGGAGTTCAGTGTAGATGTCTAGGCAGAAGATAAAAGTCTAAGGAATTATTGGCAGATAGACTTTATTTAGAGATGATATTTAAAATAATGGGAGAGCAGTCAAGAAGTTGTCCAAAGACTGAACTCTGGGTCACTTCATTATTTAGAGATTGAAAAGAGTAAGATCCATAAAAGGAATCTGAAAGAAGCAGCCAAGCAGCAGGTAAACCTCCACAGAGGCCTGGAAGCCTCGTGTAGACAGTATTTCAAGAAGGGAGGATATAGCTAGGAACAAAGGTTTTAGGCATAAAAGAAAAGGGATACAAGTATATAAAGTCAAAGAAGTTACAACACTATGATCCTACATGTAAACTGGAGAGAGGTACATGACAACCAACGTGGTAGCAATAAGCATGCCAGTGCCCAGACTGTGATCTCTAACCACCATTACTAAAAGGGCAGGAAATATACACGATAAGACTGAAAATTCTTACTATATGAGAAAGAAGGGCTTCAAAAGGCTAGAGTGGTCATTTCAGAAGCTTGGGAGTCAAGTTCAAAAGGTTCCCACTCATCCAAGATGGCACAATTTTGTGTATCAACATGAATAATAATTACATTGGACTAAACCAAATGAACTATGGTTTTAATGGATTTGTTTACACTGACACTTCAGAAACAAACCAATTACCTTTGGAGGAAAGATACTATGAAACCGACTCATTTAAAAAACTGATAAAAGAAATATTTATCCTGCTTTTTCTATATGAACTATACTTCAGGATAACCAAACAGTTGATGAGGGAAAGTTTATTTGTATAGAAGTCCTCCAACTAATAAATGAAGGAATGACAGGAATCTGATATCACCATTTTGCAGTCTTCAATGAAATAACGGACTAGGCATTGATCATCAATAGCTACCCAAATCACAAAAAGAGAGCTAACTAGACACCACCATCTGTAAAGAGAATTCTGTCCTCCCCAAATCAACCGGAATCTGATCCAGCCTCTAGATATAAGGACCAGTCTATTGGGCATCCAGGGCTCAGACGAAAAAAAGGATGCAACCAGCAAAATCTAGAATGTGGGAAAGAGAACAAAAGATCCATTTTCTTCAAAAGAATAAATCAAGGAAAAAAATTAAGAGGAGAAGAAACCTATAGATATATTTTAGAGACACAGCAATCCAATGGAATCAATTAACTTTATTTCAACCTGCTTCAACTGTAAAAAAAAAAACAAAAACAAAAAAAACCCAGAAGAATTAACCAAGGAGATTGGAGATTTGAACACTGGCTGGCTAGTTGCTGTTATTAGTTGATGTTATTACAGAATTGTAATTAAATTTTTGTGTGTCATTATAGTATTGTGACTATATTTTTTTAAGGAGTCCTTGTTTTTTAAAGATTTTAATGAAAAAGACACCTACAAAGAACATAATAAGAAAATGAGTATTTTCTCAAAATAAACTGGAAAAGGAAGTGGCCAGGGTAAAGGTAAAACAAGACTGGCCATGAGATATTTGTTGAGGCGGGGAGAAGGGTACGTGAGGATCCATCACATTATTTTCCATACTTTATACTTGTTTGACATTCTTGGTAAGAAAGTTTTGTTTTATTCTGTTTAAAGGAGGATATAATCAACTATACCCTCAAAAAAGATGAGATCAAAGGAAGACTGAGAATTGAATACTGGCAGTGGCAAATGTGGAGGTCATTGGTGACACTGAGAAGAGGGTTTTCAGTGACACATTGGTTATGACAGTGTAACTGGAATGAGTTCATGAATAGGAGACAACACCCTAGAGATGATTCTAAGGAGAAAATAAAAATGGGAGACAGCTGGAGTTTCCTGGTGTTAAAGATGCTTTTTCTTTTTACTCAATGGAGAGAAAAAGTGTATTTCTCTGCTGATAGAAATAATACAGAAAAGAGGGGGAAACTAATCACACAGGAGAGTGGAGTGACAAAAGCAGAAGCAAAGATCCTGAGTAGGTGGGAGGAGCTGGGATCTAGCCCCAAAGTGGAGAGGTTGGTCTTGGTTAGGAACAGGGGACAATTCATCTATTTTAATAGGCTCAAAGCACAGGTAGAGATAGAAACAAGGTGATAGATTGCTGGTAGAAAAATGAGGACGTTCTCTTTTAGTTGCTCCTGTTTTCGTAGTAGAATATAAAGGAAGGCCATAAGCTAGGAGTCAGGACGGGGGAGGGGAGTGGTTAGATGTTTGAAGGCAGAAGTTGTGAAATCATCACCTTGGACAGTGGTAAGTGAACTAACCGAGAGAACATAGTAGGGATGTCAAGCAGCACTAAAGGCTCATTTGAAATTTGTGATCATATAAAACTTAAAAAAAAAATTTGTGATTATAAATTTAAAGCAAAATAAATCATATTTTATCTTTAGTCATGTTCAGCTGTTCTGATGGAGGACTGCACAAGCCCAAGATTGGGTTTTAACCAGGGTTGGGATTTTGTCTTAAAAGTATGATGGAGGGGGCTTCCCTGGTGGCGCAGTGGTTGAGAGTCCGCCTGCCAATGCAGGGGACGCAGGTTCGTGCCCCGGTCCGGGAGGATCCCACATGCCGCGGAGCGGCTCGGCCCGTGAGCCATGGCCACTGGGCCTGCGCGTACAGAGCCTGTGCTCCGCAACCGGAGAGGGCACAACAGTGAGAGGCCCGCGTACCGCCAAAAAAAAAAAAAAAAAAAAAAGTATGATGGAGGGAGAGAAGGACAGAGGAGTTGAGAAATGCAACAGAATTATTATAATGATGGATTACTGGAAATAAGCAGGGTAATACAGGATTTTAGGATGTAAGGGGAATGTTTAGGTTTGTAGCAGGGTTTAAAGAATTGTTGGAAATAAAAAAAACCAAAAATATGGTGTAAACATAGGAGGCAATAGTCTAAGAGTAGGATGCTTACAACTGGGATTTGAAGGTGGTAGTTAGTAATGGCAAGGCAAGAGTGAAGAAAATGATCTTTGAAAGTAAGAAGAGGTTGAATTGGATTGATTTTTGATGTAGAAATCACCAAGAAAGATGAAAGGAGTTGAAGTAGAGAGATGACAGTGAGTCAGATCCTAAAATCTTCAGTGGAAAAGGAGGAAGATCAGAGTGCAAAAGACTACAAAGGAGCGTGGGGTAGAGTTTAATCTCGCGACATGTATTTCAAAGCACCTGGAGTTTTTAGGGAAGAAGAGTGGCCAAGAAGGGGCAAAGAGCAGCAAGAAGAATACCTACACCTCCCCTTGGCTCTGTGGTATGTGGGGTACGGAAGACAAAAGAACCATTACTGTAGAAGGGCCGCAAAGGAATCAGCATCCCCAGGGGAGGGCCAAGTGTCAGCAAGAATGCTAAATGAGCAGTTATCATCCAAATCACAGCCTAAAGCTCACCACGTAAAACATAAAAATTATATCCCTGCCGCTGCCATGAAAACAATATTGTTACACTCACTCCTTTTTTTAACTTTTTAAAAAAATTAATTAATTAATTAATTTTTGGCTGTGTTGGGTCTTCGTTGCTGTGTGTGGGCTTTCTCTAGTTGCGGTGAGCGGGGGCTACTCTTCATTGCGGTGTGCGGACTTCTCACTGCGGCGGCTTCTCTTGTTGCGGAGCACGGGCTCTAGGCACACGGGCTTCAGTAGTTGTGGCTCGCAGGCTCTAGAGCGCAGGCTCGGTAGTTGTGGCGCACAGGCTTAGCTGCTCCACGGTGTGTGGGATCTTCCCGCACCAGGTCTCGAACCCGTGTCCCCTGCATTGGCAGGCAGATTCTTAACCACTGCACCACCAGGGAAGCCCCTTGTTACACTCACTTCTAAGGAAATAGTTTTATTTGGCTACTTCAAAAGGTAACATAAAATGTTCAGTCTTTACTTACCTTCCTGTTGTAACTGAGCCAAGAAAAGTGCAAGGTATGTGTCTGATATTAGTTCTGGACCCGTCAAGAGAGAATTCAAGTTGAACCACTGGAAAAAAAGTTGTCAATGTTTAAGTTAGTGCACATGTAAGTAATAAGGAAGTTTCACATGTTAAGAATAGATATAACCCATCTAAACTTAGTAAGACTGTCTAAAGACTGAAAACATGTCAAATCAAGATTTTTTTTAAGTAATTAAATAATGTGATTCTAAAAAATTGAAATAGAATGTTGCAAATTTATCACTATTAAATGTTTTAAAAGTTTGCTTTGAGCCATAAGCTTTAAATCCCTCCTCCAAAAAAGAAAAGAAACTGATAGCCAGTATTTTAAAGTATCTTTATTGATAGCGACAATTAAATCTTTTTTCAAAGGAACAGCCCAACAAAATCCTCATCTAATCATATTATATTGATGGTGGAAGAAAAAGGAAAACTACCCAGTTTTCTCAGTGCTGATAATCTTGGTCAAAATAGTTCAATTGAGAGAAAGCCAGACATTCCAGGAAGAGAATTTATAATTGCCAACTCATTTTAAAAAGTAAGCCATTACTGCATGTAAGTAACATCATTTGGTCACTACTTCATGGGCCTCCTAGTTTAACCCACAAGATACAAAAGTTTCAGAAGTTACTGTCAGCAACATGACCAACTACTTTTCCTGGATTTTCACAGAGATAATATTTTTCTCAATCATCTTTTTCTTTATACAGGGACCTCAGACAAGAGTCTATAGGGAAAAATACAATTTTAAACAAAAGTACAAATTAGAACCAAAGATGATAAGCCATACTTTGACATTTCCTGTATTTGTCAAAGATAATTTGAAATGTGTAAATTCAATTTTGAAGAACTAAAATTTTAAAAATTTCTCAAAATAGGGGACTTCCCTGGTGGTCCAGTGGGTAAGACTCTGTGCTCCCAATGCAGGGGGCCCGGGTTCGATCCCTGGTTGGGGAACTAGATCCCACATGCATGCCGCAACTAATAAGTCCACATGCCGCAACTAAGAAGCCCACATGCCGCAACTAAAGATCCCGCATGCTGCAACAAAGATCCCGAGTGCCACAAAGAAGACCCGGCGCAGCCAAAGTAAATAAAGAAATACAAAAAAAAAATTTTTTTCCTCAAAATAATAACGTAAGTTTACATGCAAATCAATACAAAAGAATTTCTAGAATTTAAGTCTTCAGATCTTGAAAGTGAAGAATACCTGATCATATTTTTAAAGATCTAAATAAAACCCAGAGGTTAAATAACCTTGGCAGTTGTCCTGCCCTGGTTTTTCCCAGAGTTGATTCCCACCTGGGTCAGTCTTTCCTGCATCACACCACACCTCCTTACTTGCTCTTTGCCCCCCCAAGGAGGGACCTTAAGAAATAATCAGTTATGATGAAGCTGCTTCTAGGCAGCAGACTTAAAAGGTAATAGCAAGGCTTTTGTTTTTGAATTATCTTGTATTGATTTAATTCAACTTTCTTGATTTCATTTCCTTTTTTGTTTTGTATTAGTTTATTTTTTAAAACAGCTTTATTAAGGTATGATTGACATGCAGTGAACTGGCCATATTTAAACTATACAATTTGAAAAGTTTTAACATATGTATATACCCATGAAGCCATCACCACAACCAAGAGTGAACATATTCGTCACTGCCAACTTTCCTGCGCCCCTTGTAATCCTCCTCTTTCACTGCTCCTTGCCCTCCTCATCCCCAGGCAACCACTAGTCAATCTGCTTTCTGTCACTACAGATTAGTTTGCATTTTCTACACTTTTATATAAATGGAACAATACGGTATGTAGTATTTTGTGTCTAGGTTCTTTCACTCAGCATAATTATTTTGAGATTCATCCATGTTGTTACATGTATCAATAATTCATTCCTTTTTACTACATTAGCCTGTTTTCAATAATCCTCTTTCCGGACTTCCCTGGTGGCACAGTGGTTAAGAATCCCCCTGCCAATGCAGGGGACACGGGTTCGAGCCCTGGTCTGGGAAGATCCCACATGCCACGGAGCAACTAAGCCCATGCGCCACAACTACTGAGCCTGCGCTCTAGAGCCCACAAGCCACAACTACTGAGCCCACGTGCCACAACTATGGAGCCTGCGTGTCTAGAACCCAAGCTCTGCAACAAAGAGAAGCCACTGCAATGAGAAGCCCACGCACCGCAATGAAAAGTAGCCCCCACTCGCCGCAACTAGAGAAAGCCCACGCACAGCAACGAAGACCCAATGCAGCCATAAATAAATAAACAAGTAAATAAATAATGCCAAAAAATAATAATAATCCTCTTTCAAAGTGTCAAAATTCTAAGAAAAAGGACTTTAACTATTTCAAAAATGGTATCGTGTATACAAAGATCACTGGCAATTATTTTAAAAAATAACACTTTAGGTACTTTTCTTGATCTTAGAAAAAGCCTTGCTCAAGACACATTCCATGTCCTTTTTTTAGAAAAAATAGAAATGATTTATGCAGATACATATATTACATGGCATTTTGGAATGCGAATAACCTTGTTAAGCAAAAGCAAACATGACTGGAAATTTTTATTCATGCTAGACACTATTTCAGGCTTTGTGACATTGCTACGCTTAATACAAACCCATGAAAATAGTAGTTAACTGACGGAGCATCTTTACAACATAAAAACTCATAAACATATTAAAAGTGACCACGGCTGTATTGTCTTATTAAATAGAGAATTTTACTTATGTCCTCTCTCTCTCTATTGAAACCAGGCCACATACACACATTACTGGTGAGTTTCATTTGCAACTGAAGTGAAAGGGACAGGCGCCTTAAAGACGAAGGCACAAATCCCTTACACTTCAGTTGCAAATGAGCTACAGAATGAGGAAAAAGACAGGGGAAGAGGGGAAGCATTACCTGTTTTCCTAATTTTCTAACTGTAAACCAGTGCTCTTTATAATTGCATATAAATGATCTTTCATTTCTAGAAACAGGAAAAAAAAACATACATAATATTAAGTTGAAATACTAGAGTTCATATTCATTTAGTTTGTCTATTGGAAAGTATTACACAAAACCTATGAGGATTTAGGATTATATTCACAGTTTTAAGTATCACTGATTTTTAAAAAATTACAAAACAGTATGAATCTCTGTGCAGATAAGTGACGCCGTGCAAAAGCGATGGCACCACACCCCATTCAAGGATCAGCTCTGCACTGCCAGACACTGAGGGGTCAGGAGGGCTCAGTGGGCAGATGTTCACAGACAGCCGCAAAAGGTGAACTAGGAAAACCTGAGGGATTGAAACGGGCAATATCAAAACAAAAGCATGCAAGATGTATTTTTCTCCTTTAAGAAAGTATAAATTTAAAAATCAAATGTAGGAAAGGCAAAATAAAATCTTACATGGGATCGATCCTGAGCCTCTGATACTCTGGACTGTTAAACAGGATTAGTTCTAAACCCCAAACTTTCAAGGCATTGCTTATAACCTGTTATAAAAAAATAACAACTTTTAAAAATTCCAGATTTAAGTGGTGTAGCCATGTTAGTTGTATACACAATTGTAGTTCATATATAAATTTCCCCAGAAGGTTATGGTTTTTAAAGTGTGTGTGTGTGTGTCTAGATATATCACTAAGTCCATAAATAATATACAAACGTAACATTAAAAGAGTACTTTTCACACTAAGTTTCTGGAATGTTCCAGAGAACCACACAATTCCTAGATAAAACTGCCTCAAAACTCCAGATGTATTTTCTATCCAGTAAGTGCTACTCTTAAAACTAGTCCACTGCAAACGTGATAATTTGGCTGCTACGGGTCCTGCTTTAGAAAACTGATAGTCAACTCACTACCTGATGTGTAATAATGATAATTTTATGTCTATTAAAATGAGTTATTTCTGGGGATTTAAACTGAAGCTTTCATAAATTTTAAACTTCTGTTATCATGGGTTTGTGATTTGTAGGAAAAAAACAAAAGATAAACCTGATTATTTCAAACTGAGAAAAAAAAGGGAAATTTCTGAAAATTCACTACCTTCCCTCCAAGGTAGCCAACAAAGCAGTAAGTGAACCAGGCACGACTACAACAAAAAGTGAACGCTATGAGGTGCGCAAATGTGAACTGGCACCAAGAGCAGCGCTGCAGGGACTTCCCTGGTGGTCCAGTGGTTAAGAATCCACACTTCCACTGCAGGGGATGCAGGTTCCATCCCTGGTTGGGGAAGTATAATAAGATTCCGCATGTCACGGCCACGTGGTACAACCAAAAAAAAAAAGAGCAGCGTTGCACAAACAGGAAATGGCAAGCACTGGCCCTGCTCAGGCCTCTGCTCCAAGCCGTGCAGTAGCTGTCACCTGGAACGGTCCACAATAAAGCACTGGTTGGAAATGCTGGTGACTGAGGAGTCCAGGAAGACAGTACAGCAGAACACAAGCAGAGATATCTGCAGAAAATGTTCCCCCAAGAGAAGTTCTAAAGAACGCTGGATACGCCTCACAGGTGTTAGAAATGGAATGAAAGATCCACGGATGAAAGAATCAATCTCACAAGTACACATATATTCACCCACAGAATTCAAGGGGAGTGATAAGATTTAAAAAGGAAAAAGGCAAAAGACACAGACCATAATGAAGGAATCCAATCCTAGTGGGCTGATTTAAATGGAAGGTAGGAAAGTGTTGTATTTTCTCAAATTTACACAGGAGATGGTAAGTTTGAAATCCTGCGACTTACTGGAATTACGGTTATTAGCATCCGGATGCAAATTAACAACCTCCTTTGAGGAAGCCCTCCTCTGAGATGAAGATCCTGTCATCCTAATTGTCATGTTTATCTGCATAAAAATCTAGTACTCTGGTATAGAATCTTAGACATAATCTACTGGAGGAACTTCTGAAGGTTACATCATTACAGTGACTATGAAAGACTGTGAAAAGCATACCCTGAGCTTAAACAGTGCCTGGGACATAAACAACACTTAGTAGATGCCTGTGACTACTTACTTGAATAGAGAAAAAGCCACTGTCATCCATATTTCCAGAAGGCTGCTGTTTAATTTGGATAGGTAGTTGGGACAGGGGTTGAGGGTGGGAAGAGAAGGATAGTGTCATTAGTGTGCATATTTAAAGTAACATCTTGTGCATTCCCATCTACAAAGACGAGAGCTGATTTATAATTAACAAGTCAGATCCCCATAGGAAGAGCGGTTCATCCTTTTCTAAACAGCACCCACATTTCTTTAAGAAGTGTGATTTAGTGAGTTTAAAATCAGTACCTGCAAAAATGTGCGATAGTCTTCACTAGTAACTCCTCCTTCTGCCATTCTCATCCTCTCTTCCTCATCTAGCTGGTGTGCAATTGAAGATAATTCCACAGGGCTGAAGTATTCTCCTTGTAACAGGTTATTCAAGCAATGCTGAGCACAAAGTGAACCTTCTTGCTAATATTTCCAAAAGAAAAAATTCAAATGGGATTTGTAAAACAGATTTGTACAGTATCTTCCCTGAAACAGAAATTTAATCATTAATTTAACACAGCCAAACCAAACATTTTTAGCTTTAGACAAGCATGATTCACACGGGTACATGCATTTTCATTTGTTAACATTTATTTTATAATTCTACCATAATGAAACTACAATTATTTAGCTATATGATCAAAAATTTAAGAATGATTTATACTAAACAAACACCATCTGTCAAATACACCAAATCCAATTTTTATTAAAAACTACTCTATTATAATAAACATTTAGCCTCCTTTGTTTTCAGTGGCCAAAATAAATACATTTTTGGAGATTCCATGGTAAATTACTAATGCTGAAAAGGAATTTTAATCCCTAGAACATTTTTTCTTTTAACAAGATAATCTCTAATCCATCTAAATGTTCGTTCATGGAATTTCAAATCCATGAACAGATGAAGAATCTCAAAAATTGATATAGTAAGAAAAATTCTGTTCGATGTTTATGAAGACTTATAGCTACAGAGCCAAGGTTCTCTTCAAGAACTCTGCAGATAATGTACACAGTTTTGGTGCATGAGCAAAACTGTCCAAAAACCACCCCTGGAGTTCACTTCTGGACAAACAGCAAGGGGGCTGCATCCAAGCTCAGTTCTCCAATTGGGAACTGGGATCACTGGCTCCCTGTTATGGGTGTGGGGAGAAAACAACTTCCCACAGGCCCTTCGCGGGCTGGGCAGCTGGCTTTCTCACACAACTGGCACCCCAAACCTAAATCCAGGCTTC
This sequence comes from Aethalodelphis obliquidens, assembly GCF_003676395.1. Lineage (NCBI taxonomy): Eukaryota > Metazoa > Chordata > Mammalia > Artiodactyla > Delphinidae > Aethalodelphis > Aethalodelphis obliquidens. Next base: position 16,570,435 of record NW_020837965.1, read on the forward strand.
CTCCAACTAAGCAGCCTGTGTATCACCCCTCTCCCCTCAACACTGCTGCTTTCCTGTTTCCCTATAAGAAGGGAGACTAATGGGTGGATGAGATCCCTCCCAGTGAACCCAGCCCCGGGTTGGTCTTTCTGTAGTATGATGGCAGATGGGAGAACACCTTCTTCTCCTGCTAATAACTCTGGCCCTCTAAGTTCTCCATTTCCCCAGTAAAGTCTGTTCATTAACCCAACCTGTCTGACATCCTGCAGTTTGTTTCGAGCTATGTCACACGATAGGTCAGACCCCAAAGACCAACACCTTGCAAGATACATCTTCTTCCTGAGTTAATTTTCTAGGAACAAAATTCCGCTGCTGAAGAAGATACAGGATATATGTATATAATGGAATAGGAATGCAGCACTGAGACAGTCTGAGTGTGAGAAAGGGGGCTGAGACAAGTTTATCTTCGTATTTTGGTACAGAATAAGTAACCTGCAGTAAAGAAGACACTATCCATCCCTCAAGTCATAACTACGATGGTGAGAGAGTACTTGTCTCCACTTCTTTTTTCTTCTACTGTATTCCTCCTGCCAGAAAGCCAGTCTCACTGAACAATATAATGTGAATTGGAGGGATACACAGATGTCTACTTATATTCTATTGAAAAGTGGGCAAGACAAACAAGAACTCACAAGAGGATAGCCAAATGGATAAAAAACACAGAGGGGGGCTCAACTTCATTAACCACCAGAGAAACCTATATTAAAACTACCAGTGTGTTACTACTACACACTCCAGAATGGCTAAAATGTTGGAGACGATTAGAGACATCAAAACTATTATATACTACTGATGGAAGTGTAAATTAGTTTAACCACTTTGGAAAACTACTTGAAATATCTACTACAGCTTAACATTTACCTACCCTATGATCTAGCAATCCCACCGCTAGGTACATAACATAAGCAACAGAAATGTAAACCTGTGTTCATCAAAAGACATGTATAAGAACGTTCATAGAAGCACTATTTGTATTGGCCCCCAAACTGGAAATTACCCAAATGCTCATCACAGTAGAATGGCTAAATTGTGTTACATTCACAAAGGACTACTATGTAACAATGACAGTGAGTTAACTACAACTACCTGCAACAATATGGATGACTCAATCAATGTTAAACAAAAGAAGACAGACTCAAAAGAGTACACTCTATATGATTCCATTTACAAAACTTCAAAAACAGACAAAACTAACTAATCGATGACGTTAGAAATCAGGGTAGTGGTTACCCTTGCAGGGGTGGAGGGAGAGTTAGTATCCTGGAAGACGAACGATGTAAGGGGGCTTATAAGATGCAGGTAAATGTTCTGTTAATTGATCTAAGTATTATTTACACACTTGTGTTCACTTCATTAAGCTATACTCTTATGATCTGTGTGCACCTACACGTGTTATCCTTAATAAAAAATTCAAACAACGATAAAAAAGTCTCTACTAAGATACAGGTACTTCACATTAAGAGCTACCTAATACAGTGACCAGACACTGGATTATCTTGGAATTTTCTGTTTGCTGTCAGGCTACATGCTTCAGTTTGGGGCTCTCAGACTATGGTCACCATATGTAATAACATACATAGAAACAGTGAATCCAAATATTTGATTTTAAAATTCTCTCTATAAAAAATTAGCTTTAAAATACAAAAAATAAGCACTTGAAATTAAACCTAATTGAAGTAATACTGTATTGCTTTAGGAAATTATATCAAGTTCTGTACTTCTAAGATGATTTAATAGAAGGAAAGAACAAATTGTACAGTCAAATTTAAATAAAATTATTTTTTAAAGTCACAAGATGAGTCAAATTCTACATGGACCAAAAAAATTGTAAAATGGTCCCATCTAAGATTATGCATTTCCCTGCCTGCCCATCCCACCCCCTAAACTATCCCCAACCACTTCATTCATTCATTCATTCATTCAACTATGCCGGGTCTTAGTTGCGGTACTCAGGATCTTTGCTGCGGCGTGCAGGCTCTTTAGTTGCGGCATGCAGAATCTTTTTAGTTGAGGCATGTGGAATCTTTAGTTGCAACACGTGGGATCTTTTGGTTGTGGCATGCAGGCTCTTAGTTGCGGGATCTAGTTCCCTGACCAGGGATCAAACCTCGGCCCCCTGCACTGGGAGCATGGAGTCTTAACCACTGGCCCACAAGGGAAGTCCCCGCAACCATTTCTTTTCTTTTTTTTTTAATTTAGTAATTTATTTATTTATTTTTGGCTGCACTGGGTCTTCGTTACTGTGTGCGGGCTTTCTCTAGTTGCAGTGAGCGGGGGCTACTCTTCGTTGCGGTGCGTGGGCTTCTCATTGTGGTGGCTTGTCTTTGTTGCAGAGCATGGGTTCTAGGTGCACAGGCTTCAGTAGTTGTGGCGTGTGGGCTCCACAGTTGTGGCTTGCGGACTTCTAGAGTGCAGGCTCAGTAGTTGTGGCTCACGGGCTTAGTTGCTCCGCGGCATGTGGGATCTTCCAGGACCAGGGCTCAAACCAGCGTCCCTTGTATTGGCAGGTGAATTCTTCACCATGCAACCAGGGAAGTCCCCCAACCACTTCTTTCTCATCAAACTTTAACCAAAGTTGAACAGAAGTTCACTTTGCTATAGTCAAAGTTCAGTGGTATTGAAATTCCATGATTTCAAGCCCAGACTTTATTGTGTTGGGATCCAAGGATGAACAAAATGCATCTTCAGTTTTACCAAGATATCTTACAAAACCACCAAGGGTAACTTCAACCAAATCATTCTCACTGTCCCCAGAGTCTTCAGGACCTCCCTGAAACTAGTTCAAATTCCCAGAGACACTACTGCCTCCAACTGAAACTGGGCACAAACCCAAAGGTGTGCTCAGAAATGGCCTAACTGGGGCCACACAATCAACCTAGCAGCACTTGTTCATCTCATCTTAGTAAGAATAAGGTCCCACCCCTTATTATGAAGTTTGGCAAGCACAAGCATCTGAATAACAACAGTGGCCAGCACTTGTCCAGCACTATGTGCCAAGTAGCATTCTAAGCATTCACAACGCTGAGACAGACACTTCAAAACCCTCAAATACAGCGGAGGAAACTGGAGAACAGAGATAACAAGTAACTTGCCCAGGATCATACAGGTAGTAAACGGCAGAGCTGAGATTCAAACCCGGGCAGAGGTTTCAAGTCTGTACTATTACCACTTCCTTAAGCCACCTATTTGGAACTTGGTGATTCTTAAACTTCAAATATCCTGAAGATGGTTAAGAACCACCAATCACAAAAAAAAAACATAACGAATGTCATAAAGTCAAATCTCAGCATCTTTCCAGTATTTTCACTAATTTTAAATATAATCCCAACAAGTTTGGCTATCATTCACAGCTGTAAACACATAAAAGTACCAATTCAGATGGCACACTAACCTCACCAAGAGCTGTCAGCAACAGAAGGGATAACAAAAACGACAGAAATCAGGCACCAGAACTAAAAAAAAAAAAAACCCAAACAACAAAAAACTCCAGCAGTTGGTGGCCATATAGCACTAGGGTTTAAGTTAGGGATTGGCAAACTCTAGCCCTTGGGCCAAATTCAATCTGCCCCAGGAGCTAAGAATGGTTTTTACATTTTTATATGGTTGGGAAAACACACACACATACACACACACACACACACACAAGAATATGTGAGAACGTAAAAAACCTGCAAAGTCTAAAATATTTAGAGAAGGACTTCCCTGGTGGCGCAGTGGTTAAGAATCTGCCTGCCAACGCAGGGGACATGGGTTTGACCCTGGTCTGGGACGATCCCACATGCCACGGAGCAACTAAGCCCATGCACCACAACTACTGAGCCTGCGCTCTAGAGCCTGCGAGCCACAACTACCGAACCTTCGAGCCACAACTACCAAGCCCGCACGCCGCAACTACTGAAGCCTGTGAGCCTAGAGCCCGTGCTCCGCAACAAGAGAAGCCACTGCAATGAGAAGCCGACACACCGCAACGAAGAGTGGCCCCCACTCACTGAAACTAGAGAAAGCCCGCACAGCAATGAATACTCAATGTAGCCCCAAAAAATCCTATTTTAAAAAATAAAATATTTACAGAAAAACTTGTTTACTTTAGATAAATAGCACCATATACATCTTAGGTGCTCAAGGAACACTCTTGATTCATTCAAATATTTATTGAGCACCTGCTATGTGCCAGGCACTGGGGATATATCAATAAACAACTGTTGAGTTTACATTTTAATTTAACAAAGGGCACTCCAAGAGACAATTCTGAAAATGGAGAAACCAAAATTCCAAGAGGAAGTGGTTGCAAAGTCCTTTGTAGTCAGATAACCCTACATGCACAGCTTCCCTAGGGCCAAATTTGGTTCTCCGGCTCTCCAAACCCAGGACCTAGAGTTAAATGTATGTGGAGGAGGGGAAGGGAGTGCTCTGGAAAATGTCATGTTGAGCTCAAACATTCCCAGAATGGACAGTGTATGAGATGGACAATGGGCCCTATGGTTACAGGTGCTTTCCATACTATTGAAATATGCCTGAAGAACTTTAAGTCTTCATTTGCTAAGTACCTATAAGTTGATAAGGGTAAATGTGTTCTTGAAGTAGGTTTAAGTCTACATTCATGCTGATAATTCAGAGTGACTGCTTTCAGGTAAGTAGATTTTCATTAGGCTAGCGTCCAGCTTCTTTTGATCCCATGGTTAAGCAGCTACCTTCGCTGAACTCTATCCAAACTAGGTACCAATCATTATTGTTAAAAAATATATATTGTATAATTCTCAGGAAGTGATGTGCACAAATTTAAAATCTTCAGTGTTGAACCATCTGGTCCTACAGCAAAGCTTTTGAAAATCAGTCATAAAAATATGCCCACTCGAGGTTCTCTTCATCCAGTCTCCTTAGCCAAGCAGCTAAATTTCTCTTGTCCAGGATTCATATAACATGTCAGTCAAGTCAAAAGACTGGTGATAACCGTACCACTGAGACCTTCCTCACCCACACATAAAAACTGGTCTATTCTAGTACCAAACTTTCTGAAATGTTTTCTATAAAGAAAAGCATTCCATAACAATTTGGTTAGATTTATACTGCACTTCCCTTGTCTTCGATTGCTTTATCTGATTGCTGTGTGTGTATTTTTAAATGGACAAGTATTTAACAAAACAAAACCCCTTCGCTCCTACTAAATAACAGCCTCACCAGCAACCCTTTCTAAACACGAAACTATTATGAAACAAGATATTTGACAAAGTTGTCCTGAGGACAACTGAGGTTTCACTCACACCCAAATGATTTGATAACTGCGAGAAAAGACGAGTTTCTCCACATGCCACAAACATTATCTTCAAGCGCATGGTCATGGAAGATTCAAAGCAAAACAGGCTAGGCAGACAAAAACAAAATTATTCCTGCCCACTCCTAATACCTAATAAGAAAGCTGGCCTCCTGATCCGGAAAGATGCCATTACCAAAAGAAACGAAACCCAAACATCTCATAACAAAAACTCTTGTGACGACTTCCCAGTTCAGGGGCGCACTGGGTTTCCTACTTCACTTCCCTAAGGGTCACGCCCTCCGTGGGACGAGCCAAGGTCCCTGCCCCCGGGATGCTCATGGACCCAGTGCAGAAGGATCTGAGTGTATGAGAAATTCCAATTTAGAATTGAGGAGCCCAGAGAAGGAAAAGTTAATTCTTCCAACGGGTAGGACTGGGAGAGCGGGGTGGAGTTGGGAAGGGTAGAGGGACGTGTCCAAGAGGTGACTAGCTAGAACCTAGGGAGAGTGGGGGAGAGGAACTGGAGGACTCCCACGGAAAGTGGAGAGAAAGCGCGGAAGTCACCTCCTCTCTCGTGCCGCCGGCCCTGCCCTTATTCCCTGCGGGCTTCCCAGACATCTCAGGCCCGGGTCTCCTCCGGCTCCTCGGGCACGGGCCTTAGGGTGCAATGGGGGCATCGGTGAAACTCCCCTCCAGGTGAAGCTCCTCCCGCCCGGCGAGATCGGGATGGGGGCATCTCGGGCCCCACCCAGCTCCCCGGGAGGCAGCGATGCCGCGCCCCACGCCCGCCACCGCGCTGCAGACAGCTCCCCACCGAACGCGGACACTCACTTTTTCATGGAAGATGGACTCCATGTTTATTTGTCTGGAGCCAACGGCCCCCGCGCCGAACCAACCCCCTCCAGCTCCGCCCCCAGCCCGACCCCTCCACCCAGCATGCCCCGCCCTGCCTCGTGCCACCCCCGCCCACGTGTCTCGTGTAGACCAATCACCCCCGAGGATGCGAGTCACGTGGATCGAAGAGGCGTGAACGCCGGGGCGGTAAACTCCGGAGCACGTGACCTTTGTAGCGCGTCCTCCCATCTCCTGTTGTGCCCCCGGCTGGAGGATGATGCAGCGCCCCCTGCCGTGTGGAGGATCATCTCCGCTTCCCACTCATTGCGGTGGATTCTTAGGCTTCAGGGGGATTGGGTAAGGACCACCTGAATTCTATGTTTTTTGTTTTCTATTTTACCTTGTACCTTCTTTTTATCGCATTTGCATACAATTATTTAATATCTTTCTCCTCCTCCTGCGCAGAAATTCTCATTACATCCCTGAATACTGAGCACTTGTGTAAAAATAAGAGTTAATATTTACGTAGGGCTTACTGTCGGTGGGCACTCTTGTAAGTGCTTTGCATGTATTAACGAATTTAATACAGCAAACTTTGATGTAGGCGTTATTATCCTTATTTTATACATGAGGAAGCTGAGGCATGAAGAGATTAAGAACAGCACAACTAGATAGGTAGACAGATAGTTTGGCTGTAGAACAGAGAGCTGTTGGCATAAAAAAGGGAACTGAAACCACAGGAGTGGATATAATCATCTTGGAGAAAAGGAAGAGACTGAGAAGAGGATCTCACAGAGCTCTGAGGGTAGAGAAGGCATAGCCTAGGAGAAGGGAGGAAAAGCAGGAAGGTGTAACGTATGGAAGCCCCAGGAAGGAAATGTTTCAAGGAGCAGTCAGTGTCAGTTGCTGCCCAGAGGTCCAGCAACATAAGGACTTACAAGAGCCAACTGAACTGTGTTGCTATGGAGACCACTGGTGACCTTGGTGAGTGCAGGTCCAGAGGGACAGAAGGGGCAGTGGGAGGGAAGGAAAGGAGACTGCCAGCGAGGACCAGGTTCTCAAGGGGAGGATTCAGTAACCATTTATCCAATGTCTCTGCATATACAGTCCTGTATTGGAAATACAGTCCTGTATTGGAAATAGTCTGTGTTCTTAAGAAATTGTGGCCTAACTGGGGAAAGAAACCATGGTCTCATGAAGCAAAAAATATGCAAACCAGTTTTTCTGATTTTTTTTTTTAAAGAAAATGTGTCTGTATAGAGAAACATGTATTTCTTTTTTCATGCATATGCATTACAAATCTCTGGAAGAATATACAGAAAACCCAGAGGTTACATGTTTGAGTGGTAAGGGAACTAAGGCAAATGGGGAAAGAGTGGGAGGGAGACTTTTCACTGTATACAATTTTGGTCCTTTTTTTTTTTAAAATAAATTTATTTATTTATTTATTTGGCTGCGTTGGGTCTTCGTTGCTGTGCGCAGGCTTTCTCTCATTGCGGCGAGCGGGGGCTACTCTTTGTTGCTGTGTGCGGGCTTCCGGGCTTCTCATTGTGGTGGCTTCTCTTTGTTGCGGAGCACAGGTAGGCATGCGGGCTACAGTAGTTGTGGCACGTGGGCTCAGTAGTTGTGGCTCACAGGCTCTAGAGTGCGGGCTCAGTAGTTGTGGTGCATGGGCTTAGTTGCTCCGCAGCATGTGGGATCTTCCCGGACCAGGGCTCGAACCTGTGTCCCCTGCATTGGGAGGTGGATTCTCAACCACTGCGCCACCAGGGGAGTCCCTAGTCTTTTTTTTTTGAGCTAATTAATGTATTACTAATTCAGAAAAAATATGTGATTTTATTCATTTCCTGAGGCTGCTGTAGCAAATTACCACAAACTTGGTGACTTAAAACAACAAAATTTATTTTCTTATTCTTCTTGCAGCCAGAAGTCTGAAACCAAGGTGTCAGCAGGGCCATGCTCTTTCCAAAGCCTCTAGTGGAGAATCCTTTCTTGCTTCTTTCAGCTTCTGGTGGCTCCTGGTGTTCTTAGCTTGTGGCACCCTAACTCCAATTTCTGCCTCTTTCTGTACATGACCTTATTCCTTCTGTGTCTGTTTGTGTCCTCTCCCCTTATAAAACACCAGTCATTGGATTTAGGTTCCATCCTAATCCAGAGTAATTTCATGTTGAGATACTTAACTAAATACATAAGCAAAGACTGTTTCCAAATAAGGTCTTTGGTTCTGGGTGGACTTGAATTTTGGAGGGTAATGATCCAACTCTCTACAGTGACTAATTGCTTATTAGGATGTAAATGACCCCAAAGGACCGTATAGTTCTGTTCATTTAGCATGGAGAACAGTGCTTGGCAATATTTAGTAATGTTGAATTACTACTAATCGTTTCGTTAGGCCTTCCGACCTATTGAGTATGTGATTAACAGCAAGCATCATAAAATGAAAAGATCAGTGCCTGGAAGTCAGAATGCAAATTCTGGGTGTGGCTTTGCCCCTGAAGCCATGTGTGAGTTGGGTATTAGATTTGTTGCATTTCCTATTCGGATAACTCCACTTGATATTCGGCACATCCCAAACTTGAACTTCATAAGTTAACTCGTATTGTTCATCAAAACTCAATGACCGGGTTTCCCTGGTGGTGCAGTGGTTGAGAGTCTGCCTGCCGATGCGGGGGACGCGGGTTCTTGCCCCGGTCCGGGAGGATCCCACATGCCGTGGAGCAGCTGGGCCCGAGAGCCATGGCCGCTGGGCCTGCGCGTTCTGAGCCTGTGCTCCGCAGCGGGAGAGGCCGCAGCGGTGAGAGGCCCGCGTACCGCAAAACAAAAAACAAAAAAAAACCAAAAACAACTCAATGACCACACTCTCCAGGAAGCATCCCCGGCTCTTCAACTAACTTAAAAGTTCCTGTCCCTCCTCTGAGCTCCTGTATGTGCCTGTATCTTACTTGGTACCTTTTACATAGTATCATAACAGTTGGTTTGACCATACATCTTTGCCAATACCCTATAAATGTCTTGATGGCAGGGTCCATGTCTTATTTGACTTTGTATATCTTGTAGTCAATGCCTTTCAAATGAATTAGTGAAGCTAGCATCTGAGAATCATTCTTGATTCTTTTCCCCCCATTCTTCCACTTCACATTTTGTTCCAGTCAGTCCTCAAATGTGCATGTTCATGGCTCTTTCCTCTCTGTTTGCTTTGCTACTGCTTAGCCTTCTTGGTCTCTTGTGTATTCCAGGTCCAGGATCTCTGAATTGGTCTTCTGATTCCAGCTTCAGTATGTTTAATTCATAGTGCTGTCAGTGATCTTTCAAAAATGCAAACCTCACCAGTTTATCTTTACAAATGGAATGTTACTACGTATCAGGCACTGGGACTATAACCATGAGAGAGACAAACGGTCCAACTTTCACAGAGCTTATATTGGGGGGGATCCTTAAATAATTAGACGATATTACTCTATTTGAAATCTTTCAGTGGCTTCCTATTGCTGGATTAAAAGGTTCTTTGTGCTCTGGACCTGTCTGGCTTTATCTCCTGGAATTCCCTCTGCTCCAGTCACAACAGCTTCCCTTGACTTCCGGAAAGTCCTCTGAAGAAAAGCTGTTTGTGCCACCACTATACCTTGCACCTGCCTACATTAAAACCCTCATTACAACACACCGGACTGACTACTTCATATGCCAGTGGACTATCAGTTTTTGAGTGTCAAAGGAGTCTTACTCTTTATAACAAGGGTTCGTGCATAGAAGTGAATAAATGTACAAATTTTGGGGGCACAGACAAGTATTACAATAGTTCAGTAGGAGACAGTGATTACTGAGCCAATCAAGGAGTTCCTGGAGACAGAGGACATGAAATAGATGCACTTCCAGGAGACTTCTATTTCACCTTGGACAGTTCAACTTATCTCTAAATCTACCTCATTGAAATTTTATGTTAACAAGCAAGATGTCACAAAGTTATATCTATCTTCTTGAACATTGTCTCTTTTAAACTGGCCTAAATTTTGTTACCCCAAACCAAATAGTTGAACAGAATTTCAAACAACTGAGATTTTAAAATTTGTGTGTGTCATCTTTAAATGTCCTGAGTTCTGAAAAGAATCAGTGATAAGGGAGGATCATTTCATTGTAATTTCACTTCTCCTAAATTCAAGCTTACCTGAAACAGAATTTGCTTTCCAAGAAGAGGTAGTTGAATATAACAGATGACATATGTACATACCCAAGAAACCATCACCATAATCAAGAAAATGATTCCTCCAGCCCCTTCCTGGACCACTCCCTGGCAACCACTGGTCTGCTTTGTTACTATGGTTTGCAGTTTCTAGCATTTTATATAAGTGGAATCACATAGTGTGTGCTTTTTGTCTGGCTTCTTTCATTCAGGATAATTAATTTGGAATTCATCTATGTTGTATCAATAGATCATTTCTTTTAATTGCCGAGTAGTAATATTCCATTATATGGATTTAATACAATTTATCTATCCGTGTTGATGGACATTTGGGTTGTCTCTAATTTTTGGCTATTACAAGTAGAGCTGCTATGAACTTTCATGTAGATGTCTTTGTGTGGACATATGCTTTCTTTTGGCATATATGCATTTCTTTGAGGTAAATACCTCAGAATGGAATGGCTGGGTCGTATGGTAGGTGCATGTTTAACTTGAAACTGCTAAACTGATTTCCAAAGTGGTGCAACTTCTGGCAGCTACATTTTCCATTCCTGCCAGCAGGGTGTGAGTTCCAGTTGCTCCACACCCTTGCCAACACTTGGTAAGATCAGTCTCCTTAATTTTAACCATTCTGATAGGTGTGTAGTGGTTTCTCATTGTGGTTTTAATTTGCTTTTCTCTAGTGACTACTGATTTGAGCATCTTTTCACGTGCTTGTATGCCATTCTCATATGCCTTTTTTGGTGAAGTGTCTGTTAAAATCTTTTGCTTTTTAAAAATCGGGTTGTCTTATTAGTAAGTTATGAGTTTACATATTCTAAATATAAGTTCTTTGTTGTGTGTATGTTTTGCAAATATTTTCTCCTAGTCTATGGCTGCATTTTCATTCCCTTAACTGTGTTTTTTGAAGAAGTTTTAATTTTGATAAAGTACAATGTCTTGGTTTTTAAAACTGGTTCATGCTTTATGTATTGTATTTAAGAAATCTTTGCTAAATTCAAGGTCACTAAAATTTTCAGCTATTGATTTCTGCCAAATAAAATCCTAGCATCATCCTTTTAGAGTGCCTTTGAAGAACATGTTTGAAAAAATTTTTCTGAAAAATTGAGCCATATGATTCAGTGATTATTTTTTAATTACTAAGTGTCTGTTATTTGAAATGGGAAAGATTATTTCAGCACAAAAAGAATCACACTTCAAAGTCTTCAAATTAAGTAATGAATGTGTTTTTATTTCTCTTATAATTTAAAAACTGTGAACATTCTGTAATTCAGCAGCAGCCTTTATTTCCAGGTGACTTCTTCACTGGGTGTTAATTCCCTGCACGGAAAGAAAAAAAAGGAAGAAAAAGCAAAAGTGTAAATAAAACTTTTATGAGAGGATAAAAGGGAAAGTCAGAAGAATATGGATTCAGTATTTCATATTGTATTAAACTGACCCATTTAAAAGTTATGAGATTCAACATATTCATTCTATTCTCTCATGATTTTAAACTTTTACCATCTCTTCATTTTTCCAGATTAAAGAACTGTAATTTCTTAGTCTATCTTTATATGAAAGCAATTATCCTCTCAGTGAGTTCATTTAATGTTTTTTATATTCTTTCTAGCTCATTTTATCTTTCTTGAAATCCCTGGCTGGAACCTCCTCTACACAACGCCTTTGGCTGCTGCTTGGTTCTCTTGTCCCTTGAGCTTCCTCCTGCCTGGCTGCACAGTCAGTGGCAGACACCCTGTCTTGCTAACTCTAACTCTGGTGCCATCTCCAGAGACACAGTGGGACCAGGCAGCTGCCAGGTGCTATTTGATCACCCAACCACCATGTCTAAAGGTCTCAACCAGTGTTGCTGAGAACACAGCACCAAGCCACAATTAGTGCCATTGTTTTCAGCTACATCATGGCCTAAGTAAGACAGTGTATGATCATATATGTTAAAGTACATAGAGGAGGCTTTGGCAAGCTGGTTTAAGACTGTTTCTAGGTTAAAATGTACCCTGACTTAAAAAAAAAGACTTTCAAAGATGTGAAATAGCCTGTTCAGAAACTAAAGACTTATTTACATTCCAAAAGTAATCATAGAGTTTTGTCTAAGGATTAAGCAACAAACAAGACTACAAAATAATATCACTTAAAACTAAATCCTCAGGGGGGGAAATTACCCCTTCTGTTTATTTTGGCACAAATGACATTAAGAAGAATACTTCTAAAACCTGACTGTTGGTTTAATAAAAAAATACAAAAACTAACCTTTTATATAACAGACTCTTGTTCCGGAAGGCAATTAGCTTTTCATCATTCTTTCTGTCTAGGTAACATCCAACGACAAATCCCACAGGGACAAGTATATGTACCCAGTGGTCACGCACAATCTGAAGTAAGTTCATCATGAATGCTATAAAAAAAAAAAAATGACCAGAAATATAACTGCCTTTGAAGTATCTTAAATCACATCTGAAACAGGAAGGATATAGATGTTAAAAGCATAATAAGCCTCTTTACATTTGTTTGGCATCAGAATGTAGTATACTACTTAAAATCTACTTGATGAAGATTATATAGGTACAATGATTAGTATAAAAATTATACTGCACTGAAGTCAATTTACTACCTTTTATTTCTAGCTCCACCAGTGATCTGATATAACACAGGAATGGAGAGAGTATTAAAAAAATTCTACCTGCAAAAGCTGAGTATTTGCACCCTCCTAGTATTGATTTAGAACCTTTACATTTGTAAAATATTTTTAGAACCTCTCACAATGGTAAACCAAATATAATAGTATTTTGTCAGAAGCAGAATTCTTTCAAGCTGTAATTATTGAAAACTATTTTTTTAAACTAATTTTTGAAAGGAAATGAAAACATATGAGAAATTTTAAAAAATCCTATTGAATAATGTCACAACAGATCTGAATATCAATTAAATGACTCTACAAAACATATGGGGACAGAGGAACTTACTTTTGTAGAATGACTACTAGGTACCAGAGCCATCATATAGTCCAATATATAACACGAAACATTGTTATCGTTATTTTACAGGTAAGAATACAGTTTAACCCAAATAGGTGATACGTGTAGATCTGGAATTCAAACTCAGGTTAATTCCAAAGCTCTAGCTCCTTCTATCATATCCAAATGCCTCTTGTAGAGAACCTTCCCCTAATTGATACTTATGGTACTTAAGACTTTTTAAGTGTTAAGAAGAGATTCTAAAAGGCAGAAGAGGAGGACTTCTTCATAGAAGATCTAGAAGTCATCATATGGAAAATGAATTTGCAGTAATTCAATAAAAACACAGTTGAATCATCAATTTTCTGTAAAAATTTGTATCTAAAGATGAAATAAAAATACATATGTATGCACATCAATCTATAATAAATAAATCCTATATTATGGCTGAGAAGACAGGACAACATCATAGAAAGATAATACATTACTGCTAACAAAAGGGCTTAGCACTGAACTCTGCTAGGATTATGTAGACTGGATTCCTGCTGCTCCTTCTAGGATACTGGTTCTCACACACATTCTAATTCTTTATTTCTCAAGCTTTACTATCTAAAGGCACTGGGTTAGGAAATAGACATGAAGTTAAGTCACACAATTACGACATACTGTCTTTCACAGAGTGTAATATTACACACAGCAGATTCCAGTCTGAATATCACTGATCTAGAAAATTATGATCTAAGTAAATGAGATGTTTGAAATAACTCCCCAGCTGATTTGCTGCAAATAGTTCTTGGACATATAAATGTAAGTGTAACCAATCTTACCTTATTCCTAGAAGATGGTGGTTCTCTTAGCATTGTACGTTCCCTAAGTAGCATTATTTGCATTTAGATCCTTAAATACTGTTTGATAAACATTTAGGTACTTTTTGTGATTCCGATCAAGTTAGCCACTTGTTTTATAAACTTGAGCCAGTCAAGTATGGGAATAACAATGCATGCCTTAATCAAATGATGTAACCTGGAAAGCACTAAACTACAAAATACTAGACAATATAGGTTTCTAGAGAAGTCTGGGGGTCATCTATTCTCCCACCTGTCCTTATTAGATTCCTCAAGTTTCTTAAGAGGTGTCAATTCTAACACTCAGCACAGCTGACTGTAAGATAACTGTATTTAACCAACAAAAAAAGTAATTGCTGACTCTCAGCCCAAGACTTTTTAAATAAGCCCATGGCCACCTGTGGGCTATAAGCCATTACTGTTGGCACTCCTCTAACAGGGCCAGAAGGCAATTCTGTCTGGCTTTACTCTAAGCAGAAGAGATGAGCCAAGACCTTGAGACTCCTGCTGTATACAGGCTCTCACAGAGACTCTACAGGATTCAACTACCATGATGGAAGCCTGATTCCATCCCAAAGACATAAATGGCAAATCTTAGCCCCACAGGCATTTCATATTACAACTGTACAGTCTACTACTAAGTGGACTTTGGGACCCAGTGGCACTCAGCATAATTTATCCTGCATATGTCACTGCAAAGACAAAGGGATGACCAGGGAAGACAAAGATTGATAGACATAAAAAGTGAGCAAGAATGATTCCCTAGAGAAAGGATAGGAGGGGGAACGTAGACAGGCTCCTCATCACCGGCTCAAGACAGTAAAATGGCTTCATCTGACGGTCAAAGGGTAGCAAGCACCTGGGCCAATCTCTAATGAGACAGGTCTAGGCTTGGATAAAGAGTGACATCCACATGGGTGCCCTCAACGTCACTGTACATATTATTAGTGTCTTCTTTATATGAAGATCTCTCAAGAAAAATTTTCTTTTTACTTCGGAACTGGGGAGTAGCTATGCTATTCCTGAAACAAAACAAACTAGTTTTTATCTTATGGACTTAGGGAATTGAGTAACGGATGATGTATCCTTTGATACCAAAATGATCCAAAATTTTTTCCCTACCTTTAGAAAGAGCTGACTCTTAGAGTACTCTCTGTAAGGCATGGTTCTTAATGCTTTTCACAATCACCAATTCATGTAATCCTCACATTACTATACACGTATTAACTAATACAATGTCCCCAATGCAGTAGGAATATTTTTTTCAGATGAGGAAATCCAGGGACAATCAACTTGCCTAACGTCACAGATGCAGTAAGTGGCAGACTGGTATTAAAACCCAGGCAGTCTGGATCCTTGGTCCAAGCTCATTGGTGCTTTACTGTCTCTTACAGTAAGTATAAAGGTCAACATTTATATTAACCTTACTTTTGGCTTTATCTCGTTTTTCCTAATAAGGACATAACTTGGAGATATCATGAGTTTGGTTCCAGACCACCGTGATAAAGCGAACATAACATAGAGATAAAGCGAGTCACAAGAATTTTTTGGTTTCCCAGTGCACATAAAAATTAGGTTTACACTAGAGTCTATTTAAAGTGTGCAATAGCATTATGTCTAAAAATACAATGTACATACCTTAACTAAAAAACACATTATTGTTAAAAAAATGCTAACCAACATCTGACAATGCAGGGTTGCCACACACCTTCAGTTTGTTAAAAATGCATTATCTGTGAAGCACGATAAAATTTGATATGCCTGTATTACCTTTTCTTCAACCCAATTTTTTTCCGCTTAACTTCTAAAAAGAAAATTGTATATAGTGTGCATTTTTGTAAGCCCCTCTGAATTCACGCTGGAATAATACAGACGACTAGACATTAAAAAATAAATTCTACTCTAATTAGTCCCTACAGCACTTTATATGTAGTGATCAAAAAGTGTCGACTTAACCTATAAAAAGCAGTTCTGGATGCATGGAGAAACGGAACTCCTTGAGGTCTGGAACCTCGTCTTAACGACGTATACGCCCGAGAAATCAAGCATAAGTATTACTTTTTTAAAAATTAAGCTTTGAAAAAGTGTGTATTTTGTGGAATGGTCGGCTCAAGACGGTTGGAGACTTAGAAGAGAGCAAGGTTAGCTTCCAATCCTCAATAACGAGGAAGGCAGAACTCTGAAACTTGGACCAATCGGAGATGCTCGCGAAGAAGCAGTCCCTTCCCCGCTGCAGCCTAGGAGCCGTGAACCTAAAGATATTTTTCAGTTAGGGCAGCCTCAGAGTACCCGTTCCCAAAGGCGCCAGGCGGGAACCGTGAGCGCAGCCGCCCACATCAAAGCAATCCCTATTTCCTCGCCTTTCCCTCTCTCCTTCGCTGGAAGCCTCGGGAAGGTGGGCCGCTGCAGTCTCGGGGAGGCCCAGACCACCCCCACCCGCAGGTACACACCGCCGCTGAGGGCTTTCCTAGAGGTGCACCCTCCCCGCCTGAACAAAGAGGACTCTCGCCACCTCGACCTCCCGAGATCCCGGACCCACCTGAAGCCTCGGGAACGACACCGAGACCACAACCTACACCGGCGGTGAGCCCAGCCACCGGCGCCGGCGGAAGCTGCGGCCTCGGTACCCACCATTCGCCGCGCCCGCTCGAAGGGAGGGGTGGCTCCGATAAATTATTCCTCTTCTTCCTTCACTGCTTGACTCTTCTCATATTTCTTTTAGCTTCAACACATTGTAAATTCTTTAAAAATAAAACTTCGGCCCCAGGTGACGAGACTCGGTGTAAATGCCACCTCCTTCCTCCAGCTTAGTCCCTCCCACCCCCGAAGATGGTATCACCCCGGGTTTCCCCGCCTCCGCGGATCGCCTCCAGTTTCAAAATGGCGGCTGCCATTGAGGGGCTTCTGCTGCCTGATCGTCACCGGCGCTGCTGAGCCAACCTCATCTTTTCTCGCTCTTGAACCTGGATGCGACTAAGGGTTGGGAAGGGCAGTGGACGGCGTTGGGGGGAGGACTGACGAGGCAAGTGGGGGCGGAAGAAAGCAGTGCGCCTTTGCATGGGGGAGGGAACGTCTCGGCCCTCGGGGAGAGCCTGGCTCCGACTCCGACCCGGTCTCCGCCGCGGACGTTCCCCCAGGGTTGCGGGTGCGACTGTCCTGGTCGTTTCTGGCAGAAGTGTTCAGCGAGGGAAAGAGAGTGACTTCTCCAAGTGTCTAAAGCTCTCGGTCTTTTGTGGCAGTTCCTACGATTCACTCCCAGACTCTCCTTTCCTCCTTTTTCCTGTTTCCCTCCGGCCTTTCAGTCTCTCGTCGCTGGAGGAGTTAATCCGACGCCAGCTTTGGCTTCTTAGCATTGTGGCTACCTTGTTCTCAGCTTCCTCGCTCGGGGTCTTCCCGTCATTTCGGGTTGAGAGATCACGAGACTACTGGGCACAAAGTAGGCGTTCTTTTTAGTTAATCGACTCCAAAGACCTTTAAGACATTACAGTGCTTTGTTAAAACAGCCTCGGCCCTCCTCCAGCATCTCCTTTGAGCGCTTCCAGCATCATTACTCTATTTACGTGCTCTTCAGTAAACATGGGGTCAGAATAATTTTAACTCCGGCAAGGCTGGCTTCCTGTGACCAGGCGAGCCTGCGTTATCATTGCCCATGCCCTAAGTTTTAATTTTAGAACCCCTTTGACCGTGTTGTGAAACCCGTGCTCTCCCGGAATTGACCAGAAGGAGACTTTTCTCACTTGAGCTCCAGTGCTAACCCAGACTCTTTCGTTTTCCCGTAGATTTTGCATGGTTCCCCTCAGTTGTCATCAACATGCACGATCGTTATTGAGAGAGCAATTAACTGATAATTAAGGCGAAATGGTATCCGTCAGAAGTCACTGCCGGGAAGGAATTTATAATATGGTGAAGGTTCATTCCTTTCAGTACACATTTATGTTGCTTTGAGCGCTGTGCTTGGTATTGGAGTTAAAAAGATTCACTTTTACTCTTCCCCCATACGTTTAACGTCCATTCAGCATATATTCTTTGTGCCTACTTGTGCTAGCTAAAAATAAATAACATTGCCTGGAGACACCAAAATAGCTTTATAAAGGAGTAAGTATTTGAGTTGGGTCAGGAAGGGTCAAAAGGAATGTACTAAGCTCAGGAGAAGGTCATCCGTGGCTGCAGTACAGAGATGCAGAGACTTGAGAAGTTTTGGCATGCTTAGGGAGAGCGGGAGAATGAATGCGCTTGAGCATGCAGTGTAAGGGCGGTTGCAACAGGGAGATTGAGGTAAAGTTGTGAAGGACCTTGCTTTCCAAGGAAGGTGTTTAGATTTTATTCGGTATTTAGCCGGAAGTCAAGGACTGCTTTGCGCAAGGAAGGGGCATGAGGAAATTTATTTTTTAGGGTGGTCTCTCTGATAGCTGTGTGGAAGACCAACTTGGAACAGGAAAACTAGATGA
Organism: Aethalodelphis obliquidens; assembly: GCF_003676395.1. Classification (NCBI taxonomy): domain Eukaryota; kingdom Metazoa; phylum Chordata; class Mammalia; order Artiodactyla; family Delphinidae; genus Aethalodelphis; species Aethalodelphis obliquidens. The sequence goes on from NW_020837965.1 coordinate 16,588,983, forward strand.
GAGGAAATTGCAATCATTCAGGTAAGGTAATGAATGCCTCCTTTGAGGCAGGATAGTAAAGGATGTCAGACATTTCTGAAATATCAAATAGAATTCAACTGGTGGCAGCCAAAATGGTGATAAGAGGGTGACTTCAGAATTTTTAGTCTGGGAGACTAAGTGGTTGGTGATACCATTAAATAAAGCCTAAGACATGTACAAAATAGTATGGTGCCAACTTGCACTTTAGGAGTGGCAAAGCACAGTGCTCTACAGTCCAAAACATTGATTTTAGATTCTAGAAATCTCTGCTATTACAGTAGCCTCTAGCTACATGTCGCTATTGCACACTTGAAATTGTGGTTAGTTCGAATTGTGTTGTGCTGTAATTATAAAATACACACTAGATTTTGAAGGCTCAGTACCAAAAAAAATCTCAATAATTTCTTTAATTATTACATGTTGAGATGATAATATTTTGGATATATTGGGTTAAATAAAAGTAATTTCACCTGTGAAACTTCAATGTGGTTGTGAAAAAATTTTTTAATTATATATCTGGCTTGCATTATATTTTTGTTGGACAGAGCTGTTCTAGTCTAGACTAATGATAGAGGGATTAGTGAGGAAGTGGGATTTGAGCTGGGCCTTAAAATGATGATAGTCAATGGTGATGTCAGAGCAGCTTGCCGGCTCCCTCCATTGCCAGTTAAGGCATTCAGGTTCTGCTTTTTCAAGCAGTAGGAGGCCTTCAGAGATTTCTGAGCAAGGGATCCTAAGTGCAGGGGTGTTTTGGAAGATTAATCTGGTAGTAAGGTATACGTTGAGATGAAGGAAGGAGAGGCTGGAGGCAAAGAAACAGCAACTGAAATGTAAGGTAACGAGGCCCTGTATTAAGGTACTTCCAGTAGGAATGGAAAGGGAATGATAAATGTATGAGGCATTCTCAGGGGGAAATAATCAGCAGTTGGTAGTAGTCTGTTCAAGAAGTAAAGGAAGGAATAACACAAGGAGTGTTTCAAGCCTTGGTTATTTAGATGACAATTAAGAAGTCATGTCATAGAGTTACAAGGTACATTTGAGTCTAAAGAAATTTAGTCTCAAAATAGAACCAGCAAAGTTGAAAGGAGGAAGTGTGCTGCTAAATACCTAAATACTCTCCTTTTTTATCTCCTTGCTTTCTCTATCTTCTTTATCTAATCATGTACCCCAGCTAGTTTTTCTAAAATACAGAACTACCTGTATCACGTCATCTTACTTGATAAGTGATCTTAAAATGTTTCTCTGTTGCCTGTTCTCTGTTCAACAATTAGAACTGGGTCCAAAGTTTCTAAGGCCTTTCATTAGCTGGCCCTTTTCTATTCATTAGGACTTTTCTTTAATTTTTTGCTTATATGAAAGTGTGCCAGGCTACTTTTGTCACTGGTACTCTAAGTTTTTGTTTTATGCCTTTTATCATGTTATTCCCCTGTTTGAATAGCTTTTTCTCTTTGTCTCTTTCTGCCCACGGCCTACCAGTCCTTACCTATTGAATAATTTATGATCCCACCTCTTTTCTGATTCTCAATAACATAAGCTAATGTCAGTTTTTAAAATCTTATTTCCTAAGCTGCATATTTCAGCCCCTGATTAGAGCCAATTTCATGTTATTTATTTTTGTCTTTTATTATCTTAGTCCTATTTTTTTTATGTAAGTTTAGGCTTCCTATAATTATGACAAACGTATTATTTATTTATTTATTTATTTATTTTTTGTGGTACGCGGGCCTCTCACTGTTGTGGCCTCTCCCGTTGCGGAGCACAGGCTCCGGACGCGCAGGCTCAGCGGCCATGGCTCACAGGCCTACCCGCTCCGCAGCATGTGGGATCTTCTCGGACTGGGGCACGAACCTGTGTCCCCTGCGTTGGCAGGCGGACTCTCAACCACTGCGCCACCGGGGAAGCCCGACAAATTTATTTTTTTTAACAAAGAATCATATAGGGACTTCCCTGGTGGGCCAGTGGTTAAGAATCTGCGCTTCCACTGCAGGGGGCACTGGTTCCATCCCTGGTCAGGGAACTAAGATCCTGCATGCCTCGCCACACGGCCAAAAAAAAAAAAAAAAAAAAAAAAAGGAGCATATGTTATTCTATTTGCTCAAGGTTTTCACCTTAGGGCAAGACATAGACGTTAAATACTGTAATTAAAAACAGAAGTAAATCATTATACCGCATTCGTGAGACTCTTATTTCTTTATTTTTTAGATTTTAAAGAACTCTTTCTTTGAATTCATGGTGTTTCATCTTATATACGACTGAGATACCAGTAAGTAAAGACTGTCTAATAAAGATACAGCTTTATTATATTACAAGCAATTGTAATAAAAATCTTTTCATCTATTGAAATCTGGGTCTGTCTGCAAAAAAGTTTTAACATGAGCTCATTCAGTTCTACCTGCAAGAAGCTTTGTATTTTCACTTCATACTCTAAATAAGGAAAGTGGGGGGTAAGGTAGATTTGAGTAGGAAAAGTTTCTCTTAGGCCATTAATATAATTGTGGTACAGGGAGATTCAAGTCCTATCCAAAACTGTACTTACAAATATTTTTAATTTTTAATTTTTCATCAGATAGAGAATTAGTATCTTTGTATATCTCATACCTTACAAATAGGAACACACCAAGTCAATATATTTTTTTAAATTAATTAATTAATTAATTAGACTGCGTCAGGTCTTAGTTGCAGCACACAGGATCTTTGTTGTGGAGCGTGGGCGGGCGCAGGCTTCTCTAGTTGCGCTGCGCGGGCTCCAGAGCACACAGGCTTCTCTCTAGTTGTGGCATGTGGGCTCATTAGTTAGCGGCACGCAGGCTTAGTTGCCCCGTGGCATATGGGATGTTAGTTCCCCAACCAGGGATCGAACCTGCGTTCCTTGCATTGGAATGCGGATTCTTAACCACTGGACCACCAGGGAAGTCCCTAAGTCAATATATTTTTAATTTTAACTTCTTTGTTTCAGTAACTATTTGTTAAACAACCACTACGTGTAAGATGTGCTAAAATAGTAAGGATACAAAAATAGATCAAACCTAGTCCTGCATTCAGAGAGCTCTCCCAAGCCAGAGGAAACACATGTAAATAGGTAGCTGTTAATGGTGTGGTAACAGCATTAAGCTCATTTAATACCAGCCATCTTCATTTACTCATTTAAGAAGCATTTACTGACCACCACTATGTGTTAGGCACCGTGGGGTGTTGGAATATAACTATGATCAAAATAGACCAAGTCTCTACTTTCATGGAGTCATTATTCTGGTGTGGAGGTTAAGAGGAGAGAAGGGGATGGACAAAGTGAGTAAGTAAATAAGCAGCAAGTGCATGTGGGCACTAAGTATTTTGAGGAAAATAGAAGGAAGATACACATTATAGGATGTAACTGAGGTGGGGATGGACTTTAGGGTGGTCAGAAAATGTTTCTGAGAGAATAAATTTGAGGCAGGGAAAATAATAGCTCAAACTAGTTAGAGATCTTGGTGACAGTGGAGATAGAAAGAAATACTTGAGAAATTATTATACTTGAGAAATACAATAGAAGTAAAAATGCAGGACTTATTGATGGATTGGATGTGAGCAACAAGTTAAGGAAGGAATCAAGGATGATGCCATTAGAGGCCAGATGGTCTTAATGCTGTGGGATTGGGTAAGATTGCCTAGAGAGAAAAGAGAAAAGAAAGTCCTGCTGAAAAGCACTGCCTCATTTAGAGGTTGAGGGGAGAAAGAGGTATTAACTAAGGTGAGTGAAGAATGGCCAGTTAGATATAAAGAAAAACAGGAGAGGGTTGACAGAGGAGAAGAGGAAGGTGTTTCTGGAAGGATGGAGCTGTTACTTTTGTTGATTGCTGCTACGATTTCCAGTAATTTAGGACCACAGAAATGTCTGTTGGCTTCAGTTGTATAGAGGTTTGTCAGTGACCTTGATGAAAGCTCTTGTAGTGATAGGGTAGAGAAAGAAGTCAGATTTAGTAGTGTGAATGGGAGCTGAGAAAGTGGAGACACATCTGTGGACAAATATTCTGAGAAATTTTGCTGTGAAAGGGGAGTGTAGAAATGATGAAGCAGTTGCAGGGGATTGGAGAATTAAGAGAGGGTTCTTTTAAGTTGGGAAATTCTAGAGTATCTTTGTATGCTAATAGGAATGGTACATCAGTGATACGTTGATGATACAGGAGAAGGAGGAGATGACTGAAGAAGTTATCTTTAGAAGAGAAACGAGAGTGGGATTCAGAGCACATACAGGGGATTGGCCTTGGATGAGAGCTGAGCTATTTGTTCGTTATGATAGGAGACACAACAGTATACATGCAGATAGGTTAACAGCGTATTTGGAAAATGAGGGGTTACTGTCTGATTACTTTTATTTTATAATTGAGGAATGAGGTGAGATTATCAACAGAGAGTAGGGTGGAGAGAAGGGGGTGTGATACTTGAGCAGAGAAGAGGAGATGTGAAATGATGGTCTCAGATGGAAAGTCAACCTACTAAGAAAAATCAGATTGATAGGTAGGACATAGTGCCTGTTTGAGATCTTTGGCCATGAATTTGAAGAGCAAATAGCATAGTTTTGTGATTGGTTTTTTTTTCCCCTTCTGGCAACATTGAGCTGCTGGAATAGACAAAGTGAGTCATTGGAATCAATGAGGGTTGGGATTTTGCCAGCCTCGTACAAAGAAGGATTAGAGCAGCAAGATAGTTGAGAGTATTTTGCAAAATAATCATGATGGATCGCTGATCAATGGTAAGACATGAGTGGAGACAGGAGGGGGTCATGGACAGTGAAAAAGTAGCCAGTGATAGAGATACCAGTGAGGCTAAAGGATTTTTGCAGTGGGAATTCTAGAGTAAGGAAGAATTCTAGAGTAAGGAAGGTGGGAGTGAGAGAGGGAGATAGTTGAAGGTGATATTTTGAAAGTGCTGCAGCTTATTGGCCATGATAAGGTCATGGTTGTGACTGTGGTGGTGGGTAGGTGAAGTGAAATGAAGATTATTGGAGTTGAGAAAGTGAAGGAACTAAGAGGTCAGTATTGAAGCTACTCAGAGGAAGACTGAGTCAGGAACTAAAAGTCCTCAGTGAGTGAGGTCAGATTAATAGATGCCAGCAGTAAGGAAGAATAGGAAAGGCTCACAGTGAGCTGGCTGGGCAGCATGACCTTCAATGGGACTGGAGTATTTTGAGGAGGAAGGAGAAGACAGGTTGGAAGCTGCAGTGAGGAGGAAGGAGCACATCCTTCCTGCTTCGGAGGTCAGGGAGTACAAGAGGAAAAAAGGCCTCTTGAGAAGACTGCAGGAGAAACTAGGTTTCTGTGAAGATTTGCAGGTGAGGAGAATGTTCAGAGAAGAGGTTGAAGTTCCAGGTTAGTGCAGTAGTTCCAGAGGGCATACTGAAAGGATTTCGGAGGGAGAAGAGGTAGTGGATTGGGTCCAATTAGATGTACGCGTCAGTGACTACGGATAACCTAGGAGTCTTGGATGTTTGGCCATGACCGAGGTGAACAAGGGTGGGAGATACGATATGGCAGGATTAGCCCCCGACAGCCTGTTAAGAAAGGTGGGCGGTTTACCTTAGTTTGTTGAGATGACCTTGGGCAGATGGCGAGGGATCGTGAGATATGCAGTGACCTCTCTTACTTGCGTAGTTAGCCAGGAAAGGCTAAAGCTAAGATCTGAAATGTAGCTGTGGAGTTGTACTTTGCTAATCAGTGTTTTTAATAACATCTGTTTAATAGCACACAAATTCTAGGTCCTAAATTCCAGTACATGTGTTCATGTTGTATCTTCTTGAAATATGTAGTAGGCATCCTGACTATATTCTATCAAGTATGTGTTGAGCACCTACTATGTGTCAGGTTCTCTTTTAGAAATTACAAACATAAGGTGCTACCTCTGTTTTTCAGTTGCTCACATTCCAGTGCAAGAGTTCTTAACATTAAACTCCCTGAAAAATACATGAATTTTTACATGTATATGGGCCTTTTCATCTTTTTTTAAGGACTGGGGGGAGAAGGAAAGGTCCATAGCCCTTTATCAGATTCTCGGGGGCGGGGGTCCCTTTATTTAAGAACCCCTGGTCTACTAGTAGAGAAAGACCCATAAACTAATAACTGTAATGAGGTGTAATTACTGTCATCACAGAGCAAAATAAAGGAGGAAGAAATTTACCGTGAAGAATAGGTTCACTAATTTAGTATACATTTATTTATTGAGGAACTTTGTAGCCTCCATTCTAGGTAATTTACACATTATTTGAAATCTTCCAACATCCTTTCTATGTATATATTAATACTCATGATTTATAGACTAGGATACATAAGTGAGGAAATGTTAATTAACTTGCCCAGAACCACATAGGAGTAAATTCAAATACGGGTCTGTCTGATTCCAAAATCTACTACTTTTCATTAAACCACACTGGGGAGCCACAGAAGGACTCTTCGTAAACAGGAGTGTGTAAGATTATGTTTGTACCTTTACGCTTAGCAATGATGGAAATAGGTCTTTAAAATGACTTTTATGTTTAACTATGTTTTTATTTCTATTGAAAGAACCTTTTGGATTGTTGTTATTGGACCGAAAAAATGACATCTATTATCAAATTAACTACCCTTTCTGGGGTCCAGGAAGAGTCTGCTCTTTGCTATCTTCTCCAAGTCGATGAGTTTAGATTTTTATTGGACTGTGGCTGGGATGAGCACTTTTCTATGGATATTATAGATTCCCTGAGGAAGTAAGTTGCTGTTAATATTTCCACACTTTTAGTAAATCAACTTCTCTTTTTTACACTGTTATACCATTTTGATGTTACACAGTATTTGCTTTTTTGCTCTAATTTAGTTGATAGTAAAATGTTTAGTTTTACTTATGCTGAAGAGCCAAATACTGACTGTTTTTATTTGTGTAGTTTTGATTGACTCAAGCTGTGTTTATTGAAATTCAGCAAAATATTAAGTTAATTGTTACTTGCTCGATGGAACTCAGTAGAAATTTTTGCACCCTAATTTTAGAAAAAGAGTAAGATTAAGTTTATAAGAATTTGAATAGAGGAAAAACCTTCCTTGTAAAAGTTCTTCAGTCAGATCACATTAGCTTATTTTCTATTATCTTTTGATGCAATTCCTGTTATCTTTTGATTCAATTTGAGAACTGATACTTAGAATAAAGACCGTGAGATACAAAAGGATACTAATCCGTCAAAGAAAAATTTAGTTACGTTAGCAGTATTGTACTAATTATGGAAGGAACCAGGACTTAAACATTTAAAACACTTAGAACTTGTAGCAAAAATTTTTTTTCTTATTTTTTTGTTGATGAGAACATATTATTCATTGACTAATTGAAGTTTTACTATCATGAATATACTGTCAGTCACCATGCTAAAAAGCTGAGACAAAAATCCATAATAAATATGTGGCCTCTTAAATATCCTTTCCTTAACAATTTCTTAAATTCTAAGCTGAGTTCTTGAACTTAAATTAATAGTATACAAGATAGCCACTTGAAATCAGCTTATGTGTGGTGTCTACTGTTTCCCTTTCTTTTTCCTTTTTTTAAAAAAATGTGTCTAGACACTATATATTTATGTGCAACTTATACCATAGTTTTGATCTCTATGTAGGACAGGGATAGTAATAATTGAAATTCATAGGTAACATAATTTTAGCTCTTAGTTTTTTTCTTTTACCCCAGCATAGTCTTCGATTCAGAGTACTGAGAGGAATCAGAACTGGCAAATTAATTTTGAGTATCCTGCCTTTACCCTTGGGAACAAGACTGAGAAATAGTCATTTTGATTGTGTTCTAGGCATGTTCACCAGATTGATGCAGTACTGTTGTCTCACCCCGATCCTCTCCATCTTGGCGCCCTTCCGTATGCTGTCGGAAAGTTGGGTCTGAACTGCGCTATCTATGCAACCATTCCTGTTTATAAAATGGGGCAGATGTTCATGTATGATCTGTATCAGGTAATTTAAGCAATTAAAAAAAAATTTTTAACACTCCTGCAGTGAACATTTTTAACCTTTTATTTGTGTTGTTCTTTTAGTCCCGACACAATACAGAAGATTTTACACTCTTTACACTAGATGATGTGGATGCAGCCTTTGATAAAATACAGCAGTTAAAATTCTCTCAGATTGTGAATTTGAAAGGTAAAACCTGTTTCCAGTAGCAAATAATTGGACTAATGGGGTTTAAACTACTGAAAAGTACAAGGGGAATTTGTCATAAAAATTATAGGCACTATTGTCTGAAGAATAAAAAATTAGCATTTTTTCATAGGGAACTATGAAATTCCCCAAAGTCATTTGAATTTTAAAATATTCCAGACTATATTCTAACAAAATGTAACAGCTCAAGCCTTTTCACATTTAATTTGGGAAACACTTATTTAGTGTTTACTGTATATAGTGCACAAAGGTAAATGTGGCCAGATTCTCTCCCTAAGAGCTCATAGTTAGGTTGAGGACAGTAGATCAGATGTAGGTTGAGTAGCTCAGATGACTAAATGTAGTGACTGAAGTCAATGAAGTGCTATGGCAGCACAGAGTAGAACATGCCTGAATTCTAGAATTGAACATTAAAAGAAAATCGTCATTTAATTAGGTCAGGAAGTCATATATTAAGTATACATTTTTCATCTATAGAGAGAATTATATTAAAACATTCTCATAAATTTGACCCCATAAATATGAAAAAATGGCACAAAATGGACTCTGAAGATTAGCCAGGAAGTAACAATGGTCTTAACAGTTTTGCTTGTACTTGTTTTCTGTACGATAATTCTTTACCATAATGAGATAAGAATTGTCAGTTTAGAGGTTAGGGAAGATGGAAACACTTGATAATTATGTGCACAATAGAAATATTAAAATTTATTAGTTCATGCTAAGTTATTAAATAGTAATGGCAGTCTCTAGCCTTCTATTTATCAGCACAAATATATCTGCAAGCATATATAATAAAATGACAAGAGTGCCTGCATAAAGGTATGGGGTAGCTGGGGGACAGGCGGGTGAGACTTGCATTTCACTGTATGCCTTTTTACTTCTGAATTTTGTATCATTGCATATGTTACCTATTTAAAAATAGCTAAAAATAAGTAACCTTTCTTTAGGATTGTAAAAAGAAATCTGAGTACTGTCGTTATCTTGTTGACATAGGTAAAGGACATGGCTTGTCTATCACACCTCTACCAGCTGGTCATATGATAGGTGGAACAATATGGAAGATAGTCAAAGATGGAGAAGAAGAAATTGTTTATGCAGTTGACTTCAACCACAAGAGGGAGATGTAGGTATATCAAGACAAAAGCTAATGGAAATGCAATTCGTATTATTTCATTCTTTGGTGGGAAAATTAGAAACAAAGTTATTTTTTTAACTAGAAATCTAGAGCAATTTAAAAACATCAAACAGTGAATGTTTTCAGAGTTATTTGCATTGTAAGGGAAAAAGTTTGATATGAGATAAAAGACATTGTTTTGAAATTTACATGCAAATATCCACTTATAAAACAGATTTCTCTCTGGAGATGTTGCAAAGGAGATTAATTTTTGTACAACAAATTATATTTTATATGTTCTTGACCTATTTAGAGGAACTTTGCAGGTGGGGTTTTTTTTTTTCTGTTTTTGATAAAGTCATTGATACCATCTAATATAACTATATTTAAAGTCAAACTCTCTTTAAAAGGGGACACAGTAGTTTAATTTTAAAACTTCATTTTGTACTTACAGCATTTCTATAAAATTGTTTTGGCTTCTTTTGTAATTTCTGTACATCAAGTACATAGCTATTCTATATTAGATTACAGTATCCTCAAGATCTTTTGTATCTTTTTAAGAAATATTTAAGACTAATAAGTTGAATGTTAGGCTCTTGTAATCACAGGTTAATGAGGAAAGATGGGTATTTGAGTAAATGGTATTCAAATATTTTGGGAAAAAACTTGGTTTGTGTTTTTTTTTTTTACCACATAATGAAATAAATTTCAGTTGGATTAGAATTAAATAGAAAATGAAACAGTATTGGTGAGTCTGATCTCTTGATTTGGAAAAGACTTTGTAAGACTTGGTCCACTGCAGAGAGGCAGTGGACCAAGTTGCAAAGGAAGACTGCTAGATTTGATTACATACAGGTTTAAAATGTCTGAAACAAACTAAATTAAAGACCTATAAACGAGGGAAAATATTTACATCAAGTTGAGCAAAGACTTATTTATAAGACCAGGTATTAATCAATCAAAAAGATACCAGTTGCAAAATGGACAAAAGTTATAAAGTCAAAAAAGAGAAAATTTAAATGATAATGATTTTTTAAATTAAATACTGTTAAAATTGTTTTTAAATGGTAGTATTCTTCTGGGAAATATTTAGTGAGTTGGTCATTCTTTCTGGTTGAACCTTTCTGGAAAAGGGAGAGCTTTCTGAAAAAGGTTAAACCTTTCTGGAAAGCCATTTAGCAATATCATGTATTCTAGTAAATACATTTCTAGGAATGTGTCCTAAAGAAACAACTAGAAATTGTTGCAATTGAAGCTTTTTGCAAAAGTTTTCTTTGACAGATTATTTATAATGGCAAAAAAAAAAAGTAACCTAAATATCAATAAAGGGAAATGACCAAATAAATATTGTACAAACACAACAGAAAGCTTTTATAATTGTTAAAAATCAGATTTAGAAAATGATTTTAATGTCATGGGAGAAAAGTAGGATATAGAACTGAGTATATAATCATATACATGGGATATCACCTTTGTAAAACACATATACCTATATACGCATAGAAAAATTTATGTACTTAGAAGATATACCCCAAAATATTATATCAATTATCTTTTTTTTTTTTTTTTTTTTTTTTGCTTGCGGTACGGGGGCCTCACACTGTTGTGGCCTCTCCCGTGCGGAGCACAGGCTCCGGACGCGCAGGCTCAGCGGCCATGGCTCATGGGCCTAGATGCTTCGCGGCATGTGGGATCTTCCTGGACCAGGGCATGAACCCGTGTCCCCTGCATCGGCAGGGGGACTCTCAACCACTGTGCCACCAGGGAAGCCCTCGATTATCTTTTGAGTGATGGTACTCTGGAAGAGCTTAATTTTCCTTTTTTGAATTTATCAGATTTTCTTATCAAGGAACATGTATACTTTTATAGTTAGAAAAGGAAAAAACCTTATAAAAGAAGTTATTTTTTAGGTAAGAAAAGCTATTGTTTATTTGAAATGATATAAAGTATTCCTCTTCTTCAACTTCGTTATAGCCACTTAAATGGATGTTCCCTGGAAATGCTAAGCAGACCCTCTCTACTTATCACAGATTCATTTAATGCTACGTATGTGCAGCCGAGGAGAAAACAAAGAGACGAGCAACTTCTGAGTATGTATTGCATACTGTCCTTTGTACAGAGCTGTGGAAGTACATGGTAGTATGAATTACTGTTTATTCTGTTCTGTTTGACATTTTTCTTGTCATATGAGATTGGCTAACTCTAGTATTTTTGAAAAAATATTATGTGACCATATCAATATTTTTACAAAAAGATGCTTTAATTGGTTTGAATTTAACTTCTGTGGGATAGGTATAAAGATTGGTTTCTTCCTGCCATTCAGCACATAGCTAGCTCTCACTGGTATATGTCTAGGGAACATCAAAATATATAAAGATCTCGTATAAATCTACTAGAAAAACATTTACACTCGAAAAGAAAAATGAACAAAGGAGGTAAATGAGGGTGCAAATAGTCTGCTGATTTTGGTGTTTGGGTGTTTTATGCTCTAGTCTAGTAGTCTTGATTCTAAAGAGATGTATCTCGGCCATCCCTGGTTGCTTCTGCTTTGGCTTGAGCCCTATTACCTTACATTCTTTTTTTGTAAGCTGCATGGGAATTCAACAGGGAAAATTGGATTCCACTTTCAACATGTTTGATACCACTGCCTTCATTTTTCTACTTAAAAAGTATGACTTATATACTGTGTTACTCTAACTTTTAAGAAGTTTTCAATTCTTGGTATTTTTTTTGTTGTTTGTTTGTTTTTGCTAGAGTTTGATTTGACTAAATATTTCCAAGCAGACTTTTATCTAGAAAGTCTTTTATTGGAAGAGGGAATATTATTTATCTTTTATTCTACAGGCATACATACATACAAAATATGTATGTATTAATCTAAACTATAAATGTGTGTGTATAAATTTGGGAATTATGTTTTATAATGAAGTTCATTGAGGTAGGCAGGTAAGACCAGAGTGAGCTGGAAACCCAAGGCTGATTGCATTTGCCTTATTCACCCAATTTTCCCGGTATACTATACAAATGTCATTTTCTATGTATACTGTGGGGGAAAGGGTTGGAAACCACCGATTTATAATTTTTCAATGGAAAAAAAAATTGAGAGTTAATGGCATTCTTATAAATTATAGTCTTCATAGTAAAAACATGGAGATAAAGTTATCTTTAATTTTATAGCAAAGTATTGTTATGTTCTATAAGGATTTTACATTCTTGTTTTCTAGCAAATGTCCTGGAAACACTTCGAGGTGATGGAAATGTGTTAATAGCAGTGGACACTGCTGGCAGGGTTTTGGAACTTGCTCAACTCCTTGATCAAATTTGGAGAACTAAAGATGCAGGATTGGGTGTTTACTCATTGGCACTCCTAAATAATGTCAGTTATAATGTGGTGGAGTTTTCTAAGTCCCAGGTTTGTTTTCATGTTATCATTTGTAATAAAGATGTTTTCTGCAGAGATTGGGCTTATGGAAAACAATGTGTTAATTGCCCTTTGGATTTTCTTTTTCTCTTGGGGTTGATGATAATAATGTTGGTAATGATGATGATGATGATAAAAACTAAAAATCAACCACTTACTGTTCTGTACATTTTGTGTATTATTTTCATTTAATCCTTATATATCCTATGAAGTAGGTTCTGTTTTTGTCCCCATTTTACAGACGGGGCAACTTGGTTCTCTAATGCTTAGTATCACAATCTGTAAAATGACGGCAAAAGTAGAACCTACTTCATAGGATATAATTGTTAGAATCTGTTTTTCTCTTCCTTTTGGATAAGCTCTTTCTCTTGAAGTAGCAATGTCTGGGGTAAGATATTCATTTAGAACTTATATACCGCCTTCTGAATAAGATTTAAGGTGACTTATAACTGAAACGTAATGCAAAATGAGATTTCTAGGGATGAATTTCTGGGAAGATCTGATGGGGAATAGAAACAGACAATAAGCTGCTTATTAACATGGTACAAATATAAGCAGCCATTGGTGGAAAAAAGACTTTAAACAAGATGGAATTTGAACTCCTTGACTATTGTAGGATACATTGAGGTTTTAATACAGTATTTTCTAATTATTGTCACCTTTTCCCCCCATATTAGGTAGAATGGATGAGTGATAAATTGATGAGATGTTTTGAAGACAAAAGAAATAATCCATTTCAGTTTCGTCATCTCTCTCTATGTCATGGTCTTTCTGACTTGGCTCGAGTACCTAGCCCTAAAGTGGTACTTGCCAGCCAACCCGACCTAGAATGTGGATTTTCAAGGGATCTCTTTATTCAGTGGTGCCAGGACCCTAAAAACTCGATCATTCTAACTTACAGAACTACTCCTGGGACTTTAGCACGTTTCCTAATTGATAATCCTTCTGAAAAAATTACAGAAATAGAGGTAAGTGCTTGTATCTGAACTTTATCTTTTTTCTTTTTTGGCCGCACTCTGTGGCGTGTGAAATCTTAGTTCCCTGACCAGGGATTGAACCCATGCCCCTTGCAGTGGAAGCACGGAGTCTTAACCACTGGACTGCCATGGAAGTCCATGAACCTTATCTTAAAATTGTTTTGGGGGGTACATTATACAAGATGTTTATAACAGTGACCCAAAATAAAACTTGGAGTTGTTTCAGGATTTTTATCTGACTAACAGTAGAGAAGCTTTAATAGCACATATTTCAGAGCTCCTTAATTGGAAACTCTCAGTATTGAACCCTTCCATGGTACCCTCTGGAACCATACCCAGAGAGTATGCATATATGCTGTATTCTTATTTGCTCTTTGAAAAATTCCTTTCACATCCTTCCTGTAATTGAAATCTGGCTATTTCCTAATGATTTCTTTTTCCTGTAGCCTTTTCTTTCATGCTTCGTGTACTTTGGGCGGGGTAGGTATCCTTGTTCTGTGTTGCAGCTTTCAAGCCATTTCTCTTCCCTCTGTAGTTCATGCTGTCAGACTTGAAAATACACTGACCCCTCCTTGTTTCAGACACTGATCTCTTGGTCATTCTCTGTTGTTCATCGGTGACTTTAGACCCTGGTTCACAGTCTTCCAGTCCACTCATACTCAGGACTCTATTCTTGATGACTTTAGCATCCATATGTATGATTTATCCAGTTTTTGGCCCTCTCAGTTCCTTGACACCTTATTTCTTAATGATCTTTTCCTCCACTCCACCTCAGCCATCCCTTCCCATGATCACGCTGTCCACTCCCATGGTCATACCTTTAACCTTGTTATGATCTCCAGATCTCTCAAGCATCCCACTCTGGTCTCATAGCTGACTTTCTCTAGTACTCTCATGCCAACAATTCTTTGGTCCCATTGGGACTTTCAATTCATGAACCTCACCACTTCTGCTAATCATCATTGTTCCATTTTCTGGCTGTGTTGGGTCTTCATTGCTGCGCACAGGCTTTCTCTAGTTGCGGTGAGCGGGGGCTGCTCTTCGTTGCGGTGAGTGGGCTTCTCATTGCGGTGGCTTCTCTCTTGCGGGGCACAGGCTCTAGGCGCGCGGAATTCAGCAGTTGTGGCGCATGGGCTCAGTAGTTGTGGCTCACGGGCTCTAGAGCACAGGCTTGGTAGTTGTGGCGCATGGGCATAGTTGCTCTGCGGCATGTGGGATCCTCCCAGACCAGGGCTCGAACCCGTGTCCCCTGCATTGGCAGGCGGACTCCCAGGCACTGCGTCACCAGGGAAGCCCCATATGTCTAGGGTTCTTTGCCCTCTCACCTTGTTAGGGGTATTTCTTCTGTAGTTATTCTTTTTCTCTCCATTATCTATCACCTTTTCCCTCTACTTGGTGACATCCAAAATAATTTTTACTATTCCTTCTCTACTCCCAAACTTGTTCTTCTCTGAGTCTTCCTCATGTCATGGAATAGCAATGCTTTCCACATATTTATTCAAGCCCCAAATACAGAAATTTTAAAAATGTTCATTGAAGTGTAATATATACTGAAAAGTTTGCATATTGTAAGTGTACAGCGTGATGAATTTTCCCAAATTGAACACACCTGTCTAGCTTATACCCAGATCAAGAAACAGACTATTACCAGTACCCCAGATACCCCCTTTCTGATCCTCCCTATCCTTCCAAGGGTAACCACTATCCAGGCTTCTAATGCACAGATTATTAAAATTTATTTTCAGTTCCTTACTTTTCTCTCACTACCCATATCTAATCCAGGAGCAAGTCCTATTGACTCAACCTCCAGATATATCCTAAATTCGCCTACTTTTCTCCATCTCCACTCCCAATCATCCTAGCCCATGCTAAGTGGTGTTGCCTGGACTGTGCAGTGGTTTTCTAATTGGTTTCACTGTTTTTACTTTAATACTCCCATAATCCTTTCTTCTCATAGCAGCCAAAGACATATCTTTCCCTTTCACTCTGTCTCTGTCTCTCATTTTATTGTGGTAAAGCCACATAACATTAAATTTACCATCTGAACCATTTTTAAGGGTCCAGCACAGCAGTGTTAACTATATGAACATTGGTGTACAATAGATCTCTAGAACTTTTCATCTTGCAAAAAGTTCTGTACCCATTGAACAACTCCCAAAGGCATCTTTTAAAAATTCATCATTTCATGTCATTCCCTTGCTTAAACCCTCAGGTGGCTTCCTTCTACTCTTTGAATAAAATTCACACTCCTTACCTGGGCTTTCAAGATCCCACTGATCTGATCTCCACCCACTTTTCTGACCATATCTCATTCCATTGTCTTTATGCTCAACACTGCTTCACTGCATCAGGGTCTCCTGCCTCTGATGTTCTTCCCAGCTTTGCACTTGGTCACTCCTTGTCATTCAAGTCTGTTTAAAGGTCACCTCCTCAGGTAGGGCTTCTCTGACTACCAGCCTACTACTCAGTTAGTTGCCAACCCATCACATTACTTTATTTTTCCTAGCTCCCATTGCTATCTGATATTTTCCTTTGTTTGTTGTCTTCCTTTTCCTACTACCAACTAGAATACAAGTTCCATGAGAAAGGGATCTTGTTTTTTTATATCCCTAGCACCCAGAACAGTGCTTGGTATATTGAAGGTCCTCAATAAATGTGTTGGTTGAATTCATGAATGACCAAATAGGTGAATAGGCAATAAACCAGATTTCTTATCATGTTAGATAAGAGTTTACTATGTATGGTATTTTTTCATCTACATTTATCATTCTCTAGAGTCAAATCTTACTCATTTAAGAAGAGCAAAAACAGTAAATGAATAAGGATTAATGAATTGGAGTAAATTTGATTAGGAAAAAGGAATAACTTGGAGGTAATACAGTGAAGGACTAGGGAGAAAAACATCTTAGGGTTGACTGTTCTAGGAATCTGTTTTTGAATATAGTCGTTAACTTCAGATACCTTAAATGAAAAATAAGATGGAGAGTAAAATTTATTATACAACAGGCATAAACTAAATCCTGAGGTAAATGTTCTGTCAAAGTTTATTTGTGGTTAAGATAGAGATCTATGTAAATTGCTGAGAGTGTGTACTACAGGAAAATAATGACACTTTTCTAAATTGAACTTATTTCCAAGTAAGCAAATGTGGGATGCCAGGTATAACATGTAAATCACTCTTTCATCCTATATAGTAGAAACACTTGATTTCGGTTTAATTTTTTTTGTTGCTTTTTATTTTAAAATAATTTCAATGTTAACAGAAAAGTTATAAAAAATAGTATGCCCAGATTTCCCAGTTGTCAACATTTTACTGGATTTGCCTTATGACTTCTTTTTATACATATAGACACAATATTAGATATTTTTTTGAAAGTAAGCTGCAGGTATTCCATCATTACCTCTAAACACAGCAGTGTGTATTACCTAGAAACAAGGACTCTCCTGCAAAACTGTTGTATAATACATCCATTGAAATAAGGAAATAAGCACCGATATGATACTACCATTTCATCCACTGACTCCCCTTGACTTTTGGTGAATGCTCCAACAACGTCCTTTATAATTATCCTTTCCTTTTTTTTTTTTTTTTTTGCGGTACGTGGGCCTCTCACTGTTGCGGCCCCTCCCGTTGCGGAGCACAGACTCCGGACGCTCAGGCTCAGCGGCCATGGCTCATGGGCCTAGCCGCTCCGCGGCATGTGGCGGATCTTCCCAGACTGGGCCACGAACCCGTGTCCCCTGCATCGGCAAGCGGACTCTCAAGCACTGCGCCACCAGGGAAGCCCAACCCTTTCCTTTTTTGTTCGGAATCCCATCCAGGATTACACATTGCATTTAGTTGTCATGACTTGACATTTTTGAAGTATATATGTTCTAGATTTCTTTTTCTTTTTACATACAAATATCTATATGATTTTTTTTAAAAAAGAAATGGGGCCAAATTATCCACATATTTTTGAACAGTGAAAGTAGATACAGATTTACTGTATTTAATACTTGGTATTAATAAATTTTCAAATGTTTTTGAATAAATGAATGAATTCTTTTTAATAATTCTTTAATAATACATTATGTATACGTACTTTGATTATTTAATCCAGTGGTTCCCAAAAGTATGGTGTAAGGACCCGTGGAGACTACCTGAGATGCTTTCATGGAGTCCACAGACTGTTTTTCATGATAATATTAAGATGTTATTTGCCTTTTACTGTGTCTACATTTATATTGACGAGTGAAAGCAATGGTGGGTAAAGTGCTGGTGCCTTAGCATAAATCAGGGCAGTGGCACCAAACTGTATTAATCACTGCATTTTTCATTACCACACACTTGTAGTTCAAAAAAGTCAGTTTCACTTAAGAATGTCCTTGATGAAGCAGTAAAAGTTACTAACTTAATTAAATCCTTTTAGTAAAAAGGTTTTTTAAAATAATCTGAGTGCCAATATGTGAAATATACAAAAGCACTTGTGTTGCATACTGAAATATGATGTTTGTCCTGAAGAACACCACTTGTGTAATTGTTTGAGTTGTTGAGTTAAACTAGCCACTTTTTTTTCCCTGAAACACTGGTTTTACTTGAAGTAATGACATAGTTTTCAGACTTGGCTATTTGGCAAATATTTTCCCAAAAATAAATAATTGAGCTTGTGGATCTAAGGAAAACAATTGACAGCATTTCTTGCCTTAATCTGATAAAATTGAAACTTTCAAGTGAAAATGAGAATTTTGGAAAACTTACGCCCGTCACTGTGAGACTGACAACTTAAAAGACTTTTCTGATGAGATTGGTGGTGATATTTGCAAATGTGATTTTTAAAAATATTGTCAATATTTGTAAGATCTGTGTAACTTAGTGAACTAGTATTTTCCAAATAACTACTGCATGAAGTTGCAAAATAATGTACAAATAAAAGATGCAGTCAAAGTGTAAGATAAATCAGTAAATTTTAGTAACAGAGTATAAAAGTTATCGGTATGGTTACAGATTCCACATTACAACTAACCTTTAAGAAACTACCACTTTCTGAGTTTTAATGTAATATCAAAGAAGAATATTCATGAAAAGGCTATTTAAAAATTTTTCCCAACCATTCATCTGTGTGAGGCTGGATTTTCTTCATATACTTTAACCAAAACAATATATTGCAAGAGATTGAATGCAGAAGCAGATGTGAGAATCCAGCTGTCTTCTATTGAGCTAGATATTAAAGAGACTTGCAGAAATGTAAAATAATGCCATACATCTTACTAATTTTTTTTGCTTTGGAAACTATAATTATCTTTTGTAAAAAATGATGTTAATGTTAACATGTAATGAATGGTTTTATTACTTTTTAATGAACAGATAAATATTTTTTAAATCTCTCAGTTTTAATTTCTGATATGGTAAATATTAATAAATATAACCCACAAAACGCAAAAATTATTTGAGGTTCTCAGAATTTTTTTTTTTTGGCTGTGTTGGGTCTTCGTTTCTGTGCAAGGGCTTTCTGTAGTTGCGGCAAGCGGGGGCCACTCTTCATGGGGGTGCACGCCTCTCACTATCGCGGCCTCTCTTGTTGCGGAGCACAGACTCCAGACGCGCAGGCTCGGTAGTTGTGGCTCACGGGCCTAGTTGCTCCGCGGCATGTGGGATCTTCCCAGACCAGGGTTCGAACCCGTGTCCCCTGCATTGGCAGGCAGATTCTCAACCACTGCGCCACCAGGGAAGCCCTCAGTAATTTTTAAGAGTCTAAAAGAGATCAAAAAGTTTGGGAACTACTGATTTAATCATTCCATGTTGATGGATTTTAAAGTTATGTCCAGTTTTTTACTATTACAAACATTGCTGCCATGTACTTTTTTTCTTCATGTTTGTGTGATCATTTCAGTAGGATAAATTCCTAGAAGTAGAAATGCTGTGTTAAACGACAAGCACATTTTTAGTTTTAGATGTTGACAAACTGCCTTCTAACATAGTTGCACTAATTTTCCCAGAGCAGATGAAAGTACCCTTTCCCCATTAGTAATTAGCATTGCCAATTTCATAAATTAAAAGATGGTATTACATTTAAATTTTTTTCAAAGATCATTAGTAAAGTTATATATCTTTTTTTGGCTATTAGTTATTTTTCTTATTTTATAAATTGCTTGTATATCATTTTGTCCTTTTTTGATCTTTTTCTTAACTGATTTGGAAGAGCTCTTAGGACAGAGTGGCTTCTGATAGTCAAATAGTGCTGCAAATAATTTTCTCAGTTTCTTTAAATTTCATGAGATTTAAAATGTCAGAATATTTTTTTCCCTGTCACCATATTTATTCACATTTTCTTGTGGGTTTTATGTCATGTGTAGGTCTCACCTACACCAAATTATAAAAATACTTCTCTGTATTTTCTTTGCCTGATTGGTGATTTTTAGCCAGTTTGATTTAAATTAAACCCATCCTGGAAATGTGACAGCTCAGTTTTAGTCCTAATCTAAATAGGATCTGTAATTGCACATAATGGAAACTTAAATAATTTCAGAGGAAAATTTAGTTTAAAGATGCTGAATCAATTTAGAGATGTGATGTATCTCACACCCCACTGCCTTAACCCCCTAATATTGATATTTCCTTTCATCTGCTATTTTTCTGTAGTTGAGGAAACGTGTGAAACTTGAAGGGAAAGAACTTGAAGAATACTTGGAAAAAGAGAAACTAAAGAAAGAAGCTGCTAAAAAACTTGAACAGTCAAAAGAGTAAGTTGTTTTCAGACAGATTAGAAGTTTATCTAAGTAATTTGATAACTTATTTCTGGACAAAAACGTTTAATTGAAAATATTTAAATTTTCTTTTGACTTTATTACTTTTATTACATCTTTCCAGTGGTGCTAGAATACTAAATCCTTTCAGTGCTAACGTTAATTTACTAACTGGCTGTTAATGCTCTATGTCACGAAATATCAATCCAGTAATATTATCATTATCATTGAATTAATAGTGAATGTTAATTCATTAATAATTTTATAAATATTAATTAAAAGTCTTTTGGGGACTTTATGACCTTTATCTTTTCCCAAACTCCCTTAGGGCAGACATAGATTCCAGTGATGAGAGTGACGTTGAGGAAGATATTGACCAGCCATCAGCTCATAAGACTAAGCATGACCTGATGATGAAAGGTGAAGGTAGTCGTAAAGGAAGTTTCTTCAAACAGGCTAAAAAGTCTTATCCTATGTTTCCTGCCCCAGAAGAAAGAATTAAATGGGATGAATATGGAGAAATTATCAAGTATGTGAGCAAAACAAGTTTTTCTTTCTTACAGATTGGAGGTAGTAACTGTATTGTCATTCTAGCTCAAAGAATTTGGTCTTTCTGGTCATCATGTACTTAGTTTCTGAGTATCTCAGCTTGTAGTTTGAAATATAAAAATAGAAAGGTTGAGGAACATATAGAGAGTTAATAATAAAGGAAAACTGGTAGTTTTATTACTTAGGTATGTGAAATGTTTAAAATGATGATCAGGACTCTTTCATGCCCTCCCCACTTAAAAAGAGGTAAGGGATGTGCATTGGAGAAAAACATGATAGGAAGAACTTTTGATGGCTAAGGTTATGTTAAGTTTGGGAAATGGGTTATGTCTCAAGTAGTGTTGCACACATGTTTTAGTTACAAGAATAGGAGATAGTGTGAGTGGAACCATAGAAAATCTACCAAATCTATACCCACTATTAGAAAAACAACTGAAATCACACATTCTAATCACAGATTTGAAAACACTACTATCCTGAATAAAGATCAGTAAATGTCAACTGCCTTTTAGCATAATGCACGCTGTCTTTCACAATTTGGTTTCTCCCTACTTTTCTATTATATTTCTCTATATTTCTCTTACAGCAGTGTGTGTTCTCCACTCTGGTGGTTCCAGCCTTCTCTCAGTTTCCCCCTGCTCAGCTTTTTCATGTCATGCCTTTACCCATGTTCTTCCTTCAGCTTGGTTCTACCTTCCCATCCCAAGCTTTCAGGCTGCTGAATCTGGCCTCACAAACCACTGGAAAACTTTCCTGTCTCTCCCTTGCCACCGCAACACAGTTAGTTCCCTCTCTTTTACTTTCTTTGTAAATATCTTGAGCCTATGGTCTTAGGTCATCCTTGAATTTAATTAGGAAAATTCTACTGTTTACTTGGCCCTCTAAAATAGTAGGGAGAAAAACTAACAATCTAAACCGTATTGGTGAGTTTGCTTACCATTTCACTTAATTAATGGCCAATCTGTTTATCATATGGACAGTGCTCTTTAGCTTCAATTTTCTTATCTGAAATATGGGGGTAAGAATACAACGAGGTTATGCTTTTGAAGGCACTTAGCATAGAACCTGACTCATAGTAAACGCACTTTAAGTGGTTGCTACTACAGTTGTTATGTGGATTACAGTTGGAGATGTTGGGCTCCTGCAGCAATCTAGATGTTGGGTGACAGAGGCCTGGATTCTCAGGAGTGTGAGGGGATTTGGGGGTAGGGCATGATAAATATAGAGATTAGAGAGAACATTAAAAAAAGTTTGCTTTTTAATTTTAATGTAGAATTCTCTCTGATATTGGAAAATAGTTGTGCTAGTAGTTTGTTGAAATAAAGATGAAGGCTCTTGAGGGAGCTAATGATTTTGTATCTCAGGTTTCTCTGTAATGTGCAAAAATGGAGAGTCATCTGCTTTCGTCGGGCAGGGAAGGAATAATGTGGGTGTCTTAAGGAAACCAAAGGAGATCTGAGATTTATAAGGACTAGAAATTGACAAGAGAAACCACAGAAATTGAGAAAAAGAATTACTGAAACAAATGCAGGGCCAGATTGCAAGAATACTTATGATAGCCACTAAGGTCTTCTAACGATGTGTGTAGGTAGGGCCTTTTCACTCACCCACATGGTGTGTTTTAAAGTGTACTACTCCTTGATGGTCATGAAGAACGTAATACATGCAGTCATCTGATAATTGATATTGTGAAGTTGCACTGACTTTGGATCAAATGTGTATTTGAATCTTGATATATGTGAGGAGTCTAAAAATTATGCCATCTACTAATTAGTTGTATGTATTAAATAATATTGGCTTGCTTGTTACTGCTTCTAATTAGAGACTTTTTATTTAGACCAGAGGATTTCTTAGTGCCAGAACTTCAAGCTACTGAAGAAGAAAAAAGCAAATTAGAGTCTGGCCTGACAAATGGAGATGAACCCATGGATCAGGATTTATCTGATGTTCCTACTAAGTGTATTTCTACAACAGAATCTATAGAAATAAAGTAAGTGCTCTTGTTGCATTTTGAGCATAGATTAGGAGGTAAAATTTCAAGCGCTTGAGTCACATAATTTACATTCTTTCAAAAGTGAGATTTCTGAATATCCTCTAGTAAGTTTGTGCTTTTAAAATGTAATTTTTTTCTTCTTGTGAAGTATGGTGTTTTTTTTCCCTTCATTAATGATATTTGAATGCCAAAATGAATTGGTGGTGAGGAGGGGGTTAAACTTTAAATTGTACATGTATGTGAAAAAACATTCTTTCTGGTCTTTCTAGTAAGTCTAGTAGCAGGTGAGCTTATATAATTCCAAGTTTAATTTTTCTAAACTCTTGTTTAATAAAATAAACTCCTTGACTCAAACATCTCTGCGAGTGCATTAACATCTTAAAAATACCACTGTGTCTTAAAAATACCACTGTGTCTTAAAAATAACCACTGTGCCTTAAAAAATTGTGAACCTTTTTTTCTCTATTTAGTGCAGTTAACACCAGTAAATGATATTTTGGAATATAATTTTTAAAGTTATCAGAGAGCAAAGTGGCTTTTTGTCTAGTGGTATCATCTAGCATACATTCTTGGGTATGGCTAAAAGCTCAATAATACATATTAACAATATAACACGTGTATTCCTCAAATCCTCATTCTACATATTGATACATTTCTTTCCTGATGATAAAAGCCATTAAAAACCTAATTTTAGAATTAACTTACCAGAAAAGTAAGCTTGAATAATCATGTAATTACAGAGCCAGGGTTACTTACATAGACTATGAAGGACGCTCTGATGGGGATTCCATTAAAAAAATCATCAATCAGATGAAACCACGACAGTTGATCATTGTCCATGGACCACCAGAGGCCAGTCAGGATCTTGCAGAGTGCTGCCGTGGGTTTGGTGGGAAAGATATTAAAGTGTACATGCCAAAGCTACATGAAACAGTCGATGCCACTAGTGAAACTCATATCTACCAGGTAAGTATGCTGGCATTTGAGCCACATAGAAATAAGTACTTTTTGTTGCAGATTAGGACAGATAGATTAGGAATACGGTGGTGAGTGAAACAAATGTGGTCCCTTGTCCTAGCAGATTTTATAGTCTGTGGGGCTTGTAACAAGGAAATAGCATTTATTATACTGTTATACCTCTGATAGAGGAAGTACAGGATGCTATGAGTGTATAAAGAGGGAGATTCCAACCCAAATTTGGGAGGTTTAGAAACAGTTTCCCAGAGGAAGGGATAACTAGGCTGAATCCCGACGGCTATTTAGATGGGTTGTCAGGGTG
This sequence comes from Aethalodelphis obliquidens, assembly GCF_003676395.1. Taxonomy (NCBI): domain Eukaryota; kingdom Metazoa; phylum Chordata; class Mammalia; order Artiodactyla; family Delphinidae; genus Aethalodelphis; species Aethalodelphis obliquidens. The sequence continues at coordinate 16,613,219 of NW_020837965.1, forward strand.
GCATATAGAGTGGTAAAGAGAGGGAGAAAAAGTGTTCCAGGCAGAGGGAACAACATTTGTGAAAGTATAGAGGTGAGGGGAATGGGGAGTGTTTAGGAATTCAGAAGTTTTCTAAAAATTCACGGATGTTAAGGTTCTATTCCTAATTGAAAAAAATGGAGACAGGTATAGAAAACAGGAATGGCACGGAGGAAGGCTTGATTAACTCATATCTGGTAGTGGGAGATGGTATCAGGTAAGGCAAGAGTGGTGTCTATATTTGTTTGGAAAAAATGGATTGGAATTCACCAGGCAGCAGCGTCATTCTGGGCAGAACAAGAGGAAGCAGCGTTCCAGGAATATGGAGGTGTGAAACTGCGTGGTATATTGAGGAAACCCTAAGCCATTCAGTACTCCTGAAGTAGCATCAGGTCCTAGGGATGAGACTGATCAGTGGTTCTCCACCCCGGCTACACATCTGGAGAGCTTTGGGGGAGTCAAGGGCCTCAATGTTCTGGCCTTAGTCTCACCAGTTATATTAGAATCACTGGAGGTGGGACCCTGGCATTAATGTTAAAAAAAAAAAAAAATTCCCCTGTGGTCCCAATGTACAGTCAAGGTTAAGAACCTTAAGAAAGTAGACAGGGGCCCTATGATTTTACAGGCCATTAGGTCATTACCAGTTACAGTGAAGATCAGATGAATGAAAGATTTTCAAATTTTAATACACAGTACTAGAGTTAGAAAATAATAATAGGTCATATTTAATTGTTAAGTTATACTCTTTGGGCATTGTTTCTCTCCCTCCCCTCTGCATCATATCTAGGTGAGATTAAAAGATTCACTTGTCAGCTCCCTTCAGTTTTGTAAGGCAAAAGATGCTGAATTAGCTTGGATAGATGGTGTCTTAGACATGAGAGTTTCCAAAGTGGACACAGGAGTTATTTTAGAAGAAGGAGAACTAAAGGATGACGGAGAAGACTCAGAAATGCAAGTGGATGCTCCTTCAGATTCTAGCGTTATAGCACAGCAGAAGGCCATGAAAAGTCTGTTTGGAGACGATGAGAAAGAAACAGGTGAAGAAAGTGAGATCATTCCTACTTTGGAACCCTTACCACCTCATGAGGTAAAAAGCATGTGCTGCTTCTCTCTCTCCTTTAATTTGTCATCCTTTGAATGTTTTTTTAAATGTTTTTAACCATTTAAAATATGTCATATATGGGCTCATTTTGGAGTTTAAAAAAAATTACTCAAGATATGTCTCAGTGTGCGTGCGTATGACCTCTATGGCTAGAGAATGATAACGATAGTAAGGAAACCTGTAGCAGATCTTCTTATAAGATACATAATTGTTTCATGATTTGTTTTTCAGTATGGATTTTTAAATATTAAGTTTGATGATTGTGAGGGTCATCTACCTGCTTCCAGTCAGGAGATTTATAATTTTCTAAGAATGTCATACTCTTGTACTCCATTTTTGTGTGTTATTGATTCAACTTAACCACTTTTGGTTTTGATGCAGTTAGAAATCATTTACTTCCTATAGGAATAGTTTTAATCTAGTATTTTATTTACGTGTTCTCAAGAGATAGCTAGTTAACTGGCAGAGCTTCCAGGTAATTAACTTACAGCAATATTAAAACTATATTATGAGAGTCTGACACAACTGTCAAGTGATGTCTTTGGCCCTTCTATGCAGTAAAGAATGGAGAGACGGCCTCTGTCATTGGATTCCCTTCAAGTACAACAAAATTGTGGGGAGGAATTAGGAACTTTCTTCTCTCTGTGCTAAAGCTGGCGCGCGTCAAAGCAACTTCAGAGCATATGTCCTCTATGGCTAGAGAATATATTCAAAGCAGCGGCATTAGGTTGAACCGCTTGCCTTTCTGATTCTAAAACCCACGCATTCACTGTGAGGGAGGAAGGAAAGTGGAAGTGGGATCAGGGGAGAATTATCCTCTGAACTGTATACAAAGGACTGGGATCTGGAAAATGATTTTTTTTGTTCGGTTCTGCCTACTCGCACTCTAGTTGACCCCCTTAGGCAAGTGGGGGAGTGAAGAGCATAACATTATCAAACGGTGTTCTGTTATTGTGAGGCACGACTAATAAAATTGATTGTGAAACATTCAGAAAATGTGAAGGGCTTTGTAATGTAAAATAATGAGGTAAAATTCAGACTAACAACTTGGAATGTGATTTATAGTCTTGAAATGATCTGTCAAAGGAATTCAGGGGATAACAGGAAATATCTTAGAGATCATGTGTTATTTCACTTTATTCAGTACAACTGTGTGTCTGGTGTTTTATTTGAAGTTCTTCTTTCCCCTTTAACCTTATCTAAGGTTCCTGGACATCAGTCAGTTTTTATGAATGAACCAAGACTGTCGGACTTCAAACAAGTTCTTCTAAGGGAGGGGATCCAAGCTGAGTTCGTAGGAGGTGTACTCGTTTGCAACAATCAAGTAGCAGTCCGTAGAGTAAGTGTGTTTTTAAGAAGGGCTGAATTGAACAGATGCTCCTGATGTTTAGTTATTTTGAATTCTATAATGCTTGATTGAATTAATTTTACAAACTGGAGATCAGTAATTTATAGTGAAGACATCACATTTATAGTGATGACCTTGATGACTTTTAAAAGTGACTCTCAAAGACGTGATATATAATTTTATTGTAAATTTTTATTATTTGACTCCTGTGACATTTATGTGTCTATGTAAAATTCATGGCTTGAATATTATATCCATATTCTGTGAATCAGAGCAGTCCATTTCCTAATCAGTCATAGAGCAATCTAGTTAATATATTTTGGTTATTATGTCTGCATATTAATGGATAGAAAGTCTGCTAAATAACTTATTTTTTTACTTGGTTTCTAGACGGAAACTGGACGCATTGGATTAGAAGGCTGCCTTTGTCAAGATTTTTATAGGATAAGAGACCTTTTATATGAACAGTATGCCATTGTGTAAAGGACATGATGTCAAGAAGTATCTGTTTGACCTTTCTAAGAAAAAAGGATTCTTACTCTAAGCTTTTGCATTTTCATTTTGTAACATACAAAAAGAATCTGCCAGAAAAACTTAACATGCATTAGATTTTTAAAAATGTAAATAGAAACCATATTGCTAATGCTGAAATGAGCATGCTACCTTTTGGCTTTCAGAGTGAGAGATCCTTACAAGTGTGCAGGCCCTGGAGTTGAAGGTGATTGGCTTCTTTTAGAGACCCCTTATTCTAGAAGGGCTTGTTACTTGAATAAAACAATGCAACTTAGCAAACCAGTTCATGGCCTTAGAGAAACATGTTTGCATGAATTCTTGCAAACTGTTTCTTATATTTTCTGGAATGAAAAATGAGAATTTATCTTAAAAAGATGCACTATAAGAAAACCCTGATGAAACAGTTTTTTGAGCCTATGTATTTAAAAAACAAAAAAAACAGAGTGTGTGCTGTAATTCTTTTGAATTCCTGTATGCAGTTTTCTTCACAGGGAGCTTATCTACTCCATGCCTACATTTCCCAGTAATTCAGTCTACTGTGAGATGGTACACATTTGGTTCAGAAACCAGTTTTTATTTCTCCCATTTCCTTTTTTATCAAGATTTTGTTGTTGTTGTTCAGCTTGAATTATAACACCATCATTTGAATATACATAATTCAGAAAAACTCCTTGACGTGTTCTAGTCTTAAAGGTCCTGCATACATTTTAAACACATCTTAACTATCAGCTAGGTTACTGTACTGGAGACTGTTTTGTGCTTTGCTTTTAGGGAAACAAATGTTGAACCTCATATTTTTATAAGGTAGCAGTATAATTAAAAGGTGTAAAGGTCTTCATCTCTTAGGCTTGCTTTCTCCTAAGGTTGCCCAAGCAGTGGTTGGATTTTATACACATTACTACAGAAATAATACTGAAGTTGAATAAGGCCATCCATTCTATGTTCATCTCTTTCTTGGGGCTAGCATCCCTGATACAGTATAAACCACTTGTGTTTAAGAGTAAAAACAGTATATGCAGTTCTCATTGAACTTAAAAATGAAAGTCATGTCACCCTATTGTAATCTGTGGGTGCTTTTTTAGAATGTAGCTTAATCACGACAGACCTTGATGTTTATTTTCTTATTTAAACCCTACTCTTTACACTTAAGCATTTTTAGAAGGGTCAGATTTCTTGTTTAACTTATATGGAACTATGTATAATACAACCCAGTGATATCAGACAAGAATTAATATTTCACTCTATTTCAAATGCTTAGAAAGCTTTTATTGTGAGTTAAATTGCTAATGCAAAGTTTACAGCCTTCTGGTACTGAAAACCAGACACACAAAACAAGTTACAGACGATGAAGATAAAGAGTATGTTTTCTTTGCAGAGCTTTGAAAAAAAAATCACTTAAACTCTTACTACTGAATAGAGTAAGCCTAGAATCCTATTTATATTCGAGGGGAAAGAAAGTCTGCATTTGTTCCATGGCTTAAAGCATCTGGTTATACATATTACATTGCAATAGTGATATTGAAAAATTGTCTCTTGCCTAGCATTTTTATTGTCCTATGCACAGGAATTAAATTTTAAAGTACTGCTTGAAGATGGCTGTGCTAACTAATGTCAATGCAGGAGCAATATTTTTACCTGTTTCTAGATGACAGTATTACTAAAATTTCTAAAATGAAGGCATTTGTTTAGTCTCAGTTACTTAAGAAAAATATAAATTTTAAAAAGGACTCTGAGGTAAATCATGAACTCAGAGGCACTTTCAGGTCGTCATTGCGCAGAGGCAAAATAAATACAATGGACCATCAGCTGATAGCTATAATTTGGTTAAAAAGAAATTTTGTTGTAATATTTGTGGCAGTGGGATTATAAATGTCAAGTATCATTGCAAACTTTCTATATTTTCATGAACCAGTAGGTGGCCTGAAACAGAAGTGAGAAAATGTTTTCTAAGGAGGGCCTTTACCTTTTTTAAAAAATTTGAGATACGATTCACATACTTTTAAAGTTCACTCTTTTAAAGTTACATTTATTATTATTTTTTAGTATATTTACAGAGTTGTGCAACCATTACCACCATCTAATTCCAGAATACTTCATCGCCCCAAAAAGAAACTCGGTACCCGTTAGCAGTCACTCCCCATTCTCGCTTCTCCTCAGCCCCAGGCAAGCATTAATCTATCTTCTGTCTCTATGAATTTACCTATTCTGAACAGTTCATAAAAATGGAATCACACAGTATGTGGCCTTTTGTGTCTGACTTCTTTCACTTAGCATAACTTTTAAGATTCATTGATGCTGTAGCATGTATCAGTATTCTTTTTATGGCTGAATAATATTCCATATAGATATACTGCATTTTGTTTATCCACTCATCAGTTGAGAGACATTTGGTTTGTTTCCACTTTTTGGCTATTATGAATAATGCTGTTATGAACATTTGTGTACAGGTTTTTTGTATGGGCATATGTTTTCGATTTGGGGAGGCATATACGTTAAGAGTAGAATTGCTGGGTCATATGGTAACTCTGTGTAACCTTTTGGGAAATTGCCAGACTGTTTTCCAAAGTGACTGCACCATTTTACATTCCTATGTCCTCTGCAACACTGGTTACTCACCATCTTTTTTATTTTAGCCGTTTTAGTGTGTGTGAAGAGGTATCTCATTGTGGTTTCGATTTGCATTTCTCTAATGACTGATGATTTTGAGCTTCTTTTCTGTACTCATTGGCTGTTTGTATATCTTCTTCGGACAAATGTCTGTTCAGATCCTTTGCCTATTTTTAAATTGGGTCATTTATCTTTTTATTGTTGAGTTAAAGAGTTTTTTATACACTCTGGATACTAAATCCTTATCATATGTATGATTTGCAAATTTTTTTTCCCATTCTGTTTGTTTTTTCACTACCTTGATAGTGTCCTTTGAAACACAAAAGTTTTTAATTTTGATGAAGTCTTAATTTATCTGTTTTATTCTCTGGTCCCTTGTGCTATTGGTGTCATATCTTAGAAGCCCATTGCTTTTTTTTCCCTGAGAGCTTTATGGTTTAATATAGTTCTTACATTTAAGTCTTTGATCCATTTTGAGTTAACTTTTATGTATGATATGAGGTAGGGGTCTGATTTCATTCTTTTGCATTTAGGTATCCAGTAGCCCAGCATCATTTGTTGAAAAGACTATTTCCTCATCAAATTTTCTTGCCACCTTTGTTGAAAATCAGTTGCCCATGAGTATACGGCTTTGTTCTTGGATTCTCAATCGTATCTCACGGATGTATACATCTATCCTTATGCCAGTATTGTTTTTAATACTGTAACTATGTATTAAATTTTGAAATTGGCAAGTGTACATCCTCCACCTTTTTTCTCTTTCAAGATTGTTTAGGCTGTTCTGGTTCCCTAACATTTTCATATGAATTTTAGAATCAGTTTATCAATTTCTGTAAAAAGGCCACTCACTTTTAATAGGAAAAAAAAGGTACTTGAAATTTAGAGCTTAAAATCTTAGAATGTTATGGCTGAGAGGGACTATAGAATTCATCTAGTTCAACACGCTTATTTTAGTATTGAATGAATGGGCCTATGGGAGGTAAGGGGTTTGCTTGAGTCAGATAGCTGGTCAGAGACAGAGTTGGAATTGGAACCTAGCCTTCATAGAATCCGTTCATTTTATATTAAATGAATGAATCTAGAATCCTTATAGAATCCATTGATTCAATACTAAAATAAGTATGTTGAACTACATGAGTTCTGCAGTTCCTCTCAGGCATAACATTCTGAGATTTTAAGCTGTAAATTTCAACTACTTTTTTCCTTGCACTGCTGTGCTGCTTCGCTTCCTTAGTTATATTCACTTTGCTTAGGGGGAATATGTTCAGTTTATCTGCTCTCAGAACAGCATCTGGCAGCTGTTACTTAGGACAATAGCCTGCTGAGAGAGAGACTGCTTCCATTCTGTGTGATGGCCAGTGAAGGTGGGGAGGGCGGGGAGAGAAAGGGTAAATGTCACCTTCTGTACCTTTCTTTGGTTTTAAGGTTCTAGAGTTTTATCACACGGTTATTGTCCTTTAAGTATTGATGAACTCATTACCACTTAAGTCAAAGGGTGTAAATAGTGGTTAGTAATTCAGTGATTGAGAGGTTGATTGTTTGCTTGTTTGTTTGCGTGGTGGTGGTTCTCTGCCACCCCTAACCCCTTCTTTATTCAGCCATTTGATAACTACAAAGTGGATGGCTAAGTGACGATGCAGTGCGAACTAGAGAAGGAATCTTCAGATCTGCCTACCTGGGCAGGGATCAAGGAAAAGTTTTTTTCCTTCTTCTTTTGCTTTTCTTTCACTCTAACCACGTGAATTGTGTTTGTGAGAAAATACCCCAAATTGTCACAGTAAAAACCCAGGACTTTGCTGGAAATGAGGGTATCTTGGCTTCTCTCTCCTGTTGGTCCCCCCTCCTCCCCGCCCCATTCCCACACAGCTCTATTTTTTTGGTGCTTTTTCCTTCACTACTCAAGCCCATTTCATTTTAGTTCTTGAAGTCAAAATGTGATTTCGAGGAGCAAAATAGGAGTTTGGAGAGTTTTAAATCTCTCCTCATTGTAGTTGAAGAGAACCGAAAGTGTATGTGCTTCTTTTGTGACATTGTTAATGGAATTCTATGGATCCTACTCAAACATTTGATAGTGAGTGATAGTTTCAAGCAGGGAATACACAAAGGATTGATAAGGACGTACTACATCGCTTTCTGAGGTTATTTTAATGTTCAATATCCAATTTATTGTGTGCATTTCCTTTTTCTTCTTGACACAATTTTTTTTTTTTTTTAAAGGCACCTCTAATTGTACATTCAAAACTAGTGAAGTCCTTCAAACAAATCTCTATGGGAAGCTGTTTTTATTCTAAGGGTGCTGCCTGCTGTCCTTGTTTTAAATATTTTTGGAGCTCTCATTTCTCTTCAGATTCATTTACCGAGCTTATGAGAAATGTAATTTATCTTAGAAACACATGTGGTCTTGGCCCAACATATGCCATTACCATTTGACTCTAAATGACCACCCCCCCAATATTTAAAAGCTCTTCTTTTATGGACAGACATTTGGTATCATAGGAGATTTTTTATATTAAAAAGTTATCTATTAAAAACCAAACTATAATGAAAATAAAAGCAGTGGAATATACCAGAAATCATAAAGATGCTGTCATTCCCAACATCATCAGTAGGTCATTGTTCAGGTTAAATTTCCTACTCAAGTATCAAAGGATGTATGTCTCTAATGAGATTATGGAAATCCTCTATCAGTTATAAGAAAAACAAATTACCTAAATGTATAGGATTCAGATTCTCAAGGTTTTTCAATATCTCCCATATGTAATTTTTTCCAAGGAGACAGACTATTGTAGGAAGAAAGAAGTTATGTTTAATGAGAAAGATTCAGAACATTGTGCATTTTTAACTATTAAGCAGAATCTTATATCTACATTATTGCCCATTAAAAAAAACTTCTTTCACATTTATTTCAAATATTCTTTTGAATAGTTTTACCTGAGATAAGGAAACCATTAAGCAGAGATTTTTCTAGTATAAAAACCAGTGTAATAAATTCATAATAGCTAAAAGACCACTTGTGTGTGTCTTATTTTCTAACTTATTATTTTGAAATAATTTTAAACTGACAGAAAAGTTACAAGAATAGTTTAAAAGATCCTATATATCATTCCCTAGGTTCCCCTGTTGTTAACATTTTGCCGTATTTATTTATCATTCTATCTATATATACATATTATTTTTTGAATGGTTTGATACTAAGTAGCAGTTATGACGTCCCATTAGCCATAAGCACTACAGTGTGTATTTTTTAAAAACAAGGACTCTCCTGCATAACTACACTACTTCCATCAAAGTCAGGAAACCAATGTTGATGAAATTCTGCCATTTAATCCACAAACCCCGTTCACATGTTACCAGTTAGTCCAGAATGTCCCTAAAATAACCCTTTCCTTTTTGGTCTAGGATCCAGTCCAGGATGATGCATGTGTTTAGTTATGTTTTCCCTTCAGTCTTCCTCAATCTGGAAGACTTCCTCAGTTTTTCCTTTTTTAAAATTTATTTTTTTATGACCTTGACATTTTTGAAGAGTGCCGATCAGTTACTTTGTAAATGGCCCTTCCTTTGAGTTTGTCTGATGTTTCCTCATGATTAGATTCAGGTTATGGGGTTTTGACAGGAATACTAGAGAAGTAAATGATGCTTTGTTCTTCTCTGCATTATATCAGGAAGCACATAGTGTCAATTTTCCCCATTACTGGTGATGTTAATTTTTCATGGTTATGTTTCCAAGGTTTCTCCACTGTCAAGTTAATAAATATTTTGTGGGGAGCTACTTTGAGACTATGTCAATATCCTGTTCTTTATAAATATTTATCCTCTAGTTTTAGAATCTATTGATGATTCTTATCTGAAGAAATCAGATAAGATTGCCAAAAGGTGATTTTCTTATTACACTGTGGCTTCTACATTTATTTGACATTCTAGTGTAAGCACATTCTCTTCTCCCCCATTTGTTTGTTCATTATTTATATTGGTGTGGAACATGGATTCTGTTTTATAATCTACAAACTATCGTGATTCATGTTGATGCTACAGTTTTCCTCGATTTGGCTAAGTGGGAGCACTTTTAAGCTGGCTTCTGTGCTCTTTTGACATGGTCTCAGGTTCTTTTTTGTTTGTTTTAATTGTGGTAAAAAACATAATATTAAATTTACCATCTTAACCTTTCTTAAGTGTACAGGTTCAGTAGTGTTACGTATATTCACGTTGTTGTGCGACAGATCTAGAACTTTTTTATTTTGCAACACTGAAACTCTATACCTGCTGAGCACTAATGTTCTCGCTTGCCTTCCCGCAGCCCTTGGTAATCACCTTCCTACTTTCTGTCTCTATGGTCTGATTGCTTTAGATACCTAATGAGTGGAACAGTACAGTAGGTGTCCTTTTGTGAGTGGCTTATTTGACTCAGCATACTGTCCTCAAGGTTCATCCATGTTGTAGCATGTGACAGGATTTCCTTCCTTTTAAAGGCCGCATAATATTCCACCGTCTGGTTGTACCACATGTTCTTTATCCATTCATTTGTTGATGGACATTTGGGTTGTTTCCACCACTTGGCTCTTGTGAATCATGCTGCAGTGAACATGGGTGTGCAAATATCTCCTTGAGATCCTGCTTTCACGTCTTTTGGATACATATCCGATGAGGCTGCTGGGTCATATGGTAATTCCATTTTTAATTTTTTGAGGATTTCCATACTGATTTCCATAATGGCTGCACGTCCCCATGGCTCTATGAGCACTTCCTAACTTTCAGTCACCACAAGATGTTCCATCTTGCATTTTCACTACCCCAGTCCTGGGATCAGCCATTTCTCCAGAGTCCTGGTTCACTTTAGTGGAGAATGTCACTTAGAACCAAGATTTGGGTGCTCACTTGTGCTCATTGCCACGGTGCTATCATTGCTACCAGGTCCTCAGTATACAATTAGGAAATATCTACGTCTATGCTTGTTTCCTCATCATCCATCCCTCTATGTTAAAAACCACAAGTTCACACTGATCTCCAGTTCCACCTCTACTCCACAAGGTTTATTCTAGCCTTCCCTCTCTTCATATTTGTACCTCCTTTACCCTATAGTAAAAACAGGGGCTCCCATAATCTTCAATATAGTCACTTATTTGTTCACTCCCCTGTAATTAATCAATTTTTGACCATGGGGCTGGCTGATTTGCTTGAAGCCCCCTGCACACAGCTGCCACAAGAACAGAGTTTCCTTCTATTCCTCGCTCCATGGCAGCACCTGCCAATTGAACCCCATAGCAGGTATTTTAAAGAAGGCACCTTTGGCCTCGACAGATGTTCTGTTCCGGTTTACATGATGGTCCAGCAATGGTGAAATAAGCACAGATTCCGAGGCTTTCTACTTTGGATGGGACTTTATAGTCTTTGGGTATTTGTCTTGGTTATTTTGCTACAACATTTTCCTCATTGTTTCCTACTCTAGAGTTAAGCCAAAGTAATGGTCACTGTGGAGTGGGGTTAGTGGAGGAGAGGATGAAAAGGAAGGAGGTGGAAACCCCATCTCAGGGGAGTAGCGGGTCTGGCAAGAGGATACCACACATGGCGATCACAATCCAAAATGCTGTCTAAGCAAAACACATTAGCAGTTAAAGCTCTTAAGATCTGTATTAATATTATTTTAGAACTGTCCTTGCAAAAAAAACTTTGCCTGTCATTTCATCATTTGGATCATCCACGCCCTTAACTCTTAAGCTTTAGGAGTGTCATGACCAAGTTCACTATACTGAGTAGTGCTGAGGTGTTCTTTTATTAAACAGTCAGTTATTCTTCAATCTTAACAATTTGGAGTGGGAGGAATAATATGCCCCTGGACAAACGATTCCTCAGTAAGCTTAAGATGGAGTCCAGTTATGTAACAAATGTGGAACCTGTATAATAATTACTAGAACTTAATCCTACCAATGGGAAAATGGAGTCTATGGCCATAATTATTTCCATTTTAGAGATGTGGTTCATCTAATGGGAATAATTGCGCAAGTGCTTTTTTACTAAAAAATAACTGAGCCCCTATCGTAGTAGCTGACACTGAGTATTTTCTATGTACCAAATACTGTGCCAAGTACTTTATATGCATTGTCTCATTTAACCATAATGATCATGGTCAGGATGGACACTGTCATTACCCCATTTTACAGATGTGGAAACTTAAGTTTATGGTCTGTTATTAGTCTCCCAATTCTGACACATAATAGGCATTACAGATATATCATTAGAGTTCTTTAGTGTTTTTTTGTGTGTTTTTTTTTGCGGTACGCGGGCCTCTCACTGTTGTGGTCTCTCCCGTTGCGGAGCACAGGCTCCGGATGCGCAGGCTCAGCGGCCATGGCTCACGGGCTCAGCTGCTCCGCGGCATGTGGGATCCTCCCGGACCGGGGCACGAACCCACGTCCCCCGCATCAGCAGGTGGATTCCCAACCACTGCGCCACCAGGGAAGCCCCAGAGTTCTTTAGTTTTGAGTACCACTTTGTGTGGATTGGGCCAGTTACTTTAAATCTTAGCGCTTCAAATACATGGGGATGGTAATGGTACCATTGCCTAGGGTTGCATGAGGATTAAATAATATGAACCATGCAAAGCATGTGGTGTGTCTGGCACATGGTAAAAGCACCTCAATACATGTTAATAATTATTTAGTGCCACTTTCACATCCATCACCTCATTCAATCTTTATTACAACCCTAAAGGCTACCTGTCACCTCATTTTTACAGAAAAAGAAACTGGCTCTGGGGTGTCTAAGTGGCTTATTTAAAGTCACGTAGCTGATCAATAGTGAATCGGGTGCTTTTACCACTTGATCTACAAAAATGCTCTAATATTTATCCATTTAGCTTCTAGAGAAGGATCCTTCAAAGTAACTTCTAATGTATTACTCACAGGTTACTCTAAATAACAGTGGAATTTATACCACATGACCTAATGTAGATCAAAGACGTTTTTATCTTTAGACATTTTCTAAGACAATTTAAATGCAGCAGACTTTCTGATTTGGTCAAGGTGATAATGCATTAATCTAAAGATACTGAATCTTTTCTTATCTTTACTGGTGATGTTATTCCCCATAGAATTACAGAAAACAGACTTCCCTTGGTCAAAATGAAAAAACCCACAAGCTGCATGAGAATCTTGGGATATATTTATCCAGGAATGCTTATATATTGATTCCAAAAAGCCACTTAACACTTTACTTTAAAATCTTTATGGATAAGTGGGAGAGATGGGGGTTGGGTGAGATTTAGTCAAGTGGGTTTCTAACCCTTCTGTAGCCATTTCTAAAAGCTGCTCATTGATGGACATGTGCTAGTCTGAATTAGCAGGCTCTGTCCTCATCTTACATGCCATTTTTATAAATTTTCTAGTTCAGGATATTGGTGGTAGGTTAAGACAATTTGCAAATGACCTGCCACTAGAAGAAATAGCTCTTGTATGATAAGATAACATTGGTACCTAAAGGGATCCTGACAAGTTTGGACAATGGGTGAAATCTGAGAAAATGAAATTTCACCTGTCTTTCTAAACCAATGGCACAAATATATAATGGAGAGAAAACCCTAGCCTAGGATTCTAAGTTTATAAAGAAGCTTTTCAGGGATTTCCCTGGCAGTCCAGTTGTTAAGACTCTGCGCTCCCAATGCAGGAGGCACGGGTTCGATCCCTGGTTGGGGAACTAAAATCCTGCATGCTGCACAGCATGGCCAAAAAAAAAAAAAAATGGCATTTCAGTGGACTATAAGCTGAGTATAAAGATAACTGTCAAAAAAGGTAATGACTTAGGGCCGTATTACTAATAGACACATGGACTTTGTAATTACTAAGACAGTGTTTAAAATAAAGATGGTGATGGACCTGCTACTTCATTCTACTGGTAAGACTCCACTTAGTTCAGAATACATTTTTCTCCCTCCCCCCCTTTTGTTTTTACTTTCCCTTCTACTATTTAATAAATGCACATGATAGGAAATTTGGAGGGTGCAGAAAAGCATAAAGAAACAGGAAAAAGCCCTAAACTAAATGTAGTACTTTTATCATTTTGGCCTATTTCCATCTCTTTCAATAAAATGTTTATGTAATACGTATACGATTTTGCCCTTGTCTCTAGAGAAGAATTTCCCAGGTTTATAAACATCTTTTTTTTTCCTTTTTTTTTTTTTTTTTTTTTGCGGTACGCGGGCCTCTCACTGTTGTGGCCTCTCCCGTTGCGGAGCACAGGCTCCGGATGCACAGGCTCACAGGCTGGGCCCATGGCTCACGGGCCCAGCCGCTCCACGGCATGTGGGATCCTCTGGGACCGGGGCACGAACCCGTGTCCCCTGCATCAGCAGGCGGACCCTCAACCGCTGCGCCACTGGGGAAGTCCGTATAAACATCTTTTAATGGCTTCAAATATTCCATCATATGGCTGTATCATTATTTACTTAGCTCTTCCCAGTTTTTGGATGGTTTCCAATTTTTCTCTATAATCTGAAATGTATACAGATTTATTCATAAAGTCATGCATCATGGTGATGATATTAGTACTAGCTCATAATTGCAAACAGCCTAAGTACCACTCTTTACGGACATTAATATCTGAATTAGGTCCAGAGGAGAGTAACCAGCTTGTTGAATGGCCTGGAAACCACTGCAAATAGAAACTGAGAATATGGGTTGGAGTATGCAATAGGGCTCATTTTTTGGAAAAGAGGGTACCTTACAAAGAAATGAGCTAAGGATCTTACTAAAAGCATCCAAGTCAACTGACTGTCAGGTAAGTTGCTGTGTTCTTCAGTTTCCCAGTAGTGACCTGGCTTTATGTACTCAATGTGCAGTCAATGCCTTTTCTTTGGAGAAGAAAAGTAACGTCTTCAACATTCAACAACTAAATGAGAGCATCAGTGGTATACCCACCACCAACCCCCAAACATAACTGTTCCAAGAATTTGCTTCCAGTGCCAGTATCTTCTATGTGAATTATCTATCTTTCCTTCTCTTGCTGCCTTTCCCCCTCCCAAGGTTTCTCTGTCAAAACTTATGACATTACATTTGACCCTGACTGTCCTGGGGGAACCAGGAAAAATTTTTTTTAAGATTTGTTAGAACTGTCACTCTCTACATTATTGCTAGTAATTATTAAAAATATGTTTCACGGGCTTCCCTGGTGGCACAGTGGTTAAGAATCCGCCTGTCAGTGCATGGGAGACAGGTTCGAGCCCTGTTCCGGGAAGACCCACATGCCACGGAGCAGCTAAGCCCGTGGCCACAACTACTGAGCCTGTGCTCTAGAGCCCACGAGCCACAACCACTGAGCCTGGGTGCCACAACTACTGAAGCCCGTGTGCCTAGAGCCCGTGCTCCACAACAAAAGAAACCACCGCAATGAGAAGCCCGCACCACAACCAAGAGGAGCCCCTGCTCGCCGCAACTAGAGAAAGCCTGAGCACAGCAACAAGGACCCAATGCAGCCAAAAATAAAATAAATTAACAAAACCATGTTTCACAGTGGGAAAAGGCAGAGCACACGAGCAACTGTACCAAACTTACCCACAAACATCAGCCTCCTGCAGCCACTCCTAGAAGCAGCAGTGCTTTAGTCTTGGGTGAATTCTTCATTCCATGACTTTGGTTTCCTGAAAAATCAGGTCAGTATAAGCATATTTTTCTTCCAATTGCTCAGAAAGGATTAATATCTTTTGGCAATCCTATGGAAATCGATGAAGGACAACAGAAATATAAGCTGTTAACAATAGTATGCTATACACTAATACACCAGGGAGAGAAAGGATCTGTGTTTCCATTGATCCAGACTGAAGAGGACTATTATTGAACACTTACCATGTGTCACACACTTGCTCTGCATTACTTTTATTTAACCCTCGCAGCAGCCAGATTTAACAAGTTACCCCCCTGTACAGATGAGGAAGTGAAGACTCAACGCTAAGAATTTCCCAGGTGTCAATCACTAGTAAATAACAACCATAGCCAGGATATGAATTCAGATTTTCTGAGTATTCCAAAGTCTACACTCTTATGATAGATTAAAGACTTCAGAAGATTGACTACACTTGTAGGCCTATCCCAACAAATTGGCAACAAATAGATATTGAGGAAAGAGGAAGGAAACAGTTGTATGGATTGAAAGAATGCGAAGATATAAAACAAGTGTATTTCCTATCTTTCAGAGAAGGAAGCCTCCATGTTTCTCTGTCCATTGGGTTGAAACTTCAGGATCTGTTTATTCCCAGGTCTTTAACTTGCTTTCCTCACCACTATTTCAAAATAGAAATAGTGTTCAGCTTAAAGCTGATGTTTAATCCAGAATCATGTGATGTTTCCCTTGTTTTAAATGTTTCCATTTTTTTAGTTTTTTAAGGAACCTCCATACTAATAAAGATGTTAAAAAAAAAAATGTTTCCACAGCATGCTGCTGCTTCCCCTGTCCCATCTTTGGAGCATTTTTCTGCTGCTGATAGAGCTGCTCCAGACAGATTTAACATTTTGAGACGTCCTGCTTTGAAATAAAGTAGGAAAAGGACTGGTGTCAAGTGCAAATTCAGAAAGTAAGAAAAACTTACGAACTCAGGAAGCAGAGATGTACAAGATGATTAGTGAGTCTTTGGAGTTGTTTCCTTTGACTCCTGTTTTAATTCCATTTCTGGTTGTGAAGGCACCAATAGCTAAGGAAGACAGGGAGCCTGACGTTTGGTGTGCCTTTACCGCAGGCACTGGCCTAAGCACTTTATTACTGCATTTTTTTGAATAGCAAACCTGATTAACACTGGATATCCATGTAAAGGGAGCGGTTGAGTTGATTATGGTGTTGAATTGATTATTCCACAGTGTGGAATATTTAGCACCCATTAAAAAAATAACTTTGATTGACATTTATGTTACATACTGACCTGGAAAGATGTTCACATTAATTAAAATGAGAAAAAATAAGTTGCAGAGTAATATATAAGGTATGACTACATTTTTGTAAAACCATATATGCAAATGGCTGAGGGAGGATTTTAACCTAGGTCTGCATCGAAGATGAAAAATTTCCCAGTTTTTGATTCATGGGTTTTACTAATTCTTTTGCCTCAGTGAGTACTCCGTCTAAAAGGACACTGTATGGGTGTCACATGAAAATTCCCACCTCCCCATTCTTCAGCAATCCTCAGTGCCAGTGTACAGAGGAGCTGTAGAGAGGCAGTAGGGGAGGTACTGGGGAAAGAGGGGAGGAGGAAAGAGCATGAAGGTAGAGAGGCTGCATGGAAGCATTTCTCCTGGAACATCACTGCCCTTGGCTTCATTGCCCTCCCATTTCTACTCCTGCAGCTAATGGACCCCTGTCCATCTATGGCCATCTGATTTCCAATATACGCTAAAGTCTGGACAAGTTCTGATATTAAGTGTGGTTTCAGGTGACATGTTCAAAAAGTCTGGGTCTTGTCCTCAGCTTGCCCACCCAAAATGGATGACAAGCATGATGAGTGAGAACAAATGAGTCTCAGTGTAGGAAGAATGCTGATTGGAGACTTGGAAAGCTGGGTACTGCCACTTTCTAGGGGACCCTGGCCAAGTCTCTGGTCCTCTGTGATCCTCACTTTATTTATCCATAAAATGGACCTGGGGTGGGATTAGTCTGCATAATTTACAAGACCCGGCCTGCATTATGACTCTATCACCCAAGTCAAACATATTGCGCTGCCTAGGGCACGACATTCTGTTTTTTAGATCCAGGGCACTGTGGGGAATAGGTAATAAAAGTAAGACCTGGCAAATGAAGACTTTCCGGGGTCCCCACAGCTCTCATCCTCCACGAGGCCCTCCCCATACTCATTACCATTACAACCCAGTAGGTAGAAAAAACTATCACATTAATTCAGCCCACTGCTCTCAGCAAAGGGGAAAACTGCTCATGTAATTTTAGTACTTCCAACCAACATTCCTTTGTTGGAAGGATTTACTATAGATCTCCTCAGACCTGAATTGCAGAAAATCTTTCTTGTACAAATGGCTGTCCCCTGGAGGCATCTTCATATTGAAACCACATTTTGTTCATTATAAATTGGTTTTATTAGTAGTTTTCAATGGTGGGAAACCTAAAGGCTTCTACCTAACATCTAATCTTTAAAAGGGTAATTAGTTGGAGTTATTAAAAACTCACCATCCAACAGATTTTTGAAAACTCATACAGAGCTTCAGAAGATATTAATTCCCCTTTCTTCTGCAAAATCACCTAAGCAAATGAGATATTCCTTAGAAATAAGAGAAGTCCTATAAATTACGATGGAAGTGATAAATCTTTAATGCTCTGGATATTCTAACTCCCTATTCTCAGCCTGAACTAGGGGATAGAATTTAAAGAAGACACATTAAAATTTGAGGAAAATGAAATATATTTAATTCATTTATATCTATCTATAGAAAAAAATGAGTATCTCAAAGAATGGAAAGAGAAACGTAAAAGAGGGGCTTTTTTTACTGTGAGGAACTAGGCTAAGAAAAGACATGATTTGGAGAAATTGTTTGCTAAAAAATACACTGTAAAGCAACTGAAAGATGCTTTGATTAGAAAAATAACCCTAAGACCAATTCATACCCAATGTAATGCTTATGGAATTGTTCCCATCCACTCTGGAGCAATCTGTGGCTTCTGGGAAAATCTGTGATCAGAAAATTTGGAAAGAGAAATGAGTAATACCTATCATTATGCCATCTCTTAATCTACTGAACGTTAACCCTCAAGATACCACCAAAGTGGGGTTAGTGCAAGTCAGAATCATTTATGGAAAGCTGACTACCTCCAGGGTGCGGGGAGAAAAGAAATAAGGTCCCATCCCTGGCATTAAATAGTTATATGTTCAAGAGCACAGGTATGGCAGTCTCTTAGATAGATCAGAACTGTATTGATTGGATAGACACCCAAGAGCAGAGTGGCGGAGAGAAAGAAGGAAGTGGGGGAACACGACTGAGCTCCTCCTACTGGCTGGGGAGCAAAAGTGGAGCAGGGCCAACCTCAGGAAGAAATGGAGGCTGGGGCCTGGCTGGCTTTCCCGTTGCCTCCCAGCAGGTCTAAAGGAAGAGCATGCAGAGGCTTGACGGTTGACTTACTCTGGACCTGAGAATATGTTCTCTTTAAACGATAGGTTGCTTTATTGGGATGGTGGTGGGAGGTGAGCTAACAATGTGAGGCATAGTAGGACTATATAAGCTCGTATTTCTGGCAATGAGCATGAGTTTAGAGCCGAACAGCAGATGGCCCAAGTTCAGGTATCAGTTCAACCACTTTAAGGCATGTCAATGGATTTGTCTCCACCAATGTGCAAAGAGACCATGGGCTCTGTGGTCTGAGATCTGGCTATAAGACCCAGGACAATGCCTCTGTACTTCACTTTTCTCAACTGAATAATGAAAATGATGAATGGAATAGACTTCTGTAGTTTTTGTCTACCCAGCAACCATTCCCCCTTCTGCTAGTAACAACGCCAGGTTGCCTTTGAGAGACTCATCCTCTCCTGGGTCTCCTGTCATTTGACTGGAAGGGGAATGACCACACCCCCGGGAGCAATTGACACAAGGCAGAGCCACAGTAATTGGTTCAGGGTTGGGAATGTTACTCAGGTCAGGCTGAAGAGGCCCAGCATCCGACTTTTATTGAAACAGTGGTGAGAAAGGACTTTGCTTTCCACTGGACTGCTAAACTGGTAGCATCTAATCCTGGGGTGGTCATCTCTGCTTCTTGGGGGACAGCGTGCCTGAGAATGAAGGCAACACAGAAGAAAGCTAAAGTTGGAAACAGAAGGGGTGAGGGGAACAGAGAGAGAGAGAGAGAGTGTGTGTGTGTAACCAAAAGTGGGGTCCGGCTGCTTGCTGCTCTAAAGCCAAGAAAGGCAAGCTTGGTGGAAAGGAAAGTCTGCTTTATTTCACAGGCTGGCAACCTGTTGTGGGAGCTGGGCATGGGGCGGACGCCTGTCTGAAGGCTGAGTCCCCGCCACTGACAACTGGGGGGGGGGGGTTTTTAAACGGGGGGGGGGGGGTGCACGCGGAAAGAGCACAGTCAGCTCTGACCATCATCTTGAAATTGGTCCTGCAGTGGTCTGATCAGCATCATCTTGACTGTTTTAAGTACAGTTAGTCCTCAGTGCCAGGGTCGGTTTGTTCCCATTTCTTTGAGGCCAGTTCTCAGAATTGTGGCAGCTGATATCATGGCAGCAGTCTGGTCATCATGTAGGTAACTTCTTCCGCCTGGTGGGGATCTCAGTATCTATGTGACAGCTCACGGGATACGGCTCAGAATATGATCTAGAGCCCTCGAGGAGGAATTAAGGTCCTTGACTTTGCTTTAATGACTATTATTATTTGGTCTTGTTTGACTGTTTTCCTTTGTTTCTGCATTTTCTCACTTCTCTGATTAAACTTATTGTTTGGCTGAAGTTTTTCCACAGACAAAAGGCAGGCTGAGGACATGGGGGGCGAGGACCACAGGGTCCTGCTCCGTTTCAAGAGGAGGGAGAGGAGAGAGCTGAATTCCTCTGAATTCACCCCTTGCACTTCTTATACGAACCAATGAATTCCTTTTTTTGGTTTGTTCATTTGTTTAAGCTGGTTTGAGCTGGTTTTTCTGAAACTTGCGCTAGAAGAGTTCTAACTAAAGAGGGCCCACCCCATAGGACCAAACAATTGTAAGAGCCAAACAAATATTTGTTCTCATTTTTCTCTAAACTTAAATCTTCTCTGATCTCCAAATTGGAGGTACTACTTGCCCTGCTTACCTCGAGGGGTCGTTGAGGGGATCAAACAGGATAGATCGACAAGCCCTTTGACAATCAAAACACTACACAACTGTACCACTGAATAATTTTTCGTCAACTCTTCTCTCAAATCAAGACTCTTTGGGGAAGTCTGAGTAGAAATGTTGCTAAATCAGAGATTTTCCTAAATTTTTTTTAGTATTTCAAAATATGGCACCAAATTCCTTAATTTTTTTTTTTCCTTTTGTTTCTTGTCATCAAGAGAAACACTAACCAGGCCCTGTAGAGGGGAAAGCAAGTTCGGTTTGGATTTCTAAAAGTTCCTTAATGATAGGGAAGATGATGAATTATTGGAAAGAGGTAGGGTATAGCTTGGATTAGAATTTGCTAATGCTTGATCTGGAAAATTCTTTAGACATTGAATCCCAGGAGATAGATTGTCATTGTTACATCTTTTTTTTTTTTTTTTTTTTTTTGCGGTAGGGGGGCGTCTCACTGTTGTGGCCTCTCCCGTTGCGGAGCACAGGCTCCGGACGCGCAGGCTCAGCGGCCATGGCTCACGGGCCCAGCCGCTCCGCGGCATGTGGGATCTTCCCAGACCGGGGCATGAACCCGTGTCCCCTGCATCGGGAGGCGGACTCTCAACCACTGCGCCACCAGGGAAGCCCCATTGGTTACTTCTTTGAAGGCAGGGAATAGGCAGAGCATGGGGAACTCCGGCCTCCACTGCGGGGCGGGGGCGTCATTACTCTCCCCCAACTTCCTGCCCTACACCACTCTGCTCTTCTCTGAAGGACCCTGGGAAAGCCAGGGCTTTGATGTCACAGGTAAGACATTTTCTCTTTAGAATTAATCTCTGATGAGGGAATCCTACACTGCTGGTGTGAATGTGAACTGGTACAGCCACTATGGAGAACAGTATGGAGGTTCTTTAAAAAACTAAAAATAGAACTACCATATGACCCAGCAATCCCACTACTGGGATTATCCAGAGAAAACCATAATTCAAAAAGATATATGCACCCCAATGTTCATTACAGCTCTATTGACAATAGCCAGGACATGGAAGCAACCTAAATGTCCATCAAGAGAAGAATGGATAAAGAAGATGTGGTACATATATACAATGGAATATTACTCGGCATAAAAAAGAATGAAATAATGCCATTTGCAGTGACATGGATGAACCTAGAGATTGTCATACTGAGTGAAGCTGTCAGACAGAGAAAGACAAATATGATATCATTTATATGTGGAATCTAAACAAGGGTACAAATGAATTTATCTATGAAACAGAGAGTTATAGATGTAGAAAACAAACTTATGGTTACCAGGGGGTAAGGGGTGGGGAGGGATAAATTGGAAGATTGGGACTGACATATACACACTACTATATATAAAATAGATAACTAATAAGAACCTGCTGTATAGCACAGGGAACTCTACTCAATACTCTGTAATGGCCTATATGGGAAAAGAATGTAAAAAACGGGTGGATATATGTATATGTATAACTGATTCACTTTGCTGTACAACTGAAACTAACACAACTTGTAAATCAACTATACTCCAATAAAAATTTTTAAAAAAAGAAATTACCTTGGTTACTGATATCTGCAAATACTTAGAACTCTTCCAAGTATTAAACAATAACAATATTCTTATCTAAAAAAAAAATCTCTGATGGCAAAGGACAACGCGAGTTGAATTTGCCTTTCCCTCCCCCTCCAGTAAGGTCTTCTGTAGATCTTACAGAGAGAAGGAATTCCCAGCCTAATGCTTCCAGTGACAATGGTAAGGGGCTCACCTGGCCGTTGCGTGTCTCAAATGTTTCAACGACTGTTCTTCAAGTTACAGCCCAGGAAACAAATATGCATCCCTCCAAATATGGAGCCATCAACCTAAAATTGCAGGTAAGTGCAGGTTTTAGTTCCCTTCAGACTAAAACATAAACTCTAGGCCCATTAATTCTGTTCCTATTATGCCCATATATGCCCAATTCATATAACTCTAAGCATAAAGCAATTTCCCATTATCCCAATGAAAACATTTAAAACATGCTCAAACAAAACCAGCCAACCAAACAACCAAGGAAACAAAGACCAATGTTTTTGGCTAACTTGAATGTATAAACTTCTGGAGAAATAAATAAAATAGTTATGTATTTATGATTCAGTTTTTTTTAACATCTTTATTGGGGTATAATTGCTTTACAATGGTGTGTTAGTTTCTGCTTTACAACAAAGTGAATCAGTTATACATATTATGATTCAATTTTTATTGTACCCTCCATATCTAAAAGTCACACATTATATAAAAAGGTTATATTAATTTAGAAATTGGCTTTTTTGCCCTGTCTGGTTTCATGGAGCAATTTCATCCAAGCTCTGCTGGAGGTTCATTGACATCTGTATCTCTGTCCTTATTCGTTCGAGTCCTCTGACAGTTTACCACCTCAGCCCATGTTGGTAGAGATGCAAACTCTTTTGAAACTGTGTGTGACGCTGTCATTGGAAACACAGGGAACAATTCCTCCTGTGGACACACATTCATAACCTCTGCATTATAAGTACTAAATGCCTTGCCTTTTTTCCCCCTTAAACTAACAAATTTATTATCTTAGTGTTCTGGAGGTCAGAAATCTGACAGAGTCTCACTGTCAAGGTGCTGGCAGAGCTGTGTTCCTTCTAGAGGCTTGAGGGGGAAAATCTATTTCCTTGCCTTTTCCAGCCTCTAGAGGCTGCTGCATTGCTGGGCCCATGGTCTGCAGCTGCGTTGCATCACACCAACCTCTGCTTTTGCTGTCACATCTTCTCTGACCTCCTGCCTCTCTCTTAAAAGGTCCCTTGTGATGACTTTGGGCCCACCTGGATAATCTCCCATCTCAGGATCCTTCATCACACCTGCAATGTCCCTTTTGCCACGTAAGGTACCATATTCATAGATTCTGGGGATTAGGACGCAGACACCTCGGGGCCATTGTTCTGCCCCCCACAGAGAGGGAGTGTAGAGGCTGCAAGACCTCAGCCTCCTCTGGGTGAGCTCATCCCCCAGCGCAATGTGGAGTTGCGTGTGAAAGCCCAAGAGAGGGGGAGAGGCATCCAGGATGCCAGAGATTGGTGGGGACCCAGCAGGTGCCCAGCCTTGGTAAATGCATTGCTTTTTAGTGGTCTGTAAAAAAGCTTTTTGGGGGGACTTCCCTGGTGGCTCAGTGGTTAAGAATCTGCCTGCCAGTGCAGGGGACACAGGTTCGAGCCCTGGTCCAGAAAGATCCCACATGCCATGGAGCAACTAAGCCCGTGTGCCACAACTACTGAGCCTGTGCTCTAGAGCCTGTGTGCCACAACTACGGAGCCCGCGTGCCACAACTACTGAAGCCCATGCACCTAGAGCCCATGCTCCGCAACAAGAGAAGCCACTGCAATGAGAAGCCCGTGCACCGCAATGAAGAGTAGTCCCCGCTCGCCACAACTGGAGAAAGCCCGTGCGCAGCAATGAAGACCTAACACAGCCATAAATAAATAAATAAATAATTTTTTTTAAAAAAAGCTTTTTTTTAAAAAACAACATTTCACATAATTGCAAGGCCCTTCCCCTTATGGACTAAATAAATCTGTGTTAAGTGTCTCCTTTGTTATTGTTTCTATCAGGTGATTATCAGGAGCTTTAGAAGCGTCCCTAATTAGCACCGACTTTTTTCAGACTGATGTGTCTTCTCTAAACAGTATTTTAATATTTTAAATAAGAGAGCTTCCTGTAACATGGGAAGGAGAGCTTCTGTAATATTTGTAAGGATCTAAGGCAGCTCCCTTTTCTGAGGGATAATTTTGGGGGGAATCTTGACGAATATTTGTATGTATATAATAAGAGCTTAGTCACCAGGAGAACTTATACTTTGCATTATATTTACCTGCCAATCATGAATCCAACAGCTGCTATGTGATAGGTGAAGAGGTAGGTCATTGATGGTTATTTATATGCCAGAAAAAAGTATTAACATCCTCCCCATACTCCACCCACAAGAGAACTAATCCTTTGCTATGTGGGCAGCTCCTGGGCCTGGGTGGGTGGTGGTGTGCTAATGATGATGGGGGATAGAACTGCAGAATTTTTAAGGGAAAAGAAAATGTAGGTTGAGTTATTTCCAAAGGGGCAGAGATCTGCATACAAGAGAAAAGGGGTAAATACCGAAATGGGAGGAACTGAGAGAAAAGAGAAAGGCCATTGTGGGCTAGGCTTTCTTTTTCTCTCTCTCTCCCCCTCCCCCTCTGTCCTTTGTTTTGGGAATTCTTGGGGAGAGAGAAAGGGGAGGGAGGAAGAGAGATTGAACTGCCTGAATGCAGTTTCAAGGCAGCTACTGGGTGATGCTGTAAGAGATACACCTTGTATCACATAGGACAAGCACAAGAGACGTTGAATCCCATTTTGGAATTTTTGAAGAGACTAGCATAAATAAAGAGTTAAATTGCTTTCCAGTCATTTTGGGGTTTCTTCTGAAGGTGATAGCATGCTGAGATGGAACTGCACAGCAGCCCGGGTTTGTGTATTTTCACTTGTAATAGTAGGAAATTAAATTTCACTTGTAATATTAGGAAATTAAATATTAGTGCTTCACAGTTTTCAAAGTGCATTTTTATTCAACATCCATCTCGCTGACGATCTGCCTCAGAAATGGTTTCCTCTTCTGTTAGTGGGGTCAGGGCAGGGACCACCCAGGTGATGAGTAGGAGGGTTGAGATTTGGGGGTCTCCACCCTCCTTCTTTGCTCCCCTCACTGGGGCTTGCCTGCCCTTCCAGTGTCCCTTCCCCGCCCTGCCTCCTGAACAGGGACAGGTCTTCCTGTGACCCTCTGCGCTCCCTGCAATTAGAGGATCCCGGAGGGGCATGAGGCAAAGTTTGATCCCATAAACAATCCTTTGCTGATCAATGTGCATCTCTCTATGCGAGGCTGGCCCTCCCACTTCCTTTCCTTCCATGACCTCTCAGAGAAGTGGGACACATGGCAGAAACAAGTAGGATTTGTTGTCAGAACAGGTCTTGAAAACCACACGTCCTCATTTACCATGCGACCTTGAATACGTTCACCGACACCAAGGCCCTGGTTTTCTGACCTCTCAGAAGAGGATTATAGCATATTTCATTGATTCCGAAAAGCACATTTTCTCACATTTTAACGCCTCTGAAATTGGGATGAGTCTTAAAATTGTTTGCACGTCAAAATTTCACTAGTAGCATTTCCCCCTTCTTAGTGGCTTATAAAATAATGGCATGTCTTAGAACTGATGAAAAATGGTGTATTTACCTCTGTGGGCTACTGTGTGGGCTGGAAGTCATGTGCCTGTGACAGAAAAAAAATTCATCTGATATTCCAGCCCTCTGCTGCCAACCAGGAGCGTGCGTCCTGGACGTGTAGCCAAGGCTTGCTCTGACTTAAGAGTCTTTCTGGCTACTACGAGGCTATGAGGAATGAGTAAAGGCCGCGATCTGTTTGAGGTCATTTTTAAGTAGTGGAACCAGCCTGAGGACCTGAGCTCCCCACATACTCGTTCCCAAACTTCTAGGCCCCTGTGTCGTGCAGGATTTGGGGTCTGTCAATGGGATCATCCTGTAGGAAGCCTGGCACCTGCCCCTGAGTTTTCATCCTGAGGAAATGTTCTGCTGGCGGTGAGGTAAGGGCTCTGGAGTGTGTCCAGGCCTGCGTGTGGCACAGGAAGGTTCAGGGAAGGGTCGGGGGACACCCTTCTGCCCCACAGCCCTGCTGGTGACTGGAAGGGAGCACTGTGGACCGGTTCCAGGCAGCAAGCAGCTGGGTTGTGAACTTGGTGCCTGGCAGAGCTGGCGCAGGACACTGGGGAACCCGAAGGTTTCTAACTGGACAAGCTGGGGAGTCCGAAGCTCAGACGTCCTGCCCCGCTCAGTGTGGAGGACTCTTAATCTGGAAGGGGTGATGGAGGCGGGTCTCAGGTAAACAGTACACACCTCAGGGACATGTGGCCAAGGCTTGCTCTGACCTAAGAGCCTTTCTAGCTACTATGAGGCTAACCTGGGGAATGTTCGCCTAAGGGCTCTGAAGCAAGACTACAGGGTTAGCCTCAGACATTTCTGTGCCTCAGTTTTCGCATCTTTAAATTGGGGGTTATAATATTAACTACTTTATATTACTGTGAGGACTAAAAGAGGTTATAGTTGTAACACACAAAGAACGATGTCTGGTAAGTGCTCAATAAGGGCTACTGTTCATATTGTTTAAGTATATGAATAATTCTGATTTTATCCATTTTATGGGGATTATATAATTCGCCCTCAGAAGCAAATTTAGTTATACTATTTTCACAGCCTTGGGAGGAAACTGTTGCTCTTTAAATGTCCTATATATCAATCACATTTACCACTTCATTCATTCATTCATTCATTCATTCCTTATTCATTCACTCAACATTGAATTCTCACTGTCTCCCTGTCAATGTCAATTCGGCCTTTCTCTTCTGGTGTTGCCTTCACACCCACTAGGAATCCCCAGCTGATCTTTCCTCCTCAACCTCCTGCCTTCTGATTTGAATGGTCTCTCAAACATTAGAGGCAGGGAGTTCTAACGGGTCATAGGCCCAGACAGGTGAGGAGACAGAGGCCCAGAAAGGCAAGGTGGCTCACCCGGGTTGCACAGTGAGTGACAGGACAAGCACCCACTCAGGTGTCCTCGTTCCCAGCTCCCCTCCCCCCACCCCGCCCATCCTCTGCGGAACTGGTGCAGCTGGTCAGAGGGCCTGGGAGGGGGAGCGGGGAGCAGGGCAGCACCCCCCAAGTCCCGAGGGCCCTGCTCAAGCGGCTTCTCTAGCCCATAAGAGACCCTTTCCACCCCCCCGTCAGTGCTCGCTGTCAGCTAAATGTAGCACCAGCCCTTTGCAGATGGCAGCTACGGATGAGCCACCTGAGCCAGCAGTCAGAAGTGTGTCCTAATCCTGCTCTAATTCCCTGCAAATAATCTTCCCAGGCTGGCCTTAACCTACTTGCCGGGGCTGGAAGGCACACGAGGGAAGCCACTGGGCTTAACCACAGAGTGGCCAGGCGCAGGAGCCACAGCGCGCCACCAGCCCGCCCCACCCGGAACGGGGGGCGCTGGCATCCCGTTTCACAGGCCGGGAAGCTGCAGCCTGTGAGGCTAAGGGCTCGTGTGGCCATGAGTTCAGACTCTGCACCGTGAAGCTCGGCCATGGGAGGACTAAGCCAGCACCCGGAGGCCTTCCCCGGGGCTGAGCTAATTAGTGAGCAAACAGCCCCTGAGGGGAACATCTGCTTAGTTGTCCTGAAGTGACAGGTGCAGTGGGCCTGCTCATCACCACCACTTAAAGCCTGTGTGAGAACAAGCACCATGGAGCCCCGTCAGCTGTGGGTGGGTGGGCGGCTGGAGCGCCTGCAGCGGAAGAGCTGAGTCAGAGGCCTGAGGAGATGTCCGCTCATTCAACACACACTGATAAAGCACCTACTGTGTGCCACCTTTACAAGAGGCTCTCAAGCAACTTCTCACAGCAACTCTAGGAAGTAGGTTCAGTTATTGGCCCCAGTTCCTCAGCTTACAGATGGGGGAAATGGGGCACAGGGAAATTCAGTTATTTGCTGAGGCCACACAATGAGAAGGTTGGCAGAGGTGAGATTTGAACCTACGACATCCATCTCCAAAGCCCCCATGTTCTTAACCACCTTGCTGTACAGTCGCTGTTGAATGTCACTCTACGTGGAACCCTCAGAGATGGCTAAGATGGAAACGGCCTATCCCCCCAAAGATACGAGCTGTAACAGTAACACCTGAAGCCCAAGGCACAAAGGCAAGGGTGCCCACAGCCAAGGACCGATGAAGCTCCCAGGACTTTGGGACTTCCCTAGTGGCGCAGTGCTTAAGAATCCGCCTACCAGTGCAGGGGACACAGGTTCGAGCCCTGGTCCGGGAAGATCCCACATGCCACAGAGCAACTAAGCCTGTGCGCCACAACTGCTGAGCCTGCGCTCTAGAGCCCGCGAGCCACAATTACTGCCCGTGCTCCACAAGAAGAAAAGGCACCACAATGAGAAGCCCGCGCACCGCAATGAAGAGTAGCCCCCGCTCGCTGCAACTAGAGAAAGCCCGTGTGCAACAACGAAGACCCAACGCAGCCAAAAATAGATAAATAAATTTTTAAAAAGCTCCCAGGACTTTAGAGAAACAGGGATATCACCTAATCTATTAATTAATTTAAATATTTTTGTTTAGCTTTACTTATTTCCTGGCTTGTCTGTTGTCTGTGTCCCCACACTAGAAAGTAAGTTCCAGAAGAGCAGGAACTTTGTCTTGTTGCCTCTGCATCCCCAGCACGTACAGTAGCACCTGGCATGTAGTAGGTGCTCAATATATATTTTATTGTTTAATAAATGTGGTAAATTAAAGATGGCCATAAATTCTTTGCTAATCTTCCCATTGAAACGGGGCGGAAGGGTCTACTCCTCCCCACTTTGAATCTGGGCTGCACTTAATGACTTGCTCGACCAATGGAATATGGCAGAGTGATGCCCTGGGACTTCTGTAGCTCAGCCATAAGAAGCTTTACGGGTTCTACCTGGGGTTTTGGAACTCCTGCTCCTGGAATGCTCCTTTTCACAGCCTGTTCTTCTTGCTTCGAGAGGCACTGCGTGTAGGTGCCCTCAGTCAACAGCCCCAGCTGAGCTCCCAGCTGACAGGTAGCATCAACCACAGGTCACAGTAGTGAGCCAGTTTGGACATCCAGCCCAGATGGGCATTCAGATGACCACAGCTCCAGCAGAGGAATGTATGATTGCAACTAGATGAGAGGCCCTGTGTGAGAACCGCCCAGCAGAGACCAGTCAATCCAAGAACCCTGAGAGATGGGGAGAGGGGTGTGGTTCTGATGTGGGATGAGAGGGGAAGTGGCAGCACGCCCATGCCCACGATAAAACAGCATGTATGTTCTGGTCTCATTTACGTAACATCACATATGTATCTAGAAGCCTAAAGAGGGGCTTGAAAGATAATTACCAGATTGTTAATGGTGGTTAGCTCAGAACGGAGACATCCACGTGACCTTGACACTATATTTTAATGAGTTGTTCAGGTGCTTTACAATGAGTATATGTTATATCATTATATATAATAAGCAAGGTTACTGAGGGTGGAGTGGGAGAAAGATAATAAATTAACCTCAAGGTTTTTCTGCAACACAGCCTTGAAGATTATCATGGCTATTTTCTTTAGGTGGTAAAATTAAAAGGATTTAAGTTTTCATCATCAGGATTTTATTCAGATCCTGGGTCAGGTGAGTTTAAGGAACTTGCCCAATGTTGTAAGGCTGGTATATCAGTCAGGGCTCTTCTTTGCCACAGAAACCAACAATAGCTGATTTAAGTAGATAAGAAATTTCTTAAAAGATCATTATGGGGGCTTCCCTGGTGGCGCAGTGGTTGAGAGTCCGCCTGCCAATGCAGGGTACGCGGGTTTGTGCCCCGGTCCGGGAAGATCCCACATGCCGCGGAGTGGCTGGGCCCGTGAGCCATGGCCGCTGAGTCTGCGCGTCCAGAGCCTGTGCTCCGCAACGGGAGAGGCCACGACAGTGAGAGGCCCGCCTACCACAAAAAAAAAAAAAAAAAAGATCATTGGGCACCTATTCATGATAAAAACTCTCAGTGAATTAGGAATAAATTGGACCTTTAGCACCTTAACAAAGGGCATCAAAAAAACCCTGCAGCTAACATTATATTTAATGGTGAGTGACTGGACACTTTCCCCCAAAGTCTGGGGAAAAGTCAAGAATGTCTGCTTTCATCACTCCTAGTCAACATCCTAGTCAGCACAAGGCCAAGAAAAGAAATAAAAGACATAAGGATAAGGAAGAACTAAAACTGTAGGCAGTATGGTCCACATAGAAAAGACCAAAGAATTTTCAAAGACACTATTAGATCTAGCAAGTGAATTTAGCAAGAAAGAAGGCTACAGGGTCAATATATTGTACAACAAGTTATTTATTTAATTGAATCTTTGTGGGCTAGCAATGCACAGATGGAAGAGAAAATTAATTTTTTAAAAAGGTACCATTTACAGTAGCACCAAAACTATGAAATACTTAGGGATAAGTAATGTGTAAGATTTCTAAGCTGAAAACTATAAAATATATTGAAGAGAGAAATCAAAGAAAACTTAGATAAATGAGATATACTGTGTTCCTGGATTGAAAGACTCAATACTGTCAAGACGCCATTTCTCCCTAAATAGATCTCCAGATTCAGTGCAATTCCAATCAAAGTCCCAGCAGGCTTCTTTGAGAAACTGACAGCCTGATTCTAATATTTATATGGAAAAGCAAAGGACTTAAATTGGCCAAAACAATTTTGATAAAGAACAATATTGTTCTTGAAATCGTAGTACCTGATTTCAAGACGTACTATAGTAATCGATACAGTGTACTATTGGTGAAAGGATGATAGATAGATCAAGAGAACAGAAAACAGAACCCGGATATAGGCCCATACATATGTCAATTGATTTTTGATATAGGTACCATAGCAATTCATTGGAGAAAGGATAGTCTTTTCAACAAATGGGGCTATTGGACATCTATATACAAAAACAAGACAACCCCCCCCCAAACCCTCAATCCATACCATACACAAATAGCAATTTGAAATGGGTTATAGATCTAAATGTAAAAGCTAATATAAAACTTCTAGAAGAAAACAGAAGAAAGTCTTTGATACTTTGGGTTAGGGAAATATTTCGTAGGACACAAAAGTGCGAATCATAAAAGAAAAAAATAATAAAATGAACTTCATCCAAGTTCAAAACTTCTGCTCTTTGATAGACACTTATGAAAATAAAAAGACAAGCCACAGACTGGGAGAAAATATTCGCAGAACACAAATCTGATAAAAGACTAGTAACCAGACTATATTTTTAAAACTCTCAAAACACGATAATAAGAAAATAACCCAATTAAAAAATTAGCAAAATATTTGAACAGAACACTTCACCAAAGAATATATGTGAATGACAAATAATCACATGAGAAGATGCTCAACAGTACTTATAATTAGGCCAATGGAAATTCAAACCATAACCAGATACCACTATACACTTATTGAAATGGCTCGAATTTTAAAAACCTGACAATTTCACGATGCTGGCGAGGATGTGGAACAACTGGAACTCTTACACATTGCTGGTGGAAACTGGTGGAAATGCCACCTGGTACTGAAACGGAGCAGGACCCTATGGTCCTCGCCCCCCATGTCCTCTGCCTGCCTTTTGTCTGTGGAAAAACTTTAGCCAAACAGTAAGTTTAATCAGAGAGATGAGAAAATGCAGAAGCAAAGGAAAACAGCCAAACAAGACCAAATGATAATTGCTTAGTCATTAAGCATAGTCAAGGACCTTTGGCTCCTCCTCAAGGACTATAGATAATATCCTGAGCCGTATCCCATGAGCTGTCGTGTAGATACTGAAGCCCCCACCAGGTGGAGAAGTTAACTGCATGATGACCAGACTGTAGCCATGACATCAGCTGGCACAATTCTGAGAACTGACCTCAAAGAATGGGAATCATTCTGCCATTTGCGACAACATGGATGGAACCTGACAGCATTCTGTTAACTGAAACAAGTCAGAGAAAGGCAAATACTGTATGACCTCATTTATATGTGGAATTTGAAAACATCACCCCATACAAACAGACAGTAGAATGGTGGTTACCAGGGGCCGAGGGGTGGAGAAAATAAGAAGATGTTGATCAAAGGGTACAAACTTCCCTTCCCTTATTCATAAGATGAATTAGTTCTGGGGATCTAAAGTACAGCGTGATGATTATGTTAACAATACTGTACTGTGTACTTCAAAGCTGCTGAGAGTGAAACTTTAATGTTCTCACCATAATAACAGCAACAACAAAATGGTCATTATATGAGGTGAAGGATTAACTAACTTCATTGTGGTAAACATTTTGTAATATATACATGTATCAAATCATCACTTTGTACACTTGAAACTTACACAATGATAGACGTCAATTATATCTCAATAAAGCTGTGAAAAACATACCCCAATAAATCTGAAAAAAACGGGGGCCACTGAGAGGGCCAGAGAAGCTGGTTTTGAGAGTATATGCCGTGAAAAAGGCTCAGAGTCATACTGGACTCTGGACTTAGCCTCAGTAAGTGTCCCGTCAGGAAAAGAGAAACAGGTTTTCAAGCAGAACAAGACTTACTCCATAGGCTGAACTGATGGAATACACGGGGCCCAGGTCACGTGCCTGTACCTTAGCAGCAAGGGAGGTGAGGATTGGGAATATCTGGCATTTTCAACTTTTCAGGTGGAGGATTCACCATAAAATAAGGGAGTCCAGACGCTAGAGGCCAAAAGGAATGACAAATGTCCACTCTAGCTAGTAAATATGAAAGTTGGGTTTCGAGCCCTTATCAACCAGGACCAAGGTCCTCATCGTGACATGGCAGGTCTTCAGGTGGTGCCTGAATGCTGCTCCCAGGATCCAGTCAGTCTGGAATGGGTTAATAACTGCGGCCCCACTACCACGCTCTCTCCACCGTGAGAGTGGTGAGCTCGGGGCTTCCCCTTGGCTTCAGCTGCTTCTCTCAGCCCTACCCACACTGAGATCCCACCTGGGCCCTTCGGCACCATGTGTGGCTTCAGCCGGGAATGTCTTTTTTGGCTTAGGAGCGGCCAGGTCCTCAGAGAACAGAGGCAGGAGGGACACCCCCTTCATGGGCGCACAAGACGGGGAAGCTGGAGCTTGGAGCAGCCTCCGTGTCCTGATAGAACAGGAGGGAGGAGTGGAAGGTCAGGGTGGTTAAGGAAGAAGAGGAGAGGTCAAGTTGAGGTTCTGAGATAAAAGCCCTTTCCTCCCCTCTGTCTACTTGCCCTGTTCTCTGAGAAAGTCTGGCTCCAGGCAACCCAGGCTCTCACTTACCTCTGCTCTCATCCTCTGTTGACCCTCCCAGGCTGCTCAGCACCGTCTTCTTCCCCCTTCCACCGATCTCTGGATCTTTCTACCCACTTCTTACTAACGCACAGCACTTCCTGAATCTCAGCCTTGAAACACTCACGCACCTAAAAACACTACCTGCAGGGAATAACACAGCTGAGAGAAAGGTATGGACTCCCTGATTCAAAATCGACCAAGGCTGGGAGGGCATCTTGGGAAAAGGAAACACCTGCAGAGCGGAGAGGACAGAGAAGGAAGGTGCAGGGAACACCTGCAGGGTTCTGCTGCTTGGACCCTCTAAACCTCAGTGCTGCCTCCTGGCCTGACAGATCCATTCAGGATGACCTCTCTCCTGAGAGAGTGACACCAGTCGGAATCAAGCAGAGCGTCATTTCCCCCTTTAAGAGCTGTGTATTGGGCTGTGCCTATCCCTAGGCACCAGTCATGCAGCCCAAGTTCTTTCCCATCCATGCTTCTGCCTGAACCAGGCTGCTTTCCATTCCTAGGACCACAGGTAACTAGGTGGCCACCACTGAGTACTGTCTTGATGAGACTGGTGATGACTGTATGATTCCTCAGTGAAATGGGAAAACTCAGGCACGGGGAGTTGCCTTTTGGTGATTCTTCTTTTAACCACATAAGGCTGGCAAAGGACTCAGAAACTCTTGTAAGTTGCTGATGAGGGAGAACTCTTTGATCATTGTCACAGTGACTCATGCACAGAATAAGAGGGTCCAATGGGTAGGCTAGGTTAGGTTATGCTGCAGTAACAACCCCCAAATCTGAGTGGTTTAACACAGCTAGAGTTTATTTCTGGGCCATGCTACGTGTCCAAGGGTGTGTCCCCAGTGGGTTCTGCTCATGTGTCCACTCAGGGACTCAGGCTGCTGGAGACTCCATCTTGACATGTGCTGGTGGGACCACTGCAGCAGTGAAGGCAGGGGAGTGGAGTGAACAGCTCACCGGTTCTTAAGGCTTCCTCCTAGAAGGACACATGCCCTGTGAGTTCCATTGGCCTGAGCAACTCAACACTCTGCTGACTTCCGAGCAGATGGGGACGTGAAATCCTACCAAGTGCGTGGAAAGCAGAGTCAGCACTAATGGGGAACAGCATTAATGATAACCACAGATGTGCCCTCTGCTGTTGGCGTGATCCTATCTCTCCGTGTCCTCTTACATTTATGTTAGTAGCCTGTTTCAAAAGGCATTTAACACAAGAGGGAGGGGATATGGGGATATATGTATACGTATAGCTGATTCACTTTGTTATACAGCAGAAACTAACACACCATTGTAAAGCAATTATACTCCAATAAAGATGTGAAAAAAAAGAAAGGCATTTAAGTTTGCTGAACTTTGAGCAGGAGAACTTGAAGCATTCCGTGCCCGACTCAATGAAACTCACATATGATAACTCAATCTCAACCCTTAGGTATGATCACCAGACTTTTGTTCCTTGTAACTTGCCCACTACACCGCCTGCCCGCCTGTTGAGTTGTTAGCTATTCCCTGCGCCTGGATTCCCCATTAACACCACATCGATCCCTATGCCCTCTCTCCACCTGGAGTTCTATTATTGCTAATCACCGTTCCCAGCAAGTACCATCGTCTTTGCTGAGTACAGGAGAGTTTTTTCTCTGGCACCCACTACTGATTCGTTCCCCTGGCCTAGCCCCAGCCTCTGTGCCGCCCCAGCCCAGCCACCACGGGCAGGTCTAGAATCAGCCCCATCCCCTCCCAGTCCATTCATCTAATTGAACTGGACCATGAACAGCTCTCCTGAGACGTTTGCATTCTAGATTTGCGTCCAGATAAACCAAGCATCCACCTTTTTTTTTTCCCCCTCATGCCCTTCAATCCCAGGAGGTGGAGCTAAGATTTATGTAACACCTGCCCCAGTCTTCCCCTTCTGCTCAAGCCCAGAACATTTTGTGTTCCTACTCTTGGTGCCCAGCCAGAGCGCCACCCACGGCAGGTGAAGGGTGGAGGTGGAAGACACTTCCGGAATAAGAGGGTGTCAGGACCAGGTTGAGCTGGGAGGAGGATCTGTATGTTGGGTGTAAGCCAGAAAACCGTCAAGGGGAAGCCAAGGTCAAAGCCGGAAAGGGAGTGCCAAGTACAAGAGGCAGAAAGGATGGGAACGCAGGACACGTATCACAAGGCCTTAGCCAGGAGGCTCATGAGTAGGACACAGCGCGGGTGCCAGGTGGGCAGGACACAGCCCAAGGCCATAAACGGCCCGAGGGCTCGGGGCCACCTGCCTTGCCTCTCTGTCCCCCACACCTTGCAAGCACTTCTAACCCAGCGTCAGAAACACTGGCTTAAGAGACCAAGAGACAGACGGAAGCTGACAAATCCGTGCGTCTGTGGCTGTGATTTAGCTACCTCTCAGCTAGTGCAGTGAACCAGCGGGCAGAACCAGGAGTGACTAATACGAAGCTCTGGGGCTGGAGGAGTTCTGCACGGGCTGCCGAGAGGAAAAGGACACAGGGCTGGAGTCTCTCAGGTACTCCTTGGCCTGGCCCGGCGTGGCTGAGAACCGGAGGGACAGGCACAGCGGAAGGGCATCAGCGGTGCTACTCTGAGGCCTGCCGTGTGCTTAGGTGCGGGGCAGCCCCCTGCCCCCTGCTGGTGGATCCCGGCGGGGCTTTGCTCCGCGAGAACGCTCCGCACTCCCCGCCACTGGCAGTCAGGGAGCACCGTGGGGCCGCACCCCGGGCACACCCATCCGCACCCTCCCCCAGCAGGCCCCAGGGGTACCCGGGCGCGGAAGAACGCAAGAAGACCGCGCACGAGAGTGCAGAAGCCACTGCTTGGCGGGATGGTGTAAGGCGGGGGTGGGAGGGATAGGGTGGGGTAGGGGGCGGTCCCTCTCATGGGCTGTGTTCTGATTGGCTGAGGAAATCTCAGATACCATTGGTCTAAACCTGAAGTCAGCAGCTGACCGTAGCTTCTCAAGGGTCCTTCTGCAGCATTTTTGGGGTCTTTGGGGTTGAGGGGTGCAGGGGGCTGTTGGAGAGATTTCTGTCACAAGCGATCAGAACAGTTGCATTGCACCCAACATTGGGGGCTGCACTCCCAGCTCCCAGGCATGCTAGCAATTTTCCTGGGCTCTGTCTCGTGCTCTCTGAGGTCCTACGGGGGGGCTATATCATCAACGTAGGGGGTGCCTCAGGCTGTCTGTACTCAGGGCAGTAGGCAGCACACCACATCACTCTGGCTTTAGAGGAGGGGTGCGTGAAGATGTTCCCTCAGTTCTCTCCAGCCACATCTTTCCTTTCCTTTTGTCTTCGTACCTGGACCAAGGAGAACACAAAAACTCCATGTGCTAATTGAAGCAATATCTTTCATCAGTAGACCCAGTGGAGCCTCCCAGAATACTCTGTGCCATTCTTCTTCCCTCTGTGTCTTGCAGCCAGAGAAGAGTGAGGATACCATATCTTGGGTGTCTTGTCCCACCGTGGAAGGCACCAGAAACGCCCACCACCCACCATATTTTTAATACCTGTGCTGTACTGACCCACTGAGTTTCCAGCTCACTTCAATAAAGCTTGAGATGAGACAAGTTCCAAAATCCACTATCTCAGTCCCCTTTGGGAGCATCTGCTGCCTTCAGGGCTTTAACGAACACAACCCCCCACTTCCATCAGCAGCCCCTCTGCTT
Organism: Aethalodelphis obliquidens; assembly: GCF_003676395.1. Classification (NCBI taxonomy): domain Eukaryota; kingdom Metazoa; phylum Chordata; class Mammalia; order Artiodactyla; family Delphinidae; genus Aethalodelphis; species Aethalodelphis obliquidens. The sequence continues at coordinate 16,650,182 of NW_020837965.1, forward strand.
TTACAAAATGACAGATGATACACACCTGCTAAAATCAGGTTGTTTTGCGTGCAGAGATTTTCTTTTTTCTTTTTGGCTTATGTCTAGCTACATTTCCAGAGCCCTGAGGGAAAGTTGCAAGGGAATCTCTGGTCAACTCCATAATCATTATGCCCGAGAGATAATGCAGAGACTCTCTCACACCTCTACAGACATGTTCTGGTGAAGCGCGTTTCCAAGGTGAGATTCGGTTAAGTTCGTGCTGAACCGAAAGAGGTTGACTCAGAAGTTGATTTATCAGAGAGCTGGAAAGAAGCCGGCCCGAGCGGTTGCCAAGGGCCCCATGCAGAAGTGCTGAATGTGTAAACCGTATCACTGTTTAAAAATGAGCCAACCCAGAAACTCTGGCTTCAAAGAGCTCAGCCTCAAACAGCAGTGGGAAGCAGTCAGGAGAGGCTCCCCTGTGATCATGCCACAGGAGGGGTTCTCCTGCCCTCACTGTCATTCCAGCCACGGCAAAGAGAAGAGCTCCTGCCGGGGCTGGAAGCCTGGTGCTCTGGGATGGCCATGCAGGATGTACAGAGGCCAGAGGGTTTGGGCAGCCGTGAGCCAGAGACCAGGTAAGGGAGAGAAAATAAAGGCAAAGAATGTGGATGAAGAGTGTGTTTGTGTGCCTAGACAGTGCCTGATGACATTGTAGACACGCAGTAAGTATTTGTGAATGAATGAATGAATGAATGACTAACACAGGCCAGGAGCTGTTCTAGGTACTGGGATATATCCATGAACAAAAAGAAACAGCCGGACATTCCTTGTGGAACTTTCATTTTAGAGGCAGGGGAAACAGACAATAAACATACCAAATACAGACATCATAGAGCATCCTAGAAGGAGTTATGTGCCTGAAAAAAATAGAGAAGGCTAAGGGGCTTGAGAGTGCTGGGGGTGGGTGGATGTTGGAATTGTAAGTAGGATGGTCAGGGCGGGCCTTCCTTACCGTGTCATCGCTGAGCAAAGACTTGAAAAAAGACAAGAGAACTGGTCAAGTAGGTATCTGGGAAAGAGAGCTCCAGGTCGAAGAGAAAAAGCCCATGCACTGAAAATTTATGTCCACACAGAAACGTGCACAGGGCGGTTTATGCAGCTTTATTTATGACTGCCGAAACTTAGAAGCAACCAGTATGTCCTTCAGTAGGTGATGGGTAAATAAATTGGGGTACATCCAGACAACAGAATATTATTTAGTGCTAAAAGTAAATGAGCTATCAAGCCATGAAAAAACCTGGAGTATCCTTACATGCATATTACCAAGTGAAAGAAGCCAATGTGCAAAGGCTATATATACTGTATGATTCCTGCTGTATGACAGTCTGGAAAAGACAAAACTACAGAGATAGTAAAAAGATCAATGGTTGCCAGAGATGGGGGAGGGAAGGGTGAATAGGCAGAGCACAGAGAGTTTTTAGGGCAGTGAAACTACTCTGTATGATACGGTAATGAAGGACAGATGTCCTTATACATTTGTCCAAACCCACAGAATGTGCAATACCAAGAGTGAACCCCAATGTGAACTGTGGACTTTGGGTGATGAGGAAGTATCTGTGTAGGTTCATCAGCTGTAACACATATGCCGCCTAGGGGAGAGTGTTGATAGTGGGAAGGTTATTCCTGTTGGGGGGAGGAGATACATGGGAAATGTCTGTACCTTCCTCTCAATATTGCTGTGAACCTAAAACTGCTCTAAAAAAATAAAGTATTAATTTTTAAAAAAGCAAAATAAAAATAAAAAATCCTGTGCAAAAGTGAGAGTGAACCTGGAGAGGCACAGTGAGGTAGGCAGTGTGGCTATGTGGACAGAGTGAGGGGAGAAGGACAGAGAGATAAGAAGGGGAGTGCCGGTCAAGGTCGCGGCAGGAAACAGTTGGTCTGCTCACACTGGATGATTGGAAGAGAGTTTAATTAAAGGACAACTTGCAGAGTAGACAAGATTCCGGGGCACCAGGATTCAGTATCCCCGGATGCCATTACCCGCCCTGAAACTGAAAGGGCAGGAAAAGAGAAGTTACTAGAACCCAGGGAGAGAGGAGGTGGCTGCTTGCTCGCTGAGTGACACTAGCAGCCATGCAGAGCCCTGCAGGGGGGAAGCTGAGGGAATAAGCACACCAGGTCTCCTCTCCTCTCTCCCTCGGTCACCTGCCCAGGGTCCCCTATTGTCTGAACCCAACCGGAAGCCAGAGAACCCTCTGCAGGTCAGCCTCTGGGGGCTGGGAGCAGGGTAAAGGGTGGAGAGTGGAAATACAGGGACCAACCAATGATGCCCAGCACAGAGCAGATTGCGCAGGGCCCTGGGGCCACCTAAGGACTTCGGCTTTTCCTCTGAGTAATACAGGAGCCCTTGGGGCTGTTGGACACAGGAGTGATGTGATCTGACTTCAGTCATGAATGAATGGATGAATGTCATAAATAAACATCAGGTATGATCCTTAGTGCTGACATTAGTGACCAGGAGCTGAAGCAAGAGCATGAGCCCTAAGGGTCAGTGGAGAGGGAGATGCAGGAAATCGGTAATGATGGTTTGTACATCAGAGGGAAGCAGGATAGGAGGGGAGGGGAGGGCGCAAGCACCCAGCACCTCCAGACTCAGGCAGCTGGGGTCTGCCAGGCTGCTTTATCCTCCTGGCCTCTGAGAGAAGTGCTCCAGATCAGTGGTTCCCTCTGAGATTCTACTCTCAGCCTGGTGAGGTGGGCCTGGAACCCTGTAGGACTGCCATGGAGACACCAGGCTTGTGGGTGTGGTCCTGAGTCATCCCAGGGTGGGGGGCTTATCAAGTGAGCCCACATTTGGGTGCGCGTTGCCCTTTGCTTGCTGTTAACGGGCTGAATTGTGTCCCCTCAAAATATATGTCAAAGTCCTCACCCCTAGGACCTCAGAATGTGACCTTATTTGGAAATACGGTCGTTGCAGGTGTAATTAAGTTGAGGTGGAGTAGGGGGGATCCTTTGTCCAGTATGACTGGTGTCCTTATAAGAAGAGAGAGATGACGTGAAGACAGACACACAGGGAGAAGGCCATGTGACCACAGAGGCAGAGACCGGAGTGATGCTGCTGGGACCCCAAGGAACACCAAGGATCAGCAGTCACCACCAGAAACTAGGAAGAGGCAGGAAGACCTACGTGACCCAATGCCAACCAGCCTATTGGCCGGACAGTGACTAATCAGTGCTCTCCCTCGAGGATTTGCACTGAGACATAGATTCCTCTGCTGAGGTGGGTGCTTGCAGGAGATGCTGCCAGGGCCCTACACACATCCCCTCCACCCTCATCTCTACACACCGAAGGCAGCTGCGGGGCTCGCCTGTGCTCTCCACCTGAGGACTCTGTCTGGCAGTGGGAGCATGTGTGGCACCCGGTGAGCCAGAAGTGCCGGAGAGTTGATGCTCCGAGAAGCAGCCCTCGGCCTGATGAGCAGAGTCAGTGGATAAATACCCAGCTTCCTCAGCCCTCAGCTGGCATAACTCTTGTTTTTCCAGTTTCGCAGCAGGATTGAGGTTGAGTTGCACGTGGTGGTAATTTGCTTGGTGAAACCCTTTTTATTGATTTCCTTCTTTGTCTCACTCCTCAGCCTCCCAGTGTTTGTGGGGTACCCCCCAAAATAAACTACTTCCCTAGATTCCTTTTGTCAGGGTCTGCTCCTGGAACAACCCAAACTAAGACAGGGCTGGGTCTACCTGTCTTGTAGACTCGAATCGGAAGGCCGCGTGAGGACGGACATTAGCACGAAGGCGACAGAAAGATGAGTCTGAGAGAAGCAGACTGGGCGGGTCCATGAGGCCTCTGAGAGACAAGAAGATAGAAGTCACCAACACCTGAGAAACAGACGGAACAGCTGTGTCCCCACACACCGCGGTCGCTTTCCCTATGCTGTAAGCTCTTCTGTTCCCTTTGGCCCCGAAGCTTTAACAACAGCAAAAACAACAGTCAACCTATGTAACTTACTATAGTCCAGGCACTTTCCCAATGGCTACACCCATAAGGTTGTCAGATTTCAGCAATGAAAAAATCCAGGCTGCCCTATTCCATTTGGGATATACTTTTCTTAAACATTTATTTGTTACCTGAAATTCAGATTTAGTTGGGTGTTGCCAAGAATCTGGCAACCTGATATACCATAAGGCAAGCACTCATGATCATTTTACAGATGAGGACCCAGAGCAATTAAGCAATTAATCCAGGTTCACAGAGCTGCCACGTCGTAGGGCCGGGCTGTGCACCCAGGTGGTCTAACTCCAGAACTGTCTTCTCAGCTGTCTTGGGGAAGGCACTCAACAGTAAGTTGTGCTGTATCTCAAAGCAGTGCATTCCCTGTTGCTTATTCTTTGTGGTCAAGCAGTTGGGGCCATAATGGATTGGTGTTTGAGTCCTGCCTGGGAAATCTTTTTCTTTAAATTTTTTATAAATTTATCTATTTTTGGCTGCGTTGGGTCTTTGTTGCTGTGAGTGGGCTTTCTCTAGTTGCGGTGAGCAGGGGCTATTGTTGGTTTCAGTGCACAGGCTTCTCATTGCGGTGGCTTCTCTTGTTGTGGAGCACAGGCTGTAGGTGCGTGGGCTTCAGTAGTTGTGGCATGTGGGCTCAGTAGTTGTGGCACATGGGCTCAGTAGTTGTGGCTCATGGGCTCTAGAGCACAGGCTCAGTAGTTGTGGCGCACGGGCTTAGTTGCTCCGTGGCATGTGGGATCTTCCTGGACCAGGGACCGAACCCGTGTTGCCTGCATTGGCAGGTGGATTCTTAACCACTGCGTCACCGGGAAGTCCCTGCCTGGGAAATATTTAAGGCGGGAAGGATGAGCTTGTGAGCTGCCTTGGTGGAGGAGCAAAGGAGGGGTTTGCTGCTGTGTGGGGACCAGATCTTGTCTGGCCAAGGACATGCGGGTTTGCCATGGACCTGTTGGGGGCCATCGATAAACCCCCACCTGCCCTGGTTTGCCAGGGACAGTTCCAGTTTAGATCTGCTGTCTTGGGGTCTCATCCTGTTGAGCATGTCATTTGTAAACAAAGTATATTGTATTAATAGTTCCATTCAGACAGCCTGCGTGGGTTTGGCGGGCCTCCACTTGGCACTCGCAGCTGCCACCATGGCCTCATCGAGTAGTTCACCTGTGGTTCACCTGTGGTTCAATCCAGAAGTTTCCTAGCAACAGCTGTCTTTTCCAGTTGCACAACTTAACCAACACCTTTCTTTCAAGGACAGCATGCAGGGCGCTCACAAAGAGTACTGTGACATGGGGGATTAGGGAAAGCCAGCTGCTGCCAGCCTCGTCTGATGGTAGGAGAAAGTATTTGATGCTGCGGATCTGGTGGCCATTTGGCATGCCAACCAGTTGTGCCAATGGCCTGTACCAAGAGCCTGTGCTGCGGGCTGCAAAATGCTCAAAGCCACCAGGCTGCCAGTTGATGGTGTCAGTGGGAAATATAGGAAACTGCAGATTAGGTGTATGGCAAGTATGTGGGATGCAAGCTGAGCAGTCCTCTCCCGCAGCACCGAGAGAAGTCCGAGTACCCTTGGTACAGTGGTGTTGTCACTTATCACGTGGTGTAACTCTGCTTATGCACTGCATTGCTTGGTAATGCTTTTTATATTTTCAGGAAACCCTTCCAGTCGTAATGGAGCTCAAGAACATTTGTGTGCGTATTTAATGAAAACTTAAGCACAATTATTCTGTTTTCCAAGAAAATTGATGATGAGCATGTACCTAGCACAAAATGTTGATGTTTATCCAGACACCATGGGGACCATGGTCACCGACCACACGGAAACCTGAAGACGGGAATCTGCTGAAGAAGCATCAACATCCACTGCAAAAGTAGTGATAATTTTTAGGAAGTGATGCCCTAAGTGGGTGACTTAACATGTGCAGCTCCAGAGAAGTCCATTTACACATCCCTCTGTGGACCATGACTTTGTTGAACAGGGACAGAGTTTCAGTTTGGGATGATAAAAAAAGTTCTGGGGATGGTTGCACAGCAATGTGAATGTATTTAATGCCATTGAATTATACCCTTAAAAATGGTTAAAATGGTAAATTTTATGTTATGTATATTTTACCACAATAAAGATGAATCTTGTTCATTGTTTCCCAAGTTTCCTTGTACATATACAAAGAGAAGTGATAACTGTTACCGTGTGGGCTCCACTGGCAAAAGAACAACCTTGCAAACAGTTAAACGATGCCAGTTTGATATCAATGTCATCCAATGTTTTGAGTATATCCGTTAACTCCAATGCGGATTTGATGTTTTTCAACCAATTCACGGAATCAAAATAAAGTTTCAAAAAGTTCATTCTGCCAAGGGTAAAACATCCAAAATGAACGTAAACACATTGTACCCTTAGTTAAAATATCCAGCATTGAAGATAAAATTGTTTCTGTGGTCTCAATACAAATATATTTGGTGAATCACAGCTTTATGGTAAAAATGATGTTTGTACTAAATGAGCAATGACCTTGGAATTGGCTGTGATGCACATGTAATTCATTCAAAGTAGCTGTGATGTCCACCAGCTGAAATAAAAGCTGCAGTTGTTAAACATTACGAATATTTTTATGCATACTCAGAGTAACTGCGACAATGCTGAAGCAGCATTAAAACAGTTTTTTTTGGCTGACGAGTCATTAATCAGGTGTTAGAAATGCTTGAGCTGTGGCAGAACCACTTTGTAGATCAGCCCAAGAGTTTTACCAAGCTTTTTCTTTTTTTAAAGGGAGTCTCAACATTTTTGTCAAAAATCAGTTGGAAATATTTAATCAAAGTACTCAATGAATGCAGCACTAAAATAGAGCTTCAGCTTTTGAAGCTTTTTAGCAAATTGCAATGATTGAAGACAAAGCTTGCAAACAAGAAGGCATGAAAATGAAAAAAAGGGACTGAAAAAATTCTGGGATGTGCTTTGGGAGATCTTAACTTGAGGGGAGAATCTTTGGATGGAGCTTATTTTTTTAAGTGTATAAATTTATATTCTGTACCAGATGGAATAAAATTAAGAAAGGCCTACAATCTAGATTTGACAAAACACTGAAAAGAGTCATACTGCTCCAAAAGTGTTCTCCTGATGAGTATTCCACGCTGTACTAGGGACTTAATATGTCAGAGAAGAACATATTTGGTGTATCATTTTAAGTTCCTTTCTAGTTGGATCTAAATGAAGTGTGAGTGTTTGTTTCCTTTGGGGAAAATTCTTTTTTCCCGTTTAGAATTTGTGTTAAAAATGTCACTAATAAACCCTTGAACCTCAAAAAAAAAGAACAGTCATAAATATAGATCTATTATTCGGTGCCTTTTTATCTTATAGAGATACTTACTAAAGAAAAGTAATCTGAAAGGAGGCAAAAAGACAATGTGTGAAAATATCTTGGCTGAAATATTATACATTTTGATTTGAAATAAATTAGAAATGAGAATCTCCTTCATCTAGCAAAATTTCCTTTGAGCTCACCAAGCACCTCAGCACCAGGAAAGAATATTTTCTCAATTAAAAATATCATGGTCTGCTTGTGGTTGCTATGGGGGAGGGGGGTGGGGGAAGAATGGATTGGGAGTTTGGGACTAGCAGATGCAAAATGTTATATATAGGATGGATAAACAACAGGGTCCTACTGTGTAGCACAGGGAATTATATTTAATATCCTGTGATAAACCATGATAGAAAAGAATATGAAAAAGAATGTGTGTGTGTGTGTATTTAACTGAATTACTTTGCTGTACAGTAGAAATTAACACAACATTGTAAATAACTGTACTTCAACAAAATAAATTAAAAAATAAAAAAATATCATGGTCTGTAGAGGAGTCTTTTGAAGATCTCAACAATTTCAAATGTAGTAACAATTAAATGCAATTTTGAAGACAATTTCAGGCTATTTTATAAAAATCAAAAAATAACGAGCCCAAATTAAAAAAACAAAACAACCCATATTCTTCAGAAGAGTATTTATGACACGGTATTAGAATCAGATATAGCTACAAAAGAGAGTAAAAGTACTTGATTGTGCACCCAAAGTAATTATTCTTCTAAGTTTTTTCAATGTTCACACAATTAGTATAAATACTTTAAAGAGTTTGTTCAGACATATATGGATACAGATATATGTTATTTTTATTTTGAGAACGAATATTATTTTAAAATAGAGTTTTTGAATGAAACTATTTTATAGGTTCACCAGTGTCGTAAAACCAATTTGTTGATCAATATATAAACATAATTAATACAATTTTAATTGCTTTTAGTACCCCCTAACCTCACAGGAGACAGACCAGCCGGAGACTTTAAAATCCTGCTCAGAAGACTATTTGAAAAGGCTGGGATGCCATAGTGACCGAGCAGAGTGAGTGGGCCACAGGAAAAGAACAGAATGCACTGCCCACGTCAAGGTGTTTGCAACTGCAGTGCCCCAGCAGGAGCCACTGAAAGACCCAAAGAAATGCCCATGCAAGAAAGGTGTGTAATACAATCAGACTCAGGGGGCGTGGAGCCTTTTTACTGTAGAACCAGTCAAGTAGCAAATCTTCTGCCCCCTTTCCCTGCCTTCCCTCCCCCTCACACTCCAACCCACAGGAGCCAGAAACCAGAAACTGGAGTTAGCCAACTAGGGAGGGGAAAGGGAGAGAAGGACCACAGCCTGGTGCTGGAGCACGAGGGCAGGAGGTGGGGCAGAAGTCTCACCTCTGAGTCAAGATTTGGCTGTTGGTTGGAGAGGAGAGTTGCATTTCTGAACTGAGACAATGGATGGCAAAGAATAATGACCCAGGGACTTTTTAAAACCTCTTTGGTTTTAAAACAAACAAAAATTGAGGGGCTAATAAGGAATGAAACGTTGATGTTACAATGTGGATAGACCTCAAGAACATTACCTGCAGCAAAAGAAGCCAAACATGGAGGTCACATATTGTACGTTTCCATTTATATGAAACCCCCGGAATAGGTAAACCCATGGAGACAGAAAGAGGACTGGCTAGAGGTTGCCGGGGTTGAGGCTTAGGGAGTGGGGGATGGAATGGAGAATGACTGCTAATGGGTACGGGATCTCCTTCTTGGGGTGAGGAAAATGTCTTGGAACTTGATAGAGGTAGTGGTTGCACAACACTGTGAATGTACTAAATGCCACTGAGTTGTACACTTTATTTTATTATTATTATTATTATTTTGCGGTACGCGGGCCTCTCACTGTTGTGGCCTCTCCCGTTGCGGAACACAGGTTCCAGACGCACAGGCTCAGCGGCCATGGCTCACGGGCCCAGCCGCTCCGCGGCATGTGGGATCTTCCTGGACCGGGGCACGAACCTGTGTCCCCTGCATTGGCAGGCGGACTCTCAACCACTGCGCCACCAGGGAAGCCCAAGTTGTACACTTTAAATGGTTAATTTTATGTTATGTAAATTGTATCTCAATTAAAAAAATATCAAGGGGCTACCCCAAATGTTCATCCAGGGACAGGAGAAGGATGCCTCCTACTGGGATGGTTTAAAGGCCAGTGCCTAGCAAAGAAAAAAGTTTTTTGTAAGGACTGTTGTCTCTCACATTCTGCGTGTAATACATATTACTAAATAGGGCTGGATGCATCAAACCATGTCAACTGTACTCTCTGGGGGATTTAAAGAATTTTCGAGGGCAAATTTGGACTCAGCTGAAATTTCACCTACTGTGCTGACTTCAGACCATTAGCTCCACATACTCTGAGCAGCAGTTAAGCATTAGGCAAGTGAAGACACGACAGAGAAACAGCTTGAATTGTCTCCCTGGGAGCTGAGTCTCATTAATAGGAGAGTTCCAGGCTGGGGTGAAGTTCTACAAGCTTCTGCTGCCACAGACTCTGGACCACTTTGGACCAGAACCAGCCATCACCTCCTGTCATTCTGAGGTTCAGCTCTTTGGCGTGTCCTCATTTCCCCTACCTCTGGATTCTGACCATAAACCCCCTAATTCCTGAGACAGGTTCTGTGCCAAGCAAACAAGGAACCCAGACAGCTTGGAGTCCAAGAAGCCTGCTAATTCGGAAAAAGCCTCTTGCCCCAGAAGAGTAGGGACCGGCAGCTGGCAGGCATCCTGGGTGTCGGCACTGGCTGTTGTGTGCCCAGGGGAAGGTGGGCAGGTTATTTTAAAACACTGGCATGGCGCTACTGAGCTTTGAACTTATAAATGTGCATTAAAATTGGAAATTATTAACCAGAGAAGTAGGGAAGTAATTAGGATCCAAAGTACATTATTAACTCAAGCGAGCAGATCAACTCGACCTCTCCATGCCTCAGTCTTCTCCTCTGCAAAATGTGAATCCTTTTGATTTAACCAGATGGTGTGAGAATGGGATGGTATAGATACATATCGAAATGCTTTGAAAAGTACAAAGTGTAACAAAATGCAAGGGTTTTACCCAAGTTGTTTACATAGGAGCTTAGTCCAAAACACACCTAGTGGCAAAACCGAGGGCTTTCAATATTCAGGGAGAAGTTGGGCCAGTGGCTGGATCTACAGCCAGACCACACTCTCTCATGCAGGGTTGGAAGATCTGTTTGGGCTGTGTACCAACACCCTGTCCTCAAATTTGTCATTTATTAGAAAGAGAAAACTGGCCAGAAGGGGTAAACCCAAATGAGAAAAATTAATCATCAACCTCTCATTGTAATTGCCTTTGTTTTTCAGGATTAATCAATCCTAGGTCATAAAAATAACACAAAGATTTGAGTTTAAAATTAGGGGCATTAAGTAGCGCAAAGAACAAATTTCGAGTGTTTCTTATTTGTTTACTAGCTGGGAGCATGAAGGACGTGTGTTTAAGTTGGCTTATTTGGAATTAGGAGACTTTGATCTAGATGTTCCATTCTCTACCAAACCATGATGACATTCAGTTCAACTCAGTAGGTATTTGCTGAGTTTCCATTTGGCTTCCAAGCCAGGGATACTGGGGTGAATGAGATAGGTTTCCCCTCCCTTAGTTTGTACATAGGCTCTTGGAGATCAGCCCCAGCCCTTGTCTTGGGTTTGAAGGAAATGAGTAGACATACACAAAACCCGTAGACATACACTTTGAAGTGTGTTGGGTGTGTATTCTAGCCAGAGATTTCCATGGAGTTAGCACCAGCAGAGGGGGACACCCAGGTTAGAAACCCTTCTTTTGAAAAGCTACCAAACTCTCTGGTCCCTTAATCATATCCCGAATCAAGAGTCTGATATTTAAACTGACAGCCACTCATCACGTTTGAAGGGCAGACATCTGAAATTAGAATGCCCAAAGGTCAGGAAAGCAGAAGATGATATTTGGTGTGTTGTCACAAGGCAGTGTGTTTTAAGATACTACACTCATTTGCATGGTGGTTGAAGGCTTTTTTTTTTTTTTAAGACAACCACTAAAACTCCAGACCAATTTTCAGCCTGAGTACTCCCCGTGATTTTGCTCCAAATACTCAACAGATGGGCCGTGAGTTGAGTTTTCCTGAATCTAAGCACCAGCAGTGTTGCCCAGCTCAGAAATACAATAAGCAAGACTCAACCCAAAGTACAAGAACATTGATTTTTTTTAAACTAATTTAAATTTAATTTAGTTAATTTATTTATTGGCCACGCTGCATGGCATGTGGGACCTTAGTTCCCCGACCAGGGATCGAACCTGTGCCACCTGTGGTGGAAGCGCAGAGTCCCAACCACTGGACTGCCAGGGAAGTCCCAAACATTGATTTTTTAAAGAATTTTATCCTTCCAAAGATCACAAAATACTTGCCCCAAGCTGCTACAAGTGAAGTTTCTCCAGGGGCTTCCATCCTCCACTCAGCTAGATGTAAGACCAGCCAAAACCACAGACTTTCATCCAGTGTCTTTCTCCCAAACGGGTCTGGGAAGTGCAGGCTGGAAAGAGGCTTACGATTCAGTTTTACCATTTGGTGACGGAAAAGAGGAATCTCCTTTTATGCTCTGTTGGCACCAAGAGGGTTAGAATTTCAGAGCTGGATGACACTTTAGATTTGGTCCAATGACTGCTCTTCATTTTCCAACTCCAGGACTTTTTATCTTTCCCAAACTGAAACTCTGTACTCATTAAACAGTAACTTTCCAATCTCCCCTTCCCCCAGCACCCAGCAACCACCATTCTATATTGTCTCTATGATTTTGACTACTCTAGGAACCTCATATACGTACAGTATGAATCATACAGTATGACATTTTATGATCTTTTATGACTGCTTATTTCACTTAGCATAATGTCTTCAAAGTCATCTATGTTGTAGCATGTGACAGGATTTCCTTCCTTTTTAAGACTGTATAATATCCATTGTAGGTATATACCACAATTTACTTATCCATTCATCCATCAATGAACATTTGTGTTGTTTCCACTTTTTGGCAAACACTGCTATGAACATAAGTGTACAAATGTATGTGTGAGTCCCTGCTTTCAATTCTTTTGGGTATATACCCAGAGGTGAGATTGCTGGATCGTATGATAATTCTATATTTACTTTAAAAAAAAATCTATTTATTTATTTATTTGGCTGTGCTGCCTCTTAGTTGAGGCACGTGGGATCTTCATTGCGGTGTGCGGGATATTTGGTTGCGGCATGTGGGATCTAGTTCCCTGACCAGGGATCGAACCCAGGCCTCCTGCATTGGGAGCATGGAGTCTTAACCACTGGACCACCAGGGAAGTCCCTATGTTTACTTCTTTCGAGGGACTGCCATAATGTTTTCCAAACTGGCTGCACTATTTTACATTCTCACTAGCAATGCACAAGCCTTCTGAGTTCTCTGCATATTCACCAGCACTTGTTATTTTCTGTTTTTTTTAAAAAATTTTTATTTATTTATTTTTGGCTGCATTGGGTCTTCGTTGCTGTGCATGGGCTTTCTCTAGTTGCGGTGAGAGGGGGCTACTCTTTGTTGCAGTGCGCGGGCTTCAGTAATTGTGGGACGTGGGCTCAGTAGTTGTGGCTTGCAAGCTCTAGAGCACAGGCTCAGTACTTATGGTGCACGGGCTTAGTTGCTCTGTGGCATGTGGGATCTTCCCGGACCGGGGCACGAACCCGTGTCCCCTGCATCAGCAGGGGAACTCTCAACCACTGTGCCACCAGGGAAGCCCTATTTTCTGTTTTTGATTATGGCCATCCTAATGGGTATGAGGTGGTATCTCACTGTAGTTTTGATTTGCATTTCCCTGATCATTAGTGATGTTGAGAATCTTTTCATATACTTATTGGCCATCTGCATATATTCTTTGGAGAAATGTCTATTCAAGTCCTTTGCCCACTTTAAAATTGGGTTGTTTGTTTTTTGTTGTTGAGTTGACACTTCTTTTTATATATATTACTAAACGGGTCACAGGAAGGCTGCACTTACCCAAAGACACTCAGCTGGATGGTGGCAGAGCCAGAATAAGAATTTAGGGGTCCCAGTAACACAACAGGGCTTTGTCCCACTTCATTCCTTATAGAGGAGGAAACAGAGGTGCAGAGGTGAGGAGACTCACCTCTACTACTTAGGGCTGTGGCCTCTAGGGCACAATCTGCCAAGAACAGGCTCCATTTGCTGCATCTTGCTCAGTGATTGGAGCCCAGATTCTCAACCCTGATGCTATGGTCTCAATTGTTTCTCCTGGCCCCAAATCCACATGTTGAAGCCTTAACCCCCAATGTGACTGCATTTGGAGATAGGGCCTCTAAGGAGGGTAATTAAGGTAAAGTGAGGCCATAAGCGTGGGGCTCTAATCCAATAGGACTGGTATATAAGAAGAGGAAGAGACACCAGAGCTCTCTCTTCTCCTCTCTGTGTATGCACAGAGGAAATACCATATGAGGACACAACAAGAAGGTGGCTGTCTGCAAGCCAGGCAGTGAGGCCTCACTGGAAACCATCCCTGCCGGTACCTTGTTTTGGCCTTCTAGCCTTCAGAATTGTGAGAAAATGAATTTCTGTTGTTTAAGCCACCTAGTCTGTGGTATCCTGTTATGGTAGCCTGAGGCTACTAACACACCTGGATTCAGAAAGTTACCAGATGGAGAAGACCCCAGAGAGGAGTGCCAGCATGGGTACGGGCGGTCAAGTTGGCCAGCTGGGTCTCACAATGCGTGTGGGCATGTTAAGTTTTTCTGGAATCTTATAGGCTTCAATCTGATATCCGAGTAATCTCCTCCTGGCAGGACAGAATTTCCTGATGTTGAAAATAAAGAGCTTAACAAAGCCTACTAAAATAATTCTAAAGGCTTCCTGGATATCAAATAGCTCTCACTAAAAAGTATTCTGATGATTTAAAAGTCCCAGACACGTGCATATTATGTTTCCCTCAAAGTGCACATGGTTTCACCACCAGTATTGTGCTTCTTTTATTCTCTTCTCTTCTCTGTGATCGCTGGTTTGGGTGGGTTTTCTCAGCTATTTCTGATGTATTTGTCAGCTTTTCCTTCCCCATCCACCAGATTAACTGCCAAATCCCTCCAAGGTTCCTTATTTCTGTAAGATCTATTGTAGTTATACTTCAGATGGTCTTGATTCTAAGTCAAATAGGACCCAGCAAGCAAGCGCCAATGGGTAGAGGAGGAAGTGAAGAGCATCTGTGAGTGGGGCAATGGTGGGTTGGGGAGCAGGCTGGCTCTTAAGGATGGGCCTAGGGAAGGGGGCTAGAACGTCAAGTGGGAAACTGAGGCAGAACCCTAACCTAGTAATAGGAATGGGTTCAACACCATAGGAGTTGTCCAGCACAGTGCACTAGCTTGGTGTCAGCAGACAATCTTCTAAACCACTGAGCTTCTCCCTTCTGCCCCTCACCCTTTGCTCCATTTTCTCCAGTTCTAGCCCATCCTTCCTGTCCTCACCACGCCTCACCATCCAGTCTCTTTGTTTCATGCTACATAATATTTCATCCCTCTTTCTTGGATTTGTCTGCTCACTAGGGACTCTCAGGGTAATGTCACAGTCCTGGGACTTCTTTCAGGGTCAAGGGCAGGATCCCAACATGAGTAGGGGCTGGCTGAGACTCAGCTGTGTCAGCTTCCCAGCGTGAACTCTGGCACACATTCCAGAGGCTCTGAAGATTTTACCTGGGAGTTACCAGTTCCTAAAGGAACCGGGCAGGGTGGGAGTTCTAGATGGGAGGTCTGAGAGAGTGGTGAAGTTGGAATTTACACTCAGGAATTAAGACTCCCAACCTAGTGCTCGGTCTGCTATAGTACTTCTCAAATTCTGATGTGCATCTGAATTTTCTCAACATGTAGATTCTGATGTAGTAGGTCTGGGGTGTGGCCCTGGATTCTGCATTTCTAACACACTCCCAGGTAATATGGACACTGTTGTTCTGCCCTTTGAGTATCAAGGCCCCACTGCATCATATTAAGGGAACTCCAGCTGTGCTGCAATTTCAGCTACCATGGAAGGCTGGAATATTTTTGAGTACATTGGGCCTCTAGTCAGGCCTGGTGGGTACCACCTCCCCTGATGCCTCTCATCAGTCTTGAATCTGTAGCAAAAAGGTTCTCAAGCTTGAGAGTGTATAAGAATCACCCGGAGGGCTTAAGACAGCCATCTGGATCCCATTCCTAGACTTTCTGATTCAACAGGGCTGGGGTGGGCCCCAGAATTTGCATTTCTATTGTTTCCAGGTGATGCTGATGCTGCAGGTCTGGGGATCAGACTTTGGAATCACTGTTGCAGAGTAGCTAAAACTGAGGTACCACTAGGGTCCCACAATAGAGGGTCTGATGGTTTGGGTTTGAACCTGATTCTACTCCTTACAAATAGTGTGATATGAGGTAAGTCACTCCTTTTCTCTGAGATCCAGTTTTCCCATCTACAAAGCAATGATAAGGCACCTCATTGCACAGGATTGCTGAGCAGTTGAGAAAGAATGTTTACAAGTGCTTCACACGTTTGTCCCTAAGAACAGGTTCCCAGTCTGCATGGAGAATCTGTCTGCTGCCATCAAACAATTAAAATTATTCAACTGTTTAAAGACCTAAATATACGACATGACACCATAAAACTCCTAGAAGAGAATGTAGGCAAAAACATTCTCTGACATAAATTGTAGTAATATTTTCTTAGATCAGTCTCCCAAGGTAAAAGAAAGAAAAGCAAAAATAAACAAATGGGACCTAATCAAATTTAAAAGCTTTTGCACAGCAAAAGAAACCATTAACAAAACAAAAAGACAACCTATGGAATGGGAGAAAATACTTGCAAAAAGATACGACTGACAAGTGGATGATGCAACTGACAAGCAGTAATATCCAAAATATACAAAAAGCTCAGACAACTTAATATCCAAAAAACCCAAACAACCCAATCAAAAGACAGGCAGAAGATCTGAATAGACATTTCTCCAAAGACTACATACAGATGGCCAACAGGCACATGAAAAGATGCTCAACATTGCTAATTATTAGAGACATGCAAATCAAAACCACAATGAGGTATCACGTCACACCAGTCAGAATGGCCATCATCAAAAAGTCTACAAACAACAAATGCTAGAGAGGGTGTGGAGAAAAGGAAACCCTCCTGCACTGTTGGTGGGAATGTAAATTGGTGCAGCCACTATGGAAAATAGTATGGCGGTTCCTTAAAAAACTAAAAATAGAGCTACCATATGATCCAGCAATTCCACTTCTGGGCATATATCCCCCAAAGACGAAAACTCTAATTTGAAAAGATACATGCACTTCAATGTTCATAGCAGCACTATTTACAATAGCCAAGAGATGGAAACAACCCAAGTGCCCATCAACAGACAATTGGTTTAAGAAGATGTGGTATATATATACAATAAAATATTACTCAGCCATAAAAAAGAATGAAATATTGCCATTTGCAGCAACATGGATGGACCTATAGAATATCATACTAAGTGAAGTAAGTCAGAAAGAGAAAGACAAATATTATATGACATCACTTGTGTATAGAATCTAAAAAATAATACAAATGAATCTATATACAAAACAGAAACGGACTCACAGACATAAAAAGCAAACTTACAGTTACCAAAGGGGAAAGGCAGAGGGGAGGGATAAATTAGGAGCTTGAGATTAACAAACTACTCTACATAAAACAGAGACACAACAAGGATTTACTGTATAGCACAGGGGAATGGAAAATAATCTGAAAAATATATGTGTATATATAACAGAATCATTTTGCTGTACACCTGAAGCTAACACAATATTATAAATCAACTACATTTCAATTTTTTAAACAGTTGTTTCAGTCCATTGGTCTGTTGTTTTAGTTGCTTGACTTACCCTTTTCATGGAATTGAGTAAATTAACCAAATGGATCGTATATTTTTTTCCAGGACGCTCTTTGGGAAAGCGAGGTCTAGAAAACCTGCATCTGAAACCCACAAGGCATGGCTTGTTAAACTTTAATGTGCATACAAATCACCTGGGGAGCTTGTTTGAATGCAGACTTTTATACAGTGGGTCTGGGATGGGGCTTGAGAATTTGCATCTCTAGCATGCTCCCAGGTGATGCTGGGGTTGCTGGTCCAGGACCACACTTCTTGTAGCAAGAATTCTGGAACAGTATGAATGTGCAGATTCCTTGGCACTGCCCAGACCTTTTCTATAATTTCCTCAGGTGATCCTTCGGCAAACTAAAGTTTGAAGGCTATTGTCTCAGTGATCAGCCTTAATCTTTTGCCTTATAAATGTCGGCTGTAACCCAAACAGTGGGAGATGTCAATATCACATGGCCTGCCCAGCACATTTCATGGGGATGGAGAGGGAAGCAGAGATGCCTTCAAGTCCCACTTCTACCACTTCTGGGCCATGCTGGGAAAATCATTTCACTTTCAGTTCATGGGAAAAATAATATCTGTCCTTATAATGGGTCGTTGTGAGTCTGGAAGGCTTGCTGGGTCCAGAAGCACTTTGGAAACTGTAAATTTGCAAATGCAAAGGATTATCTTAAAAACAGAAAAGGTTAGGGTAAAACTTTCTGTGTCAACTTATGAAAAACTAATTTTACCTGGGCCTTGGCCATAGGCACGTGGCTGAATGCAGTGCACCACGAAGGCAGTAAAATATTTTGGGGTTGGTCCAAACCTAACCCAAGCATAGGTCTTCCAAACCTTTGAATTTTGACCAACTCCAAAGAAAGCCAGTTGGGTATGACTATGTCTCCCTTAAAAATTATTTAAATTGTTAAATGTATATTAACACAAGCAACATCTGAAGAGTAACACGTAACAGCACTGACCTTCTCCATATAGGAGTCAGTAGGGTTTGAAAAGCAAGGGAATTGTTTGGAACTGAGCTCATTTCACAACACAACCAATGTTGTGAATATTGTTTCTGAGTGAGCCCACAAACCCATTTACCTCTTAATATAGCTAAAACTCAACACTTAAAAAAAACTAACAGCAGTGTTGTGTAAAGAGCATTATGTTTTATGAAGCATTTCTATATTCACTGATTTTTACTTCCTTCCCATTTTAAAGATGAGGAAACTGAGGCTTAGAGAGGTTAAGAGAGTAAAGATTATAGAATCAGTCACAGGCCAAGAGTTTGAATCTGGTCTGCTGATTTCAAGACTGGTGCATATTTCTGGCCTTCTAGAACCAGTCCCAATGAGCAGGGTTTGAAGGATTCCATCTTGGATCATCGTGTACATACCTATTCCTATAACCACAAGACCTGGGAATTCTCCTTCCCCTGCTTAGTCTCCCACCTGGTAGTGGAGGATTCAGCAGGACAGTGCCAAGGGCAGAAGTATTAGTCAGGACAGACAAATTACCTTAGCAGTTTTTGAGGGATATGTTTTGCCCCTTGGGCTCCTAGTTACACTTTCGTTAATTCAAAGGGGTCTGTCTCATCTCTAATTGGAAGCAAAGTTACTACTTCTAACTTAAGCAAGAAAATGGGTGTATTGCTTAGGATTTATCTTGGTTGCTAATGACTGAGACTTGAAATAATATCAGCCTATATGAGTTGGAGGATTGTTTTTTCTCTCACTTCAAGCCTGAAGGTAGGTAATATAGGGCTGGTATGGTAGTTTCACGAACTCCTCAGGAGCTCAGGCTCCTCTGCCTTTCTCTTCACCATCCTTAGGGCTGATTTCTACCCTCCAGTTCACTTTATGGCTGTGATATGGTCATTGTAGCTCCAGCCATCACATCAGCACTCCAGGTAGAAAAAAGGAGGAAGAAGGGATAAAAAAGTGCATCTCCCAAATGAGTTAATGTCTTTAAAGCTGGGTACAGGGACTTCCCTGGTGTCTCAGTGGTTAAGAATCTGCGTGCCAATGCAGGGGACATGGGTTCAAGCCCTGGTCCAAGAAGATTTCACATGCTGCGGAGCAGCTAAGCCTGTGTGCCACAACCACTGAGCCTGCATGCCACAACTACTGAAGCCCGCGTGCCTAGAGCCCATGCTCCACAACAAGAGAAGCCACTGTGATAAGTCCATGCACCGCTCCAAAGAGTAGCCCCCGCTTGCCGCAACTAGAGAAAAGTCCACACACAGCAACGAAGACCCAACGTAGCCAAAAATAAATAAATAAAAAAATACAGCTGGGTACATT
This sequence comes from Aethalodelphis obliquidens, assembly GCF_003676395.1. Lineage (NCBI taxonomy): Eukaryota > Metazoa > Chordata > Mammalia > Artiodactyla > Delphinidae > Aethalodelphis > Aethalodelphis obliquidens. The sequence continues at coordinate 16,669,711 of NW_020837965.1, forward strand.
TATTCACTCAGTAAACCGCAAGCTTTATTTCTAAGGAAGAAGGGAGAATAGCTATTGGCATCTATGCTTTGTTGGGATTTTGGGTAGTTCATGGGGTGAAGGTCAGCGACATCTCAGGGATTCAGAGAAAGTCTCTGTAGGGAGCTGCTGTGGGATCATTTTGCCCTGCTTCCTTCAATCCCTGTAGGCCCATCAAGATTCAAATTCCCAGGAGAAAGAGTCTGAGTTTGCCTTAGCTGCTCGCTGGGGGATCTGAGAAGTGGACCTCCGTTGTTGACTCTCCACCAATTATAAGGACTGGGCCAGGATCCTTGCTCAAAAGAAGGGATTCTGGGCAGAAAAAAGTCACTAGTGTCTCCCAGGCTTCATTTGTTGTCCCATTTCGTTCTCTCTCTTCCAGCCCCGGAATCTTCTTAGCACAGAGAAGGGATGGTAGGGTGTGGAGTGGAAACAACAGGGCTTTTGCAATCAACACACCTGGGTTTACTCACAGTTCTGCGTTTACCAGGTGTAGGACGTTGGGCCCGTTTTACTTCACGTGGCTGAGCCTCAGTTTCCTCAGCTACTGGAAAGGGGATAATCTTACGTGCCTTAAAGTTGGTTGTGAGGATTAACATAGTGGAATCGGCACAGTCTCACTAGTCTTGAGGATGAATAGGGTCACTTTGACAGCGGTAATCTAAGTTTCACTGATTCTCCATGACCTGTGAGCCCCCGCTTCCCCTGCTTCAAGTATTTGTGAGGACAGTTAGGGAATGCCCTGCACACGTGCTTACCAAGAAGTCGGATACTCCCACGCATTGGTGTTGCCCTGCCAGGCACCTTAACCCTTGTCCTTCACTCAGCCCTGGGGGGCCTTTATCAAAGCTGAGCTATGGTTTGGGGAAACTGTCAGGAAAAAGCCCTTCTCCCCTCTTTGAAGTTACTCTCAGTGGAAGGGACCCAATTTAGCCGTCCTTGGGTCTCAGAGTTTTCTTGAGGCCTCCTTCCTCTCTGAGGCCCTGGACATGCAGCCATAGGACTCCCTGGCGGTGTTCTGATGGCTGAAGTTGCTCATCACATATACAGAAATCCATCTTCTCCTTTCTCCTTAGGACGTAAACACTGATGTCCAGCTGGGCCCCTTGCCACCTGGAGTAAAAGACGAGATTTCTTGGCTTCCCTTGGAACTCAATATGTCCATGTGACTAAGTTCTGGCCATCAGGACATAAGCAGAAATGCTGTGTATAAAGAAGGCTGCTTAGGGAAATTTCTCAGCTATAAGTGTGTCCCTTTTTGCCTTCTTCCTTCATTTTTTCAGCCAACAGCCTGAGTTGTGATGACTGGAGCTCCAACAGCCATTTTGGACCCTGAGGAGAGCTTGTAGACAGAAGCTATGTCCTTAAACAGTGAATCAGAAAGGTTGAAGTCCGTGTCCCTAATGATACTGTGGAATCTCCATGCCAGTCCTGGACCATCAGTTCTGGACCTCCTTTGCATCAAAGAAAAATAAATTTCAATCTTATTTAAGCTATAGCTATTTTGAGGGTTTCCTTTTTTTGTGTGTTATAGTCAGCTGAAACTGATCCTAATAGATGTTGCCACACTCACATCAGGTAATTTCCCTTTTCCCCTTGGGGTGAATTCTTGCCAGGTGATCTCTCAGTCCTCATGAAAACAGATTTCTGAAGGGATCTTCCCCACTGGTATTCCAGATGTGTCCAGGCATACCCAAATCCTACCTAGAATCAAACTGGGTCCCTCCTAACTCACATTGTATCTATTCTTATAATACATGGTCTGACACAGTTCTGAGCATACCAGGCTCAATAAAAATTAGTCAGCATTCTCTTCATCCTTTATATGTGTAGGTGGTCAACTCCTTCCACCTGTTAGGTCTGGGCTGTAATGCAGAAGGCTGAGCCAGGGTGGGGAAATCCTACATAAGCATCTATGAACCAATCTGCCCCCCTAGAGGTCCCTTTCCACTTTCCAGCCTTGCTTCCCTTTAGGACATTGCCGGGCAAGACCCTGAGCTCAGAGGGTCAGCCACCATCCATCAATAACACTTCCTGCTGAGCCACTGGCCGGGGCTGGGGGTGGGGTCCCAAAAGGAGAAGATGGAGCCCTTATCCTCAGAGGCTCCTCTACCCAACAGGGACTAATAACGCTGAATGATGAGAGTTGAGACTGGGACTCAGGAACGCAAGGCCAGCTTGAACTACATTGTGTCCCTCTGAGGTCTGACTCATCCCAAATAGCCTCCGGGTTTCCTGGGTAACCTTCTCCCCTCCCCTAATTCATGCTGACCTGAATCCAGGCTACTGTGGATGCAGAGGTTCTCCTGATTATTGGGGTCATGGGTGGCTGAATGACTTTTGTTGTTCTGATGATTTGTCTTTAAGCAGGAAATCAGATCTAAGCCAGTTCTAGGCATTCAACTTATTAACTGAATTGAACTAAGGAAAAGGAGAGTAAAAAAACATGCCTGAACAAATGGAAGGAACGGGCCAAGTCAAGAGATGGTTTCTTTCCAAGTCCCTGCAAAAGTGGAAGTGTGCTTCTCAGGCCCAGGACAGTGGGGCTGGAGTCACCATCCCTCCTGCTCCCCCACCTCCCTTTTCTCCTCATCACAGGCTGCGCCGAGGAGTCTGGGTTATTTCCCACCAAAGACACCTGAGGAATCCAGGGGTCAGGCTGAGTCAGGTGACCCAGTGTGTGTCACTGTGTTCAGAGTGTGCAGTCCCCCTTCCTTCCTGGAGTCTTAAATTAAGGCCTGAGAGGGTCTTTGCGCCGCAGAGGTCCTGAGACAGCAGAAAAGGGAGGCTGAGGTGTGGACAGCGAGGCCCAGAGGAGGCTCAGGGAAGCTCCTCAAGCCAGCATTCCTAGGAAAAATGCCCCTGGGGATGGTGGTTGTTCTTCCCTTCGCAAGGTCCTCGCTCAACTGTAGAGTTGCCTTCTGCAGTTCAACAGAAGTAGACTCGGTCCCCCATGTCCTATAAGCCCAAGCTCCTTCCTCTGAGTGTGTGGGAAGGAGGTCGAGGCACCGAGGGAGCAAGTTTTCTTGCCAGTAATCCAAACGGAAAGCTGGCGCAGGAAAAGTTTTTGGAGTAAATCCACCCCACCTTGGAAAATTCTATCAAATTATCATATTCTGCGCTATATACACACTTTCTATAAAAGCAAAAACTAAATGGTACTTCAGGAGACAGGGTCTTGGGGTGTCTTGCACAGTAGCCTAGGGGAGCTTAGAGGTTTCCTTCATTACACCTAGCTCTCATCAGGCAAGATGTATTTTTACTGTACCTAGCTCTCCATTCAAATGATCAGAGCAAATCCAGTTACAAATGACAATATCTCTTTGAAACGGTGATGGTGACAGAATCTTGAGTGTTTCCAGTATGCAAGGGGTGGTAAGTGGAATGCAGCGTAAGGTAGTCTTTATTACCAACTTATAATGTGTAAACTGTCACTGACAGTCTATCTAATTAGTGTGTTAGTTATCTATTGCTACATAACACATTACCTCCAAACAGCAGCTAAAGACAACAGTTATTATCTCATAGTTCCCGTGGGTCAGAAATTAGGAGTGGCTTAGCTCAGGGCTTTTGGCTAAGATCTCCCAGGAGGTTGCAGTCAGGCTGTCGGCCAGGAATGCAGCCTCATCCGAAGCTTCAGCGGAGGTGGAGGATCAGCTTCCAAGCTCACGTCCATGGTCGTTGGCAGTCCTTGGTCCCCCACCATGTGGGCCTCACCACAGTGCTGCCTGGTGACATGACAACTGGCTTCCCTGCAGTCAGTAATGTGAGAGAGGCTGAGGCCCAAGACAGTCTTTTTGTTTTTTAATATTTATTTATTTATTTGGCTGTGCAGGGTCTTAGTTGCGGCATGCGGGATCTTCAGTTGCAGCATGTGGGATCTAGTTTCCCGACCAGGGATCAAACCTGGGCCCTCTGCATGGGGAGCACGGAGTCTTAACCACTGGACCACCAGGGAAGTCCCCCAAGACAGTCATTTTATAGCGTAATCTTGAAAGTGGTGTCCCATTAGTTCCGCCACGTTCTATTTGTTAGAAGCAAGTCATTCGCTCCACCCACACTCCAGGGAAGGGGATGAAACAAGGATGTGAAAACCAGGAGGCAGTGATCATTGGGGTGGGGAAAGGGCATCTCAGAGGCTGATTTCCACAGTTTCTGCCTTTTCTTTCTTTTTGTTTTTTAAACATCACAAATACTTCAGGGATTTCTGTGGCTTAATCGTTACCCTGGTGTCCCTACTATTTTTTTCTTTAAAGTCAGAAAACTCCTGCAAGGGAGTTTTCGGGCACTGGGGAGGGAATTCTATCCTGTGGTTTATCTTCTGTGGTTTGGGGAGAAATGTTCCACAAATTGGATTTTCTAGACAACTGAGGGCTTTTCCCTTTAAACACCCAAGTTCTTTCCATACTGTACAGGAGACCCATGTAATTCTGGAGTATAATTCCTGAGACCATTGAGAATACCTAGATTACAAAAGGAAAGGTGTGTATGTATGACTAGGTTTCTCAGGAATTGCAATTCTATGATGTCTCATTTCTCATAAGCATTCCCACACGTTAAGTTAAATAAATATCTTTGTAAGTTTTGCTAAAACTCTCTCATGTGGTTAATAACTTTTGTGCAGGTTGGAGCAGTTGCTAATATAGCTTTGAGAATCAATTTTTCTTGTTTCTGGAGGACTTGATTATGTCCTAGCTATGAGCCACTATTGAATGAAACATTTCATTCCTTTTAAAAAAAACAAAAAAAGTATTATCTTTATTCCAAGCCAAACTGTCATCCAAGTACAAAGGCAACTGAGAATTCCTAGTGTTTGAATGGCAGAATCTATTAGAGGATAAACTTAGACCCCCCCAAGAGATGATGGGAAAATCTTCAACAAAAGAATGGGCAGGGGCTTCCCTGGTGGCGCAGTGGTTGAGAGTCCGCCTGCCGATGCAGGGGACACGGGTTCGTGCCCCGGTCTGGGAGGATCCCACATGCCGCGGAGTGGCTAGGCCCGTGAGCCATGGTCGCTGAGCCTGCGCGTCCGGAGCCTGTGCTCCGTAACAGGAGAGGCCACAACAGTGAGAGGCCTGCATACCACAAAAAAAACAAAACAAAACAAAACAAAAAAAAACGGGCAGAGGACATTGATTCATATCACTGTAGACCAAGACAAAACACATGCAGTGACTATGATGGAAGAATAGATTCTAAATGATCTAGAAGTGATATAACTGACAACAATTCAGATGCAAAGGGGGAACAAAGTTATATACAGTATAAACACGTTGTGGTATAAATGAGACACTTCATTCTGTAGGTTACTCTAAACATCTATCCCTTGCAAAAGAACCACCAATTTCTTAGTCATCCTCACTTTTTCTTCCCTTCTAATACAGCTCTAAAGGTCCATTTTCCTTGTGCTCTTTTCCATGCCTTGGCTTCCTCTTTGAGGCAGTACAGCTTAGTGGTTGTGAGGGGAGGCTCTGGAGTTATACAGTCTTGGTTCCACCACTTCCTGGATGTATGACTTTAAGCAAGTCACTTGACCTCTTTGGCTTCAGTTTCCTCATCTGTAAAGTGGGACTTTTTATGTTTCCTACTCATAGGGCTGTCGTGAGGATTAAATGGAACAATCCACGTAAATCTCTTAAGAAAGTGCCAGGAACGTAGTAGGTGCTCAATAAATGTTTGAGGTGATGGCCACTGGTCATGGGAATAAGAGACAACAGCAAGGTCATACTGAGGGCAGGTGCTGGCCATTGACAGGTATACTCAATGGCATCCTGGTATCCAAATTCTTGTCCCATCTAAAGGTAAATCACGTCTAACCTTCAGGGTTGCTGGTGAGTGGACTAGACACCTACTCTACTGAGTCCTTCCTGCATCTGCAAAGAGAGAGCCAGGAGCCTGAAGTGACCTTTCTCTTGGGATTCAGGTTCCTCACCAGGAACCAGGACCGATATGCAGGTGGACTCATTCAGCCATGTCTCAGACATGAGACTCCCATGTCTCAGAGGTGTGTGCTTGGGGTTGTTAGCCCTTGAACAAAATAGCCCAGACACTAGTGTGTTCCAAATGCAAATGTTTGCATTTCATACGTTTCTGCCTCTGAAAGATCACTGCCAGCTGCTGCTGTCGGCATTGCCAGCATGCCTGCTTCCAGCAGCCCTCTTCCTTCTCCTTCGAATTTTTTACTTTCATGGGCTGGGAAATGTGAGAGTGAACCTTAGTAGAATTTTCTGTAAAAGACAAGGCGTTTTTTTTTTTTTTTTTTTTTTTGCGGTACGCGGGCCTCTCACTGTTGTGGCCTCTCCCGTTGCGGAGCACAGGCTCCGGACGCGCAGGCTCAGCGGTCATGGCTCACGGGCCCAGCCTCTCCGCAGCATGCGGGATCCTCCCGGACCGGGGCATGAACCCGTGTCCCCTGCATTGGCAGGCGGACTCTCAACCACTGCACCACCAGGGAAGCCCAAGACAAGGCTTTAAGGGAAGGTCCGAGGGCTGTGCCGAGAGCAAAGCTTGGAGCTGACGAAGGCTGTGTACTGTGGCAGAGACAGCGGCGGGCAAGGACTTGACCTTGTCTCAAATCATCACATTTCTGAAGTTTTATTTAAACTTTATCATAGAGTACAAATTGGCTCTTTTTCCTTTTCTCTAAATTTAAGACTTATAAATGTATGTGACCACCGCCCCAACTGGGATACAGAATAGTTCCATGACCCCAAAAGACTCCCTTTATGGCCATGCTCTCCCCCACCCAGAAGCTCTGGCAATCCCGATGTTCTCTGCATCACGACAGTTTTGTCCCTTCCAGAACATCATGTAGATGAAATCATAGTGTATGTAATTCTGAGACTGGCTTCTCTCACTCAGCATAATGTCTTTGAGATGCATCCAGGTCATCGTCTATCAACAGTTTGTTTCTTTTCATTGCTGAGTAGTATTCCACTGTATTGTTTATTCACCTGGTGAGGGATATCTGGGTTTTCCCAGCTTTGGGCTATCACAAACTCCTATTAACATGTGTGTACAGGTTTTTGTGTGAATATAAGTATTCATTTCTCTAAGGTAGATATCCAGGAGTGAGAGTTCTGGGTTATATGGAACGTATATGTTTAACTTTATGAGAGATCACTAAACCATCTTCCAGAGTGGCTGTACCATTTTGCATCCCCACCAGAAATGCTCCAGTTGCTCTTTGTCCTTGCCAGCACTCGGTATTGTCTGTCTTTTTATTAGTCATTCTAGTAGGTGTGAATTGGTATTTCATTATGGTTTGATTTGCATTTTCCTAATGGCTAAGGATGTTGAACATCATTTCATGTGCTTATTTGCCATTCTTACATCCTTTTTGGTGAAGGTCTATTCAAGTCCTTTGTCATTTTTGAAAGTGGGTTGTTGGTTTCCTTACTGTTGAGTTTTAAGAGTTCTTTATGTATTTTGGATACAAGTCCTTTGTCAGATCTGAGACAAGGCTTAAGCAAATACTTAAGCACCTGAGACATCTCCCTTATTAAACGGGGATAATGTAGTTTTCTTCGCCTATTTCCCAATGTTGCTCTGAGGATCAAATGATAAAGGCAAGTGAAACATCGGAAGTTGGGAAGGAATCACCGTTGCTGCTTGGGTTATCCAGGTTCTTGTGTGAATGGTCTGTGCCCTACAGGTGTTTCTTTATTTGCATAATATTATGCTCCTTCCAAGCAGGTACTTGACAGATTAAAAGGTCTAAGGTGAAGGGGAATTTTGTGGAGAAATGGTCTCTGCTGACAGCTACTCCTTTTTTTTGTCACCGCTGGAGCACATTTCCTCCCCCCAGATCCCAGGAGACTTGGCCAGGAAGGTGCTAGAGGTCGATGGTGGCTGAGCAGCCGGTGTCAGGAGCTCCTCTGCAGACCATCTGCCCCAGCTTTAGGAAGCAGCTCCTGCTGGCCCAGGCAGAGCCCAGCACTCCCGTTGAGTGAGGATCATATGCCACAACTGAGGGTTGAAGAGAGATGTGCAGGAGAGGATGTGAATCGTTGCCAAGTGAAGGACGGACGACTGGACTCCATCTTCCAGATCCCATTGCTTTGCCGGCTCCCTTGTGAGCGAGCCAAGCTTGAGCCTGGCTCAGAGGAGCCAGCAGTGGCAGAACATATAGGACCCGTGTCCTGGTAGTGTTTACCCCCAACCTAGCAGTGCTCACAGTTGCCCCAGGAGTGCTCACCCATGATCTAGTAGTGCTCACTTATATTCTAGCAGTGCCCACCCATATTATAATAGTGGGTGGCCTCTGCACTGTCTATCCCACCCCTCTCACCTAGCACAGGAGAACTCCAGTTTGAAGAATTCACTTCAGCTCATGGGGTGACCCTGAGGTATTTGAGAATAACCCCATTCACCCTGCTACTGACTGGTTCTGGAACGCACATGACCTGATTCGGCCGATGAGACACAAGGAGTGGTTTGCTGAAGGTCTCTGGGAAATTGTCCTACCTTTTGTGGGTGGGGGCGGGGTGGGGTGAGAAGCCAGATCCATTCACTCTGTTTCACCCTGTCTGTCTGTTTGTGTGTCTCTCCGTCTCTGTCTCTCTCCCCCTCTGCTGGGGTGCTAGCAGCTAAGACCACAGGGACCCAGACTTGGAATGAGTCCAGTGCTGAGGCTGGACGAGCAGAGACGCGGAAGGAACCTGAGTCCTTGTTTCCTCCCTGAGCCTGACGCCCACCTGATCTGGAAGTCTTTGCTGAAGTTGACAATATTCTCTCCAGTTTAATTCAGTTTGAGGTCAGTCCCTTATTATTTGCAGCCCAAGCACAGTAGCTGTTATAAGCTGTCCCCTCACCAAGCTCAGAAGGCCTCCTTAGTTCACAAGTCAGACTTCAGAGGTACCGAGTGGCTCTGGGGGTGAAGACAAGGAAGAGGCAGAAAGGCAATGACTTCTTCTCACTTCAATGCTACAACATCAGCACCGTTTTATGGACCACGTCTCATTCTTTTTCTGTTTTAACATGGGAGCGTTAAAAATCACCTAACCCTTATTAACTTGGATTAAGGTGAGGGGAGAGTCTGAATTATAGCATCTGTTCAAAGGAAGGCAGTTTGTTTTATTCTATTTGATGTGCACAGTAACTAGACCAACACTGGGTAGAGGTCCCGTTGGCCTGCTTCAGGGAAGACACAGTTAACATATTGTTGCTATGCCAACACTAATCGTTTCTTTGGGGATTTTTTTCTTCACAAATATAGGCAATAGTGGCTGAGTCAATAGTGTAAACGAGGTAACAGAGGCAGCAGAGGAGGCTTTAACCTATTTCAGGGAACAGACTGTTTTCAAGGAGCAGCAGCCCCTGGCAGAACAACGCGGTGCTAATTGTGCATTCATTACTGCGGCTCGGGACAGCCCCGGCGCTGCCCGAAGGCTCACGAGTTTTAAATCTGAGGAATCCTGAAGGCTGACGCTCCAGGGCACACGCACCGGAGACCCTGCCGCGTTCACGGGCCGTGACAAAGCAACACACACAAGACACGGTGGAGGAAACTCGCTTGGGCCCCGTGCACTATCGGAGGATTTCTCTGTGGGAATGTGGCTGCACTTGCGCCTTTTTAGTAACCACTGGTTACCAAGGCAGTGAGTGTATGCGTGTGCGTGTGCGTGTGCGTGTGTGTGTGTATGTGACACAGAGAGAGAGAGAGAGAGAGAGAGAGGCTGAGTGCCAGCTGGCAAGAGCATCCCTCGACTTGTGGAGATTTCTCACAAGCCCTCAGACCCTGGAGAGAGCTGCAAGTCCTTGGTCCTGGCCCTAGTTTAGTTTTCCTCGTTGACTTCCCAGATTGTTACCGAAATCTTGAAGACTAGAGCCAATCAGAGTATTGTTTTCCTTAGCGGATAAAGACACGTTCATTTTAGGAAAAGCCATCTAATACTGGTGTGTATTTGGGCTGCGGGTCGGGGGAAGGCCCCTTTCCTTAAATAGGAGATGACCACGGAGGAGGGGGGAATCCTTCAGCGTGTGCCAGGTGTTGAGCTACCTGAGAGCCAGGTCGCCCTCCTTCTTTCTGTGTCACGTGTGACTCGAGTACCTGCCAGGTGTCAGGCGCTGTGCGGTGTGGAGATGGGGATGAATGAAACACAGAACCTGCTTGTGAGGGGCTCACAGTGTAAGGGTGTAAGGGGAGACATGCACACACGCACACATGCGCACAAGCACACAGGTGGCTCTAACGTGTGTTGAGATGTACAGGGAGCGAGAAGCACGGAGGAGCATTCAAGCTGGCATTTGAAGCTAACAGAGGCGTCCCGAGCACAGAAGGGAGAGCAGACAGCATGTGCAGAGGCAGGGCAGTGCGAGCGGAGAACTGGTTTGTTTGGGGACCAGGGAGGCCTCCAGCCTGGCCGTGTGGTGCAGGGATGAAGAGCAGGGGCTCTGTGGGCGGGTTAGCCGGGATGCTAACGCAGGACCACAGGCACTTTACCCACTCTCTCTAAGTCTGTTCTCTTGTCTGTAAAAGGGGGATAATAATCATACTTGTATTGGGCGGCAGCGATTAAATGAGATGATACAGGTTAAAGTGCTTAGAGCCGTCCGGGCACATGGTAAGCATGTCACCCGTTCGCAGTGTTTCAGAAGCATCGCTGTCAGAGGAGTTTGTGTTAGTCTTTCTGAAGCCAACACTCCCCTGGTTCTTCCTCAAGGCACTCTGGTCCTGCCAGGTGTGTGAAAGTCTTGGTCATGGAAACGATATACTATTTTTAACAAGTGAGGTTCCACAAGACATTATGCTGAATTGGAACTGCCAATATAAATTCATAATCTCACAAAAAAACGTCTGCAGCTTTGTCACTACAGAGGGTAAACTCCTTGCAGCCAGATTTTGGTTTTCAACTTTTGTTCTCCACTAATGGAATCAGGTCTCCTTGGAAGGTAGGTGATTCTGTGTCTTGGGGCGTGGGGGGAGATAATCCGGATGGAAAGTTCTGGATCATCTCATGATCCAGAAAGGAAGAATGCTATAAAGGACGCCAAGGGCATCCTGAAGGTGCTCACGCGGACAAGTTGGACAATTTGACCTTCTAATCATGTGGTTTATTGGAGAAAACTCGTGAAAGGCCATGAGTTCATAATGATATGCAAATAAGAACTGTTAGTCTAACATTAAACAAAAGGGGAATTGAATGACTTGAGGTGGATGACTAGTGGGGTATAGTATTTGCTTTTTATTCTAAAATTAAGGGGTTGTTAATATGCGTATTTCATTTCTTCTATAAGGCATGTGACTGGTTGTAATGACCCGTCCCAAGCAAGCAGGGACAGGTGTGTGAGCCTCTGGGTCACTCCTGGCCCCTCTCCTCTGCTCACCACACAGGGACTGGCTCTGATGGGCTGCGTTTCCCAGGTTTCTGGTTGGGTGTGGCCAGCTGGGAGGGAGGTTGGAGAGTGGGAGGGAAGGAGAAGCCAGGCTGTTTCTCCCCATGCTTCTCTGTCTCCGGCCGTCTCCAGCATCGGCTGCATCACCTTTATAGCTCCAGCCGCTGTCCTGTTGGAGCTACCACGGTGCCAGTTTCTTTGGGGGCCCCCAGCCGCAGGGCTCCACTACCACCTTCTCCTTTGTCTCACCAGCCCAAAGGCGTTAGTGGTTTCCTCAAGTTGCTAATCTCCCTGTCTCCTGTTCAGCTTCTCAGCTGTATGCTCAATTCCCTTCGATGTATCCCCATTCATTATTAAAATGACCTCTGTTTCCCAGTTTGTATCTGATAGGGTATGTCATTGTTTCTATCTGCACAGGCAGGGAAGAATAAACACCAGGAACTGCACGTCAACCAAATAATCCCAGAATAAACAGACACAGTGGCAAGGGCAGGAAGGGTCAATGAGCACCGCGGTGACAGAGAATCCAGGCAGGGGGAACTCAGAGCCGAGAGGCGACACACAGAAGAAGCAAGCAGGGAGAGGGTTCCGCAGGGTGCCCCTGGTGACGCATTCGTCACGTGTCCTGAGGAGAGGAGCTCACTTTGCACACGCGATCCCTCATCTGGTAGGAGATGAAATGTTTCGATGGTCTTATATGAATAATAATAGAATGCAAGTAAAAGAATACATAAGTTTCAAATAATACTGTGGGACCAGGCCAGTACATCCTAATAGGACAAATGGGTTAGCTGGTATCAGCTAAGAGACATTTAAAGGTAGAATCAATTCTGGGAAAGATGCCGAGAGTGGCAGGTGCCGTCCGTCCTGTCCGGCTCCCCTCGGTACCCATAATTCCCTCATCTGTCACTGGGCAGCTTCAGACCACGAGCCCTGCCACTCTTTGCCTGAGGGCTGTCTCTGGCCACTGGAACCAGCTTGGCCCAGGTGGGCAGCCTGGAAGTGTCCATCTCCAGGGCAGCCCTCAACCAATATCTGATGAGAAGGGTGGCTAAGTATTCCAGCACCCCTGCCTCCCACTTGGGGTAGCTGAGGTGTGATCTACACCATCTCCCATGTTTCTGGGCAGGACTGTGCCTGGTCACCCACAGTGGTCACCTGCTTGCCGACACGGCCTCTCTGGATTCCTCCCTTCCTGGTCTCACGTCCCCATGTCCTGACGGGTGATTCCTAGAATCTCCTCTCAGAGAAACTACCTCCACTCATATTCTTGTTCAGTGTCTGCTTCTGGGGGAGCCCAGACTAAGGCACCATTAAAAAAAATAAACTCATTTGGAATAATTTTAGATTTAGAGAAAAGTTGCAAAATTAATACAGAGACTTCTCATTCAGTTCCTTCCAATGTTGATTTCTCTTTTAAAGAAATGGCTTTATTGAAGTATAAATGATATACAAAGGACTGCACGTATCTAATGTGTTTGGAAATATGCAACCCCAGGATACCATCACCACAATCACGGTAGTGGACATACCAAACACCTCCCAAAGTGTCTTTGTATCCTGCCCCCTTTTTTATTGTTGGTTTTGTTTTATAACACTTACCATGAGATCTACCCTCTTAAATTTTTAAGTGCACAATATATATTGGTAACTATAGACACTACATCATACAGCAGATCTCTAGAACTTATCCATCTTGCATAACTGAAACTTTATACCCACACATTATCTGGTCATTTGTTGCCTGTTAAACCTAAGAGGTTAACATTGCACATTACTATTAACTAAATCCAGGCTTTCTTCAGATTTTATCAGTTTTTCTGCTAATGTCTGCTTCCTGGTTCAGGATCCCACAGGATCCCACCGTGACTCCGCGGTGTCCTCTGGTCTATGACAGTTTCTTAGTCTTTCCTTATTTTTCATGACCTTGACAGTTTTTTGTTTGTTTTTTGCCGTACGCGGGCCTCTCACTGCTGTGGCCTCTCCCGTTGCGGAGCACAGGCTCCGGATGCTCAGGCTCAGCGGCCATGGCTCACGGACCCAGCCGCTCCGTGGCACGCAGGATCCTCCCGGACCGGGGCACGAACCCGTGTCCGCTGCATCGGCAGGCGGACTCTCAACCACTGCGCCACCGGGGAAGCCCTGACCTTGACAGTTTTGAGGAGTACTGCTCAGGTAGTTTGTAGAATATCCCTTGGTTTGGGTTTGACTGATATTTTTCTCACGGTTAGACAAGAGTGACGGGTTTAAGGGAAGAGAATCTCACAAACGAAGTGCCCTTCTCACTACATCATCTCAAGGAAGACACCAAATTCAATTAAAAAACGTAAAAAAAAAAAAAAATCCATTAAAAAGACAGATGCTTAAAATCCCCAAGTCATCACAAGTAAAAATTTTTTATAAAAAGGGACCCAGCCTGGAGTCCAGGGGCTCATGTTTGAGTCACCTGGCATTGGACAATCCAGGTCCTATGTCCCAGCCAAGAACCAATTAGCCAATTGCCTGATTCTATGTCCTCAGCTTGTCTGAGAAAGTGTCCTCTGAATTTTGGTTCTGGTAAGACTAATGACTCCTCAGGAAGGAGTAAATATTATTGAAACCCTAGGACGATACAAGAAATGCAATAAAGGATTAATAAATGTAGCAATAACCCTGGGAAGGAAATATATCGGGTGCAGAATAATGAATTAAAGCCATGGTGTGTGTGTTTTAGAGTGGGTATAAGTAGGTGCAGTAATAAGTTGTGTAACTTGTGTTTCTGAATATTTTCTCTGCTATTTGAGGTCTTTGAACTATTCAGAAGAATCAAATGGATTGTTTGTAGTGGAATTTCAAATTGTTTAAGAACATATCATTCATCATATTTAAAACTGAGAAAAATTGGTTTTCTGAGTTCTCTTAATTAGATGTAATTGTAACAAATTAAGGATTCAGGAAAGTCTACACAATTGTGGGAGCTTCTTTTCCCCCATAGAAAAGCCCCTTAGGCGTTAAATCGTCTATCAGTGGGTTACAACAGGACTAATAGTCCCTCCCGGCTCCTATCTGTAAAGCTGTTAGCTTTCAGCCGCTGAAATACTAAGCCTCTCATAGATGCTTTAGGCATTTTCACATCTTTCATCTCATTTTATCCTCATAAGAACCTGGTGGTATTATCTTCATCTGACAAATGAGAGAACTAAATGTGTAATTTAGGATGCATCTGAATGTGAGAAAGAGAATACTGGACCAAAAATGACTTAGACGGCAATAGATTTATTATCTCCTTGAGAAGTGGTACTGCTAGCTGCAGGGCTGGTTAATTCAGGGGCTCCGTAACACCGGTCCCAGCTTCTCTGTGCTGCTCTTGACTACTTCTCATGGGCATAAAGTGGCTGCAGCAGTTCTAAGCATCCACAGTGTCCTCGTGTGAAGCAGGCTCTCCTATGGTGTTAGGGAGGAAATCCTCTCCCAGCAGTGCTTTGGTGACTGCTCCTCACTGGCTAGGATTGAGTCCTGTATTCAGGTCTAAGCCAATCACCTACAGAGGGGCGGAGTTACATGATTGGCTTGGACCAGTCAACCTTCATCTCCTGGGACTGGGAGGGTGGATAGGCAGCCAAACCAGCAGAGAAGATGGGCACAGGCAGCCCGGGCTGTGAGGAGGCGTGGCGAGGGCGCGGCTTGTCTAAGCTCAACCTGTCAAGCCAGGACTGGAGTCTTAGGTTCCAACTTACACTTTGGCATTTCCCACTAGACCTCTCTGAGCCCTTGGAATGAGGTCACACCTTTAAGTGGTCTTCAACTTGGAAGGAGCCTCCAGGGCCTTCTGGGCCATTCTCTCTCTGACCAGCCAGCGAAGGTGGGTTTAAACTTCACAGAGCAGACTTGTCTTGCCTCTTCCCAAAGACTGTCGCAGCTCCTGAGGCTCCGAGGGCCACGTAGTCCATGCTTTTTATTGCACAGATGGGAACAGTGGAGCGGGGTGGGAGAAGGAGCTCATGGTCACAACAGGAGGGGACTGGATTCAGGGCCTTCAACTCCTGATTCTTAATACGTTGCCCTTTCTACGCCGCCTGGCTGTTTTGCAGGTGAATACTAATAAAAGTGAGCATGTATGGGAGGCACTTTAGAGCAGCACTTGAAAGCACAGCCTGTGGAGCCTGACTGCTGTGTTTGTATCTTTGGGCGAGTTATATTACCTTTCTGTTCCTCAGTTTCCTCATCTGTAAAATGGGTATAATAACTGGACTGCTTCCTCGGGTTGTTGTGAGGAGTAAATGAGTCGAGTACACGTAAAGGCTTTGGCACACCTGGTAAGCTTTTTAATTATTATAGTGCTCCTACCACGTGCCCAGCACCATGTTCTATGTTTTGCATTCATCTAATCTTTATGACACCTCTATTATTAGCAGAATTGTTTTACAGATGAGGAAATTAATGCACAGAAATGTCAGATAACTTACACAGGGTCCCATAGCTGAGGCCACACTGAGTGTCAGACCATGTCTGTCTCTAGAAGCCTGAGCTCTTAATCGCTTTGCTATCCTGTCTCCCTCCCTTTGGTGTTTGGCCTCTTGGGTTCTCTACTGCAGATAAAAAAAAACCAAGGCCAGCCAGGTCAAGCTCCGTAGTTCATGGTCACCAAGCTAGTCAATGAAACAGGAGCTAGGAGAGAGGGACATTTCACCAGCCCACTCTTCCCCTGCAGAGACAGAGCCTCCGCAGGTTCCGACAGCAAGATTTGTCTCAGCTACTCTGTCAGGCAGTTCTTCCTCATGTCAGACCCAAATCTTTCCTGCTTTAATTTAGGCTCATCTTCTTTTTGCTGAATCTCTGAGGTCTTTTTCTAGTTTATTTGAATTGTTAGCTTATGAGTCAATGAGCCTTCACACCTGCCACTCAGCCCTGCCCTGTTTGTCCCCCGACGTCCACTTCAGAGCCTCTCCCTGAGGAGGTAGCTAAGGGCTTTCTGTGCCACCTTCAGGGACAAGAGGACCAGGGGTCTCTAGAGTGTCTACTCTTGCCGCAGTCTCAGCTCAGCCTCAGCAGGATCCCATTCCTCCCCAGGCCTGGATGAAGCATCTCCCTCCTGACATCTTACTTCCTTGTACTTCTCCAGACTTCCCACCTCCCATCTGGCTGGGGAGTGACTATTTCTAATATGTGAACTGGGGGAGGGAGAGACTGTCCTCTAGACCGGCACTGTCTACCACTAGTCACATGTGGCTATTTAAATTGATTAAAAGTCAGTAAATTTTAAAAATCCGGTTCCTCTGCTGCACTAGCCATGTTTCAAGTGCCTGATAGCCACGTGTGCACAGTGCCTTTGTATTGGACAGCGCGAGCACAGAACATTTCCACCACTGCAGAAAGTTCTATTGGACGCAACAGAATTGTGGTTCTCTAGCTCAGAATCATATGGAGAACTTGTTAAAATACCTAATGCCGGGCCTCCCCAACCCAACCAGAGTTTCTGTCTCAGTATGTCTGGGGTGGGTTGGAGGATTTTCATCTCTGACAATTTCGTAGGTGATGCTACAGAGGCTCGCCCAGGGCCCCCACTTTGAGAACCGCTGCTCTTCACCCACCACTGGGAGAGCCTGCTTGGAAGACCCATACGCTGACCCTGAGCTGACGGTGGGAAAGAAGGACTGGTGGACACAGCTCCCTCAGCTGAGCTTCAAGAGGGAGCATGAGACCAGCCTTTTCTTTTTAATTTTTATTGGAGTATAGTTGATTGACAATGTTGTGTTACTTTCTGCTGTACAGCAAAGTAAGTCAGTTACACATATGTACATATCCACTCTTTTTTTAGATTCTTTTCTCATATAGGTTATTACAGAGTATTGAGTAGAGTTCCCTATGCTATACAGTAGGTTCTTATTAGTTATCTATTTTATATATAGTAGTATGTATATGTTGATCCCAATCTCCCGTTTATCCCTGCCCGCCTCCCCCCCGTAACCGTAAGATTGGTTTCTACATCTGTAACTCTATTTCTATTGTGTAAATAAGTTCATTTGTACCATTTTTTTAAGATTCCACATATAAGTGATATCATATGATATTTGTCCTTCTCTGTCTGACTTACTTCACTCAGTATGACAATCTCTATGTCCATCCATGTTGCTGCAAATGCCATTATTTTGTTCTTTTTTATGGCTGAGTAATATTCCATTGTATATATGTACCACATCTTCTTTATCCATTCCTCTGTTGATGGACATTTAGGTTGCGAGACCAGCTTTCTAAAAGCAAACATTGGCAGGACAGTGGGGGGTGTTCTTGAATTTGCCAAAAAAAAAACCCCACCCTCAACCCAGAATAATCCTGCACCCCCGTGGGCTGCCTGGGCTTCATTTCCACTTGTTTGTAAGTTCTGAGAAGGAGCCACTTCAGTTCCAACCCTCATCACTGTCCTTCTCCAATGACAAATATAAAACGAGGAGCCACTCCAGTGTCACCTAAGACACTGGTCCTTGGTTGCAGTTTTCTTTCCACCTTGCACTTTCCAAGACCCATATGTACTTGGTACCTTCTCTTTCGAAGAGGCTGTGTCGGGGACAGGAAAGCACTGGATTTGGAGTTGAAATATTTGGATTCAAGTTTTTGTGTGACCTTGGGCATTGCCCCTCTGAGTTCAGTAATGGCGTAATATGATCATATTACTTTACAAAGCAGTTTTATGCTCAAGTAATACAGGATGTGATTTTGTTTGTAAGTCACAGAGTACTAACCAGACCTCAGGTTCCGTAGCTTGGTGTGTAACTATTAGAGCACAGGCTCTACCCAGTTATTTGTTTATCCACACCTCTCTCGACAGCCTGAGAACTCCTCAAGGCAAGGATCTGTCTTATTCACCTATTAATCTTTGAGCCCCCTAGTGCTTGACCTGAGGTCCAGCAAATAGTTATAACAATAATGATTATTATACTAAAGCATACAGCATGTATCATGTGTCAGGCGCTGAACTAATATATTAATTCATTTAATTCTTACTGCTTCCGCACAAGGTATGTATTACAGTTATGAGATTATACATAACAGGTGCCACGTAAATATCTATTTCAGCGTCTAGGGCAGCCCTTCTCCAACTGTAACAGGAATAGGAATCACTCAGGGATCTTGATCTTGTTAAAGTACACATCCTGATTCAGCAGGGCTGCGGTGGGCCCTGGGATTCTGCATTTCCAGCAGGCTCCCAGCTGCCAGGTGATGCTGCCAGTCCGCAGACCACACTGCGGGTTCAGAGATCTAGATCATTTAACAAGTCATCAGATAGAAAACATCCAGTCCCTTGTGGGGTGAATTCAGGGGTGGGAAGCACTCAGAAAAAAATAACTCATGCCTTACTTTGGTGGTGAGAGGATTACAGATCCTCAGGATAGACATTCTCTGAGGGGATGATGAAGTGAGTCAATCAAAGACAGCTTTCAAAGTCTCATTGGAACAGTCTGTTCTCACAGTTTCCAGGAAAGGCGCAGGGTAAATACTTTCCAACATTAGGAACAAAGCTTACGGTGTGGGGCTGCACATCTGATCTTAACAGGGAGCCCAGCACTTGCGGCCAAATCGCCTGGACTCTGTCCTCCAGCGAGGGCTGTGAGACCTTCCCATGGCAGCCACGGCACAGGTGGACCTGAGGCCAGTCCCCCTAGCAGGTGGATGGATGCTCAAGGGCAGAGGGAGGAAGTGTGTGGATGAAATGTGGCCTCAGAGTCACACAGAGCTGGGTTCCAATCCGTTGCCACTTGCTAGCTGTACAGTCCGTGTACCTTATCGCCGTGTTTCTGTTTTCTCAGTGTAGCAGACAGATGATACCAGGTTTGATGAAGAAACCAAAACTCCCGGAGGCTTTCAAACAGAGTGACTGTGATGCAAAGAATTGGTTACAGAGGAGATGGCAGAGCTGGAAGCCAAACGGGGCAAGGGGTGGCAGTCCAGAGGCTAGCAGGAAGACAGCTGTGGGCTGAAGGCCCGGGAGGGAAGCCGTGTTTCCACAGCCCACGGGTCAGGTCACCAGCGTGAGGCTGGAACCACAGAGGACACGGCCCTTGCCAGGATGCTACCTGAACGAGGACGAAGGAGGAGAAATACCCCTAGGGCTTGGCTGTTTACCCCACCTTCCAGTCTCTGCCATCGCCTCCCTGGGCTGAACCCAGCTGGACGCTGGGAAACACGGCCTGCTGCGGCCAGCCGTGCTGTAACCCGGAGCAGGAAAGGGGGGAATGGCTCCAAGGGCCAACAGGCTCAGGACCTGCATCACAGGTTCAAGGACTGGGCGGGGACGCCTGTGTAAACGCCCCGGCACAGTGCCGGCCACATCAGTAAAGCGCGTGTCCTTCCCGCTCTTGGAAACAGCCGGCCTCTGGGGGTTAACCGTGTCTTCTGGGATGCCGTCTTGGCTATCAGCAAGTTCCCCTGTCTGTGTGGAACTCCAGGCTCTGCAACTCAAGAGAACCCTTCTCTACTGGCCTCTAGGGATCCTGGAACAGGGGGGAAACGGTCCTTGAGACCAAAGGACCATCGGGGCCCTGGGAAGTGGCCAAGGCTGGATTCAGGGACACCGGCAAGGGGTGAGGGCCTGGACAGGCCTGTCACTGTGTTGTCCATTCGTTCATTCATTCATCCATTCATTCATCCATCCATTATTCTCTTAACAAGCAGTCACTGAGCCAGAACCACAGTAGGTGTTAGGAATGCAGGCTGTGTCCCAGCCTGGTGGGTGATACAGGCCTGTAAATTAATATTTCAGTCAGGGCTGTCTTGGTTCTAAGAAACAGAAAATGATTCAAAAAACTCAAGTGAAAAGGAGGCTTATTGAAAGGGGTAAGGGAATCTGATGGAATCAAAGTTCAGGAGGTGCAGCTAGACCTCAGGGACCCAGCCCCGTCTTGCTCTCTGCCTCTCTGAGCGTCTGCAAACCAGATCACACGTGGTTCCTGCTCCCCCAGAACTTCTGCCTGTGGTGACGCTGGCTTCCCTGCAATCAGCTGACTCAGGCCTTGACTCCCTGAGACTGTACAAGTCCAGCGCATCCTCACCAACAAACTGAGATCACTGGTCTCTCGTTTACATTATAGCGAGAGATCCTGCCCCTGACTGGCTCTCTTGAGTCAGACTCCAGGCCCCATCAGGGTGGCCTGGACAGGACAGGCAGTGGGGAGGCGGGGGGAAGGGCGGTGCGAGCTGCCCTTGGGAGGGGCAGGTCCTGACAAGGGAGCCGAGGGCAGGCAATGAAACATGCTTCCTGCAAGAAATTATTACAGATCTGGCCTAAGGAGTGTATTGAATATGGAAAAGCATTTAAAGTGGTAATAGTGACCATTTATCAATTTATCAAGTTTTTATGTGTCAGACATTATATAAGTGCTTTTTATACGTTTACCTCTTTTAATCCTCACTGTAGGCCTCAGAAGTCTGCTTTATTATTTTCCCCATTTGACAGATGAGGAAAACAGGTTGTAGGAGGTTAAATACTTGGCCTGAGGTCAGGTGGGTGGAGGTGGTAACAGCAGACTTGACCCACATCGCTGAGCCACATGCCTTAGTCCTGTGTTTCTCTGCTTCCATCGAGAGCTGATGCCCACCGGTAAGGCCATTTCCTGTGCACAACCTACAAGAATGCTGTCAAACCAAACCTTTCTTTTGTTAAAGAATTTCAGATGCACAGACTTGGGGCATTAATGTCCCATTTTAAGGCTCACCATAGCCATCCACCTGTGCTCAGATCCTCCTTTATCTTGATCATGTCTTATCCTTCATCTGGGTCCCTATCCTAGGCTCCTCCCCTAGAGCTGTCCACTCTGCAGTAGATAACATACGTGCTTCCAATTTACCTCACATAGGTTTAATTAATATATGCTATCCTTTGAAAGTGTATATGTGTTTGGGGTTTATTTTTCAGGGACTGTTTATTTTTTATCTCTTTTAAAATTTTATTTATTTATTTATTTTAAATTTATTTATTTTATTTTATTTATTTTTGGCTGCATTGGGTCTTTCTTGCTGTGCGTGGGTTTTCTCTAGCTGTGGTGAGCGGGGGCCTACTCTTCATTGCAGTGTGCGGGCTTCTCATTGCAGTGGCTTCTCTTGTTGCAGAGCACAGGCTCTAGGCGCGTGGGCTTCAGTCATTGTGGCTCGCGGGCTTAGTTGCTCTGTGGCATGTGGATCTTCTGGGACCAGGGCTCGAACCCGTGTCCCCTGTGTTGGGCGGATTTTTAACCACTGCGCCACCAGGGAAGTTCTATATCTTTTTTTACATCATAAATCACATAAATTGCCCTCTAAGCCCTGTTTTTGCTACATCCCACAAATTTCCCGTGTTTTCATTTTCATGCAGTTCAAAATATTTTAAAATTTCCCTTGAGATGTATTCTTGGACCCATGTGTTATTCAGAAGTATGTTGTTTAATCTCCAGGTATTTGGGGATGCAGTAGTCCATAGATGTCCATTATGCACAGTTGATTGATGGTGTTGTTGAACTCAATCATGTGCTTACTGATTTTCTGCCTGCTGGATCTGTCCATTTCTGGTAGAGGGGTATTGAAGTTTCTAACTCTGTGAGTGGATTCATCTATTTCTCCTCGCAGTTCTATCAGTTTTGTCCTATGTATTTTGATGCTCTGTTGTTAGGCACATACGCATTTAGAATCATTAGGTCTTCTTGGAAATTGACCCCTTTATCATTATGTAATAATGCCCCTCTTCATCCTTGATAACTTCCCTTGCTCTGAAGCCTGTTCTAACATTAATATAGCTACTCCTGCTTTCTTTTGATTAGTGTTAGCAATGTATATCTTTCTCTACCCATTTACTTTTAATCTATATGTGTCTTTATATTTAAACTAAGTTTCTTGTAGACAACATATGATTGGTTTTTTTTTTTTATCCACTCTGATAATCTCCATCTTTTAATTGGGGTATTTAGACCACTGATATTCATTCAAAGTGATTACTGATATAGTTTGATTAGTATCTACCACATTTATTACTTTTTTCTATTTGTTGTCCTTGTTCTTTGTTCATATTTTTGTCTTTCACTCTTTTTCTGCTTTTTGTGTTTTTATTTTGTTGTTGTTTGTTTTTTTTTTTTTGCGGGAAGCGGGCCTCTCACTGTTGTGGCCTCTCCCGTTGCGGAGCACAGGCTCTGGACGCGCAGGCTCAGCGGCCATGGCTCACGGGCCCAGCCGCTCCGCGGCATGTGGGATCTTCCCGGACCAGGGCACGAACCCGTTTTCCCCTGCATCGGCAGGTGGACTCTCAACCACTGCACCACCAGGGAAGCCCTGCTTTTTGTGTTTTTAATTGAGCATTTTTTAAAACTTTTTTTTAGTGAGTTGCCCTAGAATTTGCAGTATACATTTATAGCTAATTGAAGTCCACTTTCAAATAACACTATACTGCTTCATGGGTAGTGCAAGTACATTATAATAACAAAATAATACTAATTCTGCCCTCTTGTCCCTTGTATCATTGCTGTCATTTATTTCACTTATAGATAAGCCATATAGGTATGTAACAAATACATTGTTCCTATTATTATTTTGAACAAACCATTGTCTGTTAGATCAATTGAGATTTTTAAAAAATTTATTTACTATTTATTTTTGGCTGCCTTGGGTCTTCGTTGCTGTGCACCGGCCTTCTCTAGTTGTGGTGAGTGGGGGCTACGCTCCATCGCGGTGCACGGGCTTCTCATTGCGGTGGCTTCTCTTGTCGTGGAGCATGGACTCTAGGTGCGCAGGCTTCAGTAGTTGTGGCACATGGGCTCAGTAGTTGTGGCTCATGGCCTCTAGAGTGCAGGCTCAGTAGTTGTGGCACATGGGCTTAGTTGCTCCACAGCATGTGGAATCTTCCCAGACCAGGGCTTGAACCCGTGTCCCCTGCATTGGCAGGTGGATTCTTAACCACTGTGCCACCAGGGAAGTCCTGAGATTTTTTTTTTTAAGTTTTTATTTTATCTTCAATTATTCCTTCTCCAGTGCTCTTTATTTCTTCATGTAGATCTGAGTTTCTGACCTACATAATTTTCCTTCTCTCTAAAGAACTTTTAACATTTCTTGCAAAGAAGTCTACTGGCAACAAATTTCCTCAATTTTTGTTTGTCTGAGAAAGTCTTTATTTCTTCTTCATTTCTGATGGATCATTTAGCAGGGTACAGATTCTAGGTTGGTGGGTTTTTCTTTCACTCAGCACTTTAAATATTTCACTCTACTCTCTTCTTACTTGCATTTTTTCTGAAGAGAAGTTGGATGTAATTCTTATCTTTGTTCCTCTGCAGGTAATATGTTTTTCCCTCTGTTTTTTTTTTTTTTTTCAGGATTTTTTTCTTTACCTTTATATGCCTAAGTGTAGTTATTGGTTTTTTGTTTGTTTGCATTTATCCTGCTTTGTGTTCTTTGAGCTTCCTGGTTCTGTGGTTTGGTGTCTGACATTAATTTGGGGAAATTCTCAGTCATTTTTGTTTCAAATTTTTATTCTGTTCCTTTCCCTCTTACTTCTCCTTCTGGTATTCCCATGATGTGTATCTTACACCTTTTATAGTTGTCACATAACCTTTGGATATTCTGTTCTGCGTTTCTCAGTCTTTGTTCTCTTTGCTTTTCAGTTTTGGAGGTTTCTACTGCTATATCCTCAAGCTCAGAGGTTCTTTCCTCAGCTGTGTCTGGTCTACTAATAGGCTCATTGAAGTCATCTTTCATTTCTGTTATAGTGTTTTTATTTCTGGCATTTCTTTTTGATTCTTTCTTAGAATTTCCATTTCTCATCTGTTACATTGCCCATCTGTTGCACGCTGTCTGCCTTATCAGTTAGAGCCCTTAGCATATTAATGCTAGTTTTAAATTCCTGGTCTGACAATGCCAACATCCCTGCCATATCTGAATCTGGTTTTGACATTTGCTCTGTCTCATCAAACTGTGTTTTTTTTTTTGCCTTTTAACATGTCTTATAATGTTTTCTTGATAGCTGGACATGATATACTGGGTGAAAGGAACTGCTGTAGACAGGCCTTTAGTGATGTAATGGTGAGGTGCGTGTGTGTGGTAGGGGAAACATTCTGTAGTCCTGTGATTAGGTATCAGTCTTTCAGGGATCCTATACCTCTGGGTTGTGAATGTCACCCATGCTTTTCAGGGTTTTTTTCCTCCCCTTAAGGGGAGACAGGATGGCTCCAGGG
Source organism: Aethalodelphis obliquidens (assembly GCF_003676395.1). Lineage (NCBI taxonomy): Eukaryota > Metazoa > Chordata > Mammalia > Artiodactyla > Delphinidae > Aethalodelphis > Aethalodelphis obliquidens. The sequence continues at coordinate 16,694,229 of NW_020837965.1, forward strand.
GGCTGGAGTTGGGTATTTCCCTTTTCCCATGTGGAAGGTTAAAGCTACACCATAGTCTAGGGGCTTCCCGGTGACTGGATCACCCTGGAGCGTTTTACTCCCAGACTTGTTCATACTGAGCCTCCAGCAATTTGTTAATTACAGTTCCAGTTTCAGAGGTTGCAGCTTGTGGGTTTCTGCTCCAATAAGTTGTTATTCTCTATTCTGTTGGCTTCTCCAATTTGGGGGTAGGTAGTTTGCCCTGTGACCTCACTTCTTTTACAGATCTAAGGAGAGGTGTTGATTTTTCCCTTTGTTCAACTTTTTGCTTGTTGTTAGGATAACATGGTGACTTCCAAGAGCTTCTTACATGATGGACCAGAAACCAGAAGTCTCCCTTATCTAGTTTTAATTGAGCATTTTATATTATTCCATTTTATCTCTCCTCTTAGCCTATCAATTATAACTCTTTTAATTTGTTTTGGTGGTTGCCTACAAAATACATTTTTTAATTGATATGTCTACTTTTAAATAACAATATACCTCTTCACATGTAGTGCAGGTACCTTTTCCCCTATTTCTCCCTTCTATCCCTTGTGACATTGCTGTTATACATTTCACTTACCATATGCTGTAATTACACATTTTTATTCTTGTTGCTTTAAACAAAGTTATCTTTTAGATCAATTGAGAATAAGAAAAGTAAAATATTTTCTTCTCTGATGCTCTTCCTTTCATTACATAAATTTAAGTTTCTGACATAATTTTCTTTCTGCCTGTAGAAATTCTTGTATTTTTTTTTTTTTTTTTTTTTTGCAGGGCAGGTATGCTGGTGATATATGCCCTCAGTTCTTGTTTGTTTGAGAAAGTCTCTTTATCTCCTTTACTTTGGAAGAATAATTTCTCCAGGTATAGAATTCTAGGTTGGTGGGTTTTTTCTTTCAACATTTTAAATATTTCCATGCCATTCTCTCCTTGTTGAGAAGTCTGCTGTACCTCTTCCCTTTTTTCCTCTATTGGTATGTTCCCCCCTGGCTTCTTTGAAGATTTTCTCTTTGACTTGGATTTTCTGTAGTTTGAATGTGACGTGCCTAGGTGTGGAGTTATCTTGCTTGTTCATTTGTTTTGGTGCTTATTCTGCTTGGTGTTCTCTGATCTTCCTAGATCTGTGATTTGGAAAGTTTTTGGCCATTATTACTTCAAATGTTTCTTCTGCTCAGTTTTCTCTTCCTTGTCCTTCTGGTATTCCAACTATGCATATGCTACACCTTTTGATGGTGTCCCACAATTCTTGGATGTTCTGTTCCATTCATGCTTTTTCCTCTTTGCATTTCAGTTTGGGAAATTTCTATTGACCTGTCTCCAAGTTTACTGATTCTTTCCTTGGCTGTGTTTAGTCTCCCGATGAGCTCATCCAAGGTGTTCTTCATCCTGTGATGGTGTTTTTGACTTCTAGCATTTCCCTTTTGATTCTTTCTTAGAGTTTCCATCTCTCTGTTTACATTATTCGCATGTTCTTGTATGTTGTCTACTCTTTCCACTAGAGCTCTCAACACATTAACCACATTTATTTCAATATTCTCTCTGATATCCAACATATGTATCATATCTGAGTCTGGTTCTTTTGATTGCTTTGTTTCCTTAGACTGTTCTCTCTTGCCTTTTATCAGACTTTGTTATTTCTTGTTGAAAGCCAGGCATGTATTGGGCAGTAAGGCCTGGGGTAAATCGGCCTTTAGTGTGAGAGTTTACGTTAATCTGTCTAGGTGTTGGGCTGTGTTTTGTTTTTTTTAATTAATTAATTAATTAATTAATTAATTTTTGGCTGCATTAGGTCTTCTTTGCTGTGTATGGGCTTTCTCTAGTTACAGTGAGTGGGAGCTACTCTTTGTGCTGTGCACAGGCTTCTCATTGGGGTGGCTTCTCTTGTTGCAGGGCATGGGCTCTAGGCATGCAGGCTTCAGTAGTTGTGGCACATGGGCTCATTGGTTGTGGCTTGCAGGCTCTAGAGCTCAGACTCAATAGTTGTGGGGCACAGTCTTATTTGCTCCGTGGCATGTGGGATCTTCCCGGACCAGGGATCGAACCCATGTCCCCTGCAGTGGCAGGCAGATTCTTAACCACTGCATCACCAGGGCAGTCCTTGGGCTGTGTTCAATGTTTGCTGCAGCCCTGTGTTCCAGAGGCTTCAGCTTCTTCTAGAGTCCTTGTTTTTGTCCCCTTTTGAATCTGGGCATCCCTAAGCACTCCTCTTTGGAAAGAGTCTGTGTCTGACAGCCCTTTCAACTGTAAGCCACTGTTATTGTGTTGGACACTCTTGGCGTGGTGGCTTTGTGATTCATTGGCTTTTGGGGGGCATGTTTCTTCACTGAGCCTACTTCCTAACCTATAAAATAAGAATAGTAATAAGCCAAGATGTGGAAGCAACCTAAGTGTCCATCAACAGATGAATAAAGAAGATGTGGTATATATACAATGGAATACTACTCAACCATAAAAAAGAACAAAATTTTGCCATTTGCAGCAACATGGATTGAGCTTGGAGGGCATTATGCTAAGTGAAATAAGTCAGACAGAGAAAGACAAATACTGTATGATATCACTTATATGTGGACTCTAAAAAATACAACAACCTAGTGAATATAACAAAAAAGAAGCAGACTCGGAGATATGGAGAACAAACTAGTGGTTACAAGTGGGGGGGGGGCCAGTATAGAGGTGGGGGAGTGTAAGGTACAAACTATTGAGTATAAGATAGGTTCAAGGATGTATTGTACAACATGGGGAATATAGCTAATATTTTGTAGTAACTGTAAAGGGAAAGTAACCTTTAAAAATTATCTAAAATTTTTTAAGTGAAAAAAAAATCAATGTGGAGCATTCTTCCCATAAAGAAGAAGAAAAAGAGGAAGAGGAAGAGGAAGAGGAAGAAGAAGGAGAAGGAGAAGGAGAAGAAGGAGAAGAAGGAGAAGGAGGAGAAGAAGAAGGAGAAGAAGGAGAAGGAGAAGGAGAAGAAGAAGAAGAAGAAGAAGAAGGAGAAGAAGGAGAAGGAGAAGAAGGAGAAGGAGAAGGAGAAGAAGAAGAAGGAGAAGAATAGCGCCTTTTACGGCTATGTTAAGGCTCACATGAAATCCTAAGTGAAACACTAAGCACCACGCCCAGTATCGACTTGATTCTTGGTTGAGTCAATGGGCCTATTTAGCTCTACATCATTCATTGCTGCTGGTTTATTTGGATGGTGACCCAGAGTATGGCTTTGCCTCCCTCAACCACACAGTTAGAATCAGAACCCTTCTCTCCCCATCCCAGTGGCTCAGCGGTATGAATTTTGCAATAGGCAAGTTTCTTAAAAATAAATAAAGTGCTTTCTAGGTAGATGCTTTAAGCATCTAATGACATCTTTAAGTACAGAAACTGCCGGAACCACCTCTCTCTCCTGAGAAAATAATAACCTCCCTAACTGCACACTGACCGAAGATACATTCCCCCAAGTAAATAGTATTCTGTTCAGAAGCATCCTAATTAGGTATTTACCTGAGAGATTGCAGTGGCTTTACCCGGCTCCCCAGGGAAGTATTAAGCAGCATATCAGGGCCGACAGGACTGAAAAACAAGCCAGCACCAATAAAATAAACCCTGTCATTGATTTTCCATGAGAAGGCAGAGGGCTGGGGCTCTGGGGAGAGGAGCTGTTAGCCAGCCGTGGGTGGGGCAGCATGAATGCCTGCATGAATGGAGGCAGCTCCCCTCAACGATGGTCACAGATCAGACTGAGAGGCAGTGCCTTTTTGTCCCACCTCCCCAGAATTAGGCATCGGGGCTCTGCAGAATGCCTTTTGTGCGGCCACTGAGTGCTGAAACAACTGATGTAGGAGCTGCTGAGGCTCCATGTTTTGTGGGAGGTGGAGGGGTCCTCTCTGTGTTCTCCCAATACTCATTGGCTTTGGGTCATGGAAGTCCCTGGAGAGGCCAGGGAGCGTTATACAAACTTCCCTGGAGGTGGAGTTACCTGCTCCCACCCACTCCCCTTCTCTTTCTTCTCTTTCTTCCTCCATTTCTCTCCTGTATTCCACTTCTAACTATCTCATTCTCCCTCCATCTCCTCTTTTTTTCTTTTACCTTCTTCCTTTCTGCTCAACAATCCCCTTCTCTGTCTTCCCTTTCTCTCCTCCCTCAGCTCCCTCACCCTCCTTCCCCACTGCCCACTCTCTTCCACTTCCTGGCTCCTCACCTGGAACTCCAGGGAGTCCAGACCTGTCCTCATCACCCACACGGCACATGGCCCCTGGCTGGGTGGTGGTATCCCTGCTGCAGGCCCTTGGGTGCCGGGAAAGTGATGAGAGTTTGGGAAAATCAACCTCAGCTTCTTACCAGGAACTGACAGGAGATGCTCCTCAAACCTGGCTCTTTTGCTTGCAGGCACCATCAGCTGTGCCTTGGGATCAACGTCATAAAGCTGTCCGGGTGGAAGGTTTCTACGAATACACTGTGAGGTGCACAGGGGCTGTCCTCGAGAGCTCGCAGATTGTACGTACACTCAGAGGTGGAGGGTGGTGAGATTCTCAGCACGTGGGGACCACCAGCCGTCACAGTCAGTGAAGGGGGCATGGAACACGTGGGTCTCCTTCTCATCCTGGCTTATGGCCCAAAGAACATGCCCTTTTTTTTTTTTTTTTTTTTTTGCATTACGCGGGCCTCTCACTGTTGTGGCCTCTCCCGTTGCGGACACGCAGGCTCAGCGGCCATGGCTCATGGGCCCAGCCGCTCCACGGCATGTGAGATCTTCCCGGACTGGGGCACGAACCCGCGTCCCCTGTATCGGCAGGCGGACTCTCAACCACTGCGCCACCAGGGAAGCCCAGAACATGCCCTTTTGTTTTCATTCTCAGAGCCCTTCTTTTCCAGCACAGAGGGCTTCGTCAGCATGGGTAGAGTCAAAGGAACCCTAGCGATTGTCCTGATCTGGAACTCTTAACCTGGGTCTATAGCCTGGAGGTTTATATTAGTCTGCTTCTGCTGCCATAACAAAGCACCGCAGACCAGGCAGCTTAAACAATAGACGTTTATTTTCTCACAGTTCTAGAGGCTGGAAGTCCAAGATCAAGGTGTCAGCAGGGTTGATTTCTTCTGAGGCCTCTCTCCTTGTCTTGCAGACGACCGCCTCCTCCTGTGGCTTCACACGTTCTTCCCTCTGTGTGTGCCTGTGTCCTAACCTCCTCTTTTCATAAGGACACCAGTTCTATTGGATTAAGGCCCACCCCAGTGACCTCATATTAACTTAACTACCTGTTTAAAGACCCTATTTCCAAATATAGCCACATTCTGAGGTCCTGGGAATTAAGACTTGAACATAAAAATTTAAGGGTGGGGGACCATTCAGCCCATAATAGGGTTTGTGGATAAAACAGGGGGAAAATAGGGAAAAAATGACATTTTTATTTTCACAAACCTCTAACTGAAATGTAACATTTCCTTCCTGAATTACAAATGTGGGCAATAAACCATAGTTACATTAGCAGCACCTGTGACATTGTTACAAATAAAAGTCACAGATATTTTCAGATGAAATTACAGTTGTCACAAACATCCTAAAATATTGTTTATACTCATAACTACTTTGAAATTACAGTTGTTATACCCACTGCTGGGTCTTCTTTATTGCATTTATTAAGAAACATGTATGTTACTATATAACAGTTTTTTCAGTGTGTTGATAATTTTATGATAATTGGTTTCCCTTGCAAATTCAATTTTATTTTATGCACCTTAAAACATTATACTGGGCTTCCCTGGTGGCGCAGCGGTTGAGAGTCCGCCTGCCGATGCAGGGGACGCGGGTTCGTGCCCCGGTGCGGGAGGATCCCACATGCCGCGGAGCGGCTGGGCCCGTGAGCCATGGCCGCTGAGCCTGCGCGTCCGGAGTCTGTGCTCCGCAACGGGAGAGGCCACGACAGTGAGAGGCCCGCCTACCGCAAAAAAACCCCAAACAAACCAAAAAAAAAAAAACATTATACTGATAACGGGTCCAGAAGCCTCAACAAACTGCCAAAGGGATTCATAGTACATCAAAGAACTCTGGACCTAGTTGAAACTTCAGTTTTACAAGGGAGAAAAAGGGCACCCAGAGAGGGAAATTCACTTGTCTGTGGTCACACAGCTGGTTAGTGGAAGGGCTGGGCTAGAGCTGAGGTCTTGCGATTCCTAGTCCACTGCTTGGTCCACTCCATCATGTTTGCTAGCTGTTATTCCCCTGGTGAGGACTGGTATAAAATCATTAGCTTTGATATGAATTTTCAAAATACCTTCAGATTAGTAGTATATCCTATATGTCCTTCAGATGTGCAGCCTTCAGGGTCACCCTTCCCTTTAATAGCCAACTAGCCTAGTCCCCTTTCTGAGAGATAGAAAGTAGGCCAGCTTTTAACTGCTTCCCCACCTGACATGTTAGGGAGATCTTGGAGGAATGTTTACAGGTTTCATGGGCACTGGTTTTCTCTGATGACCCCATCTAGTAGGGCAACCAACTCATCCTGGTTTGTCTAGAACTTTCCCAGTGTTTGCATTGAAAGTCCCATGACCTGGGAAGCCCCTCCTTCCTGGGCAAGCAGGGGTGGTTGGCCACCCTCCCGGTCAGCCTGTTGCGTGGACAGCTGCTGCAGCCCCTTGGGTCATCCCTTACCCACTCATCATCGGCCTGCCCAAGATGTTCCCTCTGTGCCTACTCTGCGTGGCTCTCCAAAGCCCAGCTAAAACCAGGCTGTCTCTTGCTCTGCAATTTCTCTGAAGACTTGGGAATTATACTGTGGGTAAGAGAACAACCTAATATCTTACTGTGGATCTCAAGTCTCCTGGCTGCCCGGGACCCTTGCCCATGGGCTGGTTCTCTCTCCTTGGCCCCCAGCCTGCTGCTACTTGGCATGGGTCAGTGTGGCCTCTTCCAAGGTTGCTCAGCTCCCTCTTTCCCCACCAGAAGACCCTGACCTCGGCCCTCAGCCCTCTTCCCTCTTGGGGCTCAGATCACTAACATCCCCCCACTTCCCAGTCAATATCCTGATCTTTCTAACAAATACCATATGATATCACTTATATGTGGAATCTAAAATATGACACAGATGAACCTATCTATGAAGCAGAAACAGACTCACAGACATAAAGAACAGACTTGTGGTTGCCAAGGGAGAGGGGGGTGAGGAAGGGATGGATTGGGAGTTTGGGATTAGCAGATGCAAACTATTATATATAGAATGGATAAACAACAGGGTCCTACTGTAGAGCACAGGAAACTATATTCAATATCCTGTGATAAACCATAATGGAAAAGAATATGAAAAAGAATGTAGATATATGTATAACTTAATCACTTTGCTGTACAGCAGAAATTAATGCAACATTATAAATCAACTATATTTTGATAAAATAAATTTTAAAAAATCCTGGTCTTTCTCAAAGGTGCTTCTCTACAATGAACACTGGCTCTGACATCATCACCGCAGCACAGCTCAGCCTCTGATTCTCACACGCCCCAGCTTGGCTTCACCTCTGCCAGTGAGAAGGTTCATAGATGTGGTTTTCTAAAAACAATCAGATGTCCATTCTCCATGTCTATGTCTCTATTCCTGCCCTACAAACAGGTTCATCTGTATCATTTTTCTAGATTCCACCTACGTGTGTTAATATACGGTATTTGTTTTTCTCTTTCTGGCTTACTTCACTCTGTATGACAGTCTCTAGGTCCATCCACATCTCTACAAATGACCCAATTTCATTCCTTTTTATGGCTGAGTAATATTCCATTGTATATATGCACCACATCTTCTTTATCCATTTATCAATTGTTGAACATTTAAGTGGTTTCCATGTCCTGGCTATTGTAAATAGTGCTGTAATGAACATTGTGGTACATGTGTCCTTTTGAATTATGGTTTTTCAGGGTATATGCCCAGTAGTGGGATTGCTGGGTCATATGGTAGTTCTATTTTTAGTTTTTTTAAGGAATGGACATGTGGACACAGTGGGGGAAGTGGAAGGTGGGACGAATTGGGAGATTAGGTTTGACATAAATACACTACCATGTGTGAAATAGATAGCTAGTGGGAACCTGCTATATAGCACAGGGAGCTCAGCTCAGTGCTCTGTGATGACCTAGATGGGTGGGAAGGGGGTGGCGGGAGGGAGGTCCAAAGGGAGGGGATGTAGGTATACCCTACATCCACTTCATTCACTTCATTACACAGCAGAAACAAACACAACATTGTAAGCAATTATACTCCAACTGAAAAAAAAAGGAAAAAAAATAAAAACACTGAGTTTCCTTCCCTCCAACACGACTTGCTGCAGTCATTCCTGGAGCAAGGCAGCAGCATCTTGGAGAATAAATAAATAAAATAAATACTTTGTGCCAACACTTATAAGAAAAAAAAAAGAAAAAGCAGTCCGCTCCTGACCCCTAGGGCAGTAAAAAATACATTTGCATCATTGTTGCAGGCGTTCATGTATTCATTCAAGACACATTTACTGAGACCTACCACACACCAGGCACTGAGCTGGGATGTGTAGATGCAAAGATGAACAGGATCAACCCCTTGCTCTCTAGTAATTCCCTGCTAGTAAGGGAGATAGACCATCATATGATGCAGCCAGGGTTGTATGGTGCAGTCTACCAGGTGCTGGGTGAACCAAGTGACGATGTGGTCGTTTCCACCCTGGTGACAGGGTGGAGGGTGGAGAAGGGAAGGGAAGGTGTAGTACCGTGATTCTCAAAGAATGATGTCTAGACCAGCACCGTCAGCATCACCCGGGAACTTGCTGGAAATGCAAACTGTCATGCCAACCCAGACCTCCTGAATCAGAATCCCTGGGGCTGGGGCCCAGCAGTCTGTGTGCTAAGAAGCCCTGCAGAGAATTCTAGAGCCAGTCAAGTCTGAGACCCATGGGCACAGTGGATGTTGTTGGTGCCCCTCCCCCAGTGCCCATTGCAGGTTAGTGCAAGCGTCCCCCCAGCTGCTTCAAGTGTTGGCTGCTAACCCCTCACAGCTGTCCGCTTCCCTGAAGCATTGCCCTCTGCCAGGTAGCTGCCTCACCTGGAGGTTACCTCCATCCCCACCCCGAGAGAACACAGCCAGTGACGGACATGGGCTACACTGAGCTGCTATCTTGGCCACAGCTCTGTGTGTGGGGTAACTCTGGGGTGCAGGTAGGATGCAGAGCTCTCGAACGCTCCGGCTGAAGCTCGTCCCCAGCTGAGTGCACGTTCCTGCTCGGTTTGATCCCCGCCCTCCTCCTGCTCCCCTCATACCCTTCTCCCGAGACCACCCCCAGTAAATCAACCCCATGCACCCCAGCTTTAACCTCCTGAGCTACCTGTCAGCGCAGAGGGTAACAGCATAGGGAAGCTTGTACACGGATACACACATGTAACACATTCCAAAATCTCAACTCTACGCTTTGACCAGGTATCAGCAGATGGATTTGTACGTACCTGGACAGCAGGGTGATCGTTTAATACAGCTGACGTTATTCGAACGTGCATTTTTCATCGGTGGAGATGCAAGTGTGCTCTCCAAGGCAGTTTTTGGCGATGCTTTAATGAGAGTGACTCATCAATCACTTCTGATTCTGGCTGTTTATTGGCGCCATCAATCACGCTGAGCCCTCTTGGCGTTAATGGGAACGTTATCAGTGCTTCTACAGGATTCTCCCTGCACCTCAGCTTTAAATAACAAGATGATTATTTTTCACATGTTATTCAATCTGGGACTTGCCCCACCATTGGTTTGCGTCTGGGAGACCCTCACCCTGAAAGTGCTTCTCCTTCTGGCCCACCGGAGGAAAGCCACTTTGCCTCAGATTTGGGGAAGGAACTAAGCCAAGATGCCTTCACACGGGCTAATTAGGGGTTGCGCTTAATTACAGGTGTTCTGACATTTTTGCAAAGGCTGCCACGTGTCTCTCCTGATGTTGGATATTTATCTTGTCGAAGCTAATAGGAGAGGCCACGTCCTCCAGCTCCCCAGGGGCCTGACAAGTTGTTGGGGCTCCCGGTGTACTTTACGTGGTTATAGTGACACAGGCCGGGACCTGGGACCCTTTACTGCAGTGCTTGCACTTGGACAAACGACTCCTCCAGCAACAGAATACAAAGGAGCTCTAAGGGACTGAACATAACTGCACGCATGCGTGATTGGGGCAGTTATGCACAACATGGTACAAAAAGGCCAAAACCCGACTGCCACTTCTGAGGTGCGGGGAGCAAAAGCAGGGAGCTGCGCGTGATCCCTGCACACAGCACCGCCAGGCGGGTGGGCAGGCCACCGTACCCACCGATCCGCCCCTACCCTCACCCTATGTGAGGGACCAGCTCTCCCCTCACCCCTCAGGGACCAAGCAAGGGCACCTGTTACTTGTTTTTGTGCACGAGTCCCCATAAAGCCTTGCCTGAATTTCTTGTCTGGCCTCTTCTCAATTTCTGCTGATTAAAGGGTCCAGGAACTCAGGTCAGTAACAGCGGTGCAGGTAATCTGTGTGATCTGTGAAGTGGGCTTTCTTAAATCACAAAGAGGATAGAAAAATAGTGCCCAGCTATTACCTCCCTGGGATTATTCTCTTTGAGAAAACCTGTGAATCAGAAGAACAAATGCATGTGTCCCCAAGCCAGTCCCCTAAAATGAGCATTTCCTGGGGACTCGTGAGATTAAAGGACTCAACAGCCAGGTGAGGAATGAGTGAGTGAATGGAGGGAGGTTAGGGGTGAGCTGGGGTGGGGCAGGGGAGAGCAGGGGAGCTTGTGAGGCCAAGGGTTGGGGTACAGAGCAGAGACCCACAGAGCAGTGCAGAGCGGAGTCTGGTTTCAGTCTCCAGTGCCATAGTTTTGTCTAGTCATGAGACTTACATTCTAGCAGAGGAGAGAGCCGCTGACCAAGTGAAAATAAACCAGAATGTTCCAGACTATAGCCCTTTGGAGCACATAGTCTTGGACTGGCAGATGGAAGGCCCATATTTAGGGCTTCTTTGTAAACCACACTCTCATCGCGTTCACCTCTGCTGCCTCCGTTTCTTCCTCTGAATCTCTTTCCTTCTCTTTGACATACACAGCTCCAGTTTTCTCAAAGGTCACAAGAAGCCAGAAGAAGCAACTCTGTCGGCAGCTTCCGCCAACATGAAATGGAACTTCCAAGAGGCCTGCAGGAGATACCGGTTTAGGGGTGAGAAAAGGCCTTGATCAAGTGACCTCAGGAAGGGACTATTTGTCTCCGGAGCCACCTCCCCTGCCCCCCAGCCTCTGTCTTCCTGTCCATTCCTTTCAGACCAGGATCTGTGCAAGGATGGCAGTGGGTGAGCCATGGCGAAAATTCTTTTTTGGCCCTAGGAGAGCTGGGTTCCGGTCCTGCCCCTGCCCAGGTGACCTCAGGAAAACCTCCCGTTTCATCCCTGAGGTGACAAGATTGTGTTAGGTGACATCTGTGGCCCCTTCCAGCTCTGGGCTTGACTAGCATCTTGGCTTCCTTGAAGCTTGGCAAGTCATTGTGCTTCAGCAGCTCCCTTGGGGGCAGCTGTGCTCTGAATGTTGGTTTTGTGATGTGAAAAACATGGCAGGGAGCGGGGCATTGATTCAGTGAAGACTTTCTGGTGATCTGTCACGTCTTACAGCACCTGCCCACTTCATCCACTTTACGCTGCTGGAAATCAAGAGGAAAGTGGAATTCCAAAATAAGAAGAGCACAGGCAGAACAAAGGGACGGGTCTCTGCTGAGGTGGTCAAGGGCTAATGCCAGGTGTTTCCCACTCTCTGCCTGGGTAAGCGGTAGTGTTGTGCTTCCTGACCCTGTGTGTTTGGATGGGGCCATGTGATTAATTCTGGCCAACAAGTTGTGAGGGGAAGTTTGCGTATCACTTCCAGGCCAGAGCATGGAGGTGACAGGGGAAACCTTTCAGCACTCTTGACAATGTTTGAGAAGGAGTCTGCTCAGTCAGTCTGGGTCTCTGAATGACCACATTAAACAGTGTCCAGCTGACCCTACATAGACGTGTAACAAAGGAGAGAAATACCCTTTGTTATCTTAGGTCCCTGAGACTTGGGGGTTGTTTGTTACTGCAGCATAATCCAGTATGTCCTGACTATTACACAAACCTAGATTCTGTCAAGAGCAGTGGAGAACATGGTTAATTTCCTCTGAGCAGCTTTCATTAATCCTTCATTGGTAAGAGCAAAAAAAAAAAACACCACAAGATGCCCATGTGGAAGCTTAACTGGGTCTTTCCTTCCCATCTCACAGTGTGCAATGCTCAAGGATAAAGAGGCCTTGGAAATCCACCACTAAGGTGAAGGTCTATGTAGATTCCTGCCACACCAGTTCAGACCTTAGGTTGCGGGGCCTGTTTTTCCTCTGCCTCATCTCCCCAGCCTGACTCTGTACCCAAGCACAAGGAGCTTCCTTTCCCTAGCCAGCCCTTTCTGAGTCAGATGGATGAGAAATCAGTTGAGAAAGGGAAAACAAGACAGCTTGATCTTTCAGGGATGAGTTTGAAGACATTTCCCAACTTAATATTTTACCTGCCAGGAAAAAAAAAAGAAAATATTCATAGGAAATTATCTTGAAGAGCCCATGTGATGGGTGAGAAGAACTTTCCTCATTGTTTTCAGTGATGTTGTTAGATGACGTGATTGACTATGAATGATATCGAGAGGGATTATTGTTGCTGTCCAACCCACTGTTTGCCTCAGACATCTATTATCAGGGAAAGCTGATTACATGCATAAGAATTTTCATGTCTAGCCAAGACCCATAGTAGATGATTTCAGTAAAGCAAATGTATGGACTTAGAAAGAAATTTTAACAGAAAATTTCCTGTTAAGAAAACTCTTCAAATATAAAATTTTCAAGTCTCATCATATTGGCTCATCGTCCCTAAAGTAGAATTTAGTGTGTGTCTACTATGGGACCAACTAATACTTTACTTGGCAAAAGATGTCTGTGCCATCATAGTTATCTATGATAGAATTTATATAAACCCCCTAGACATTCCCCATTGGTACTCGTGTCCCTGGCTGGTTTCCAGGTTTGGCGTTAAAAAGCTTAGATTCAGGACCCACCTCAGCTACTGACTAGCTCAGAAACGTTAAACAAATCAGTTTATTTCCCCGAGACTTGATTTCTTCACCAGCAAAAGGGAGTCAACTGCCAACTCCTAAGGTAGTTCTGAGACTCCACTGCTTCTATGGCTCAGTTCTGGTCATGTTCTCCCACTGAAAAGTTTCCATTCCCGTCGCCTTGCTGTGTTGTCCAGTAGGTAGCCACTAGCCACCTGTGGCTATTTCAATTTCAATTTCCATTTATATTAATTAAGATGAAATATAATTGGGACTTCCCTGGTGGTGCAGTGGTTAAGAATCCACCTGCCAGTGCAGGAGACACGGGTTTGAGCCCTGGTCTGGGAAGATCCCATATGCTGCACAGCAACTAAACTCGTGCGCCACAACTACTGAGCCTGTGCTCTAGAGCCCACAAGCCACAACTACTGAGCCCGCACACCACAACTACTGAAGCCTGTGCGCCTAGAGCCCGTGCTCTGCAGCAAGTGAAGCCACCATGATGAGAAGCCCGCGCACCGCAATGAAGAGTAGCCCCCACTCGCCGCAACTAGAGAAAGCCTGCGCACAGTAATGAAGAACCAATGCAGCCAAAAATAAAATAAATACATTTTTTTAAAAAAAGATGAAATATAATTAGACATCTCGTTCCTCAGTGGCGCACACCACATTTCACATGTTCAACAGACACTGAGGCTAGTGGCTACTGTATTGAACAGTGAAGATACAGAACATTTCCCTAATTGCAGAAAGTTCTATCCGATGGCACTGGATAGCACTACCAAATTCTTGGTTAACATGAAATCTTGTGAGAAGTTCCCCTACGTAAAACAGTTAAAAAGAGATATTCTGATTGAAGACAGGTGGGGAGATCAGAGTCCCTCCCGTCCTCTACCTCTCCTGGCTGCCTCTCGCCTCTCGGGAGGCCGTAAGGAACCCCGCAGAGGCCCTCGGAGCAGAGTCTGAAAACCACTGGTTCATAGGCTAAAGCTCAGACTGCTTCGTAGGTGGCCCATTATGACCTGGCCTCAAACTATCCTGTTCTCCTCTCCCACCTCCACGTCACCGTCCCCTCCCCAGGACAATGAGTTTCCTCTCCCTAATATGCCCTTCCCCCTCCCCTGCTTGCTACTCATGTTAATCACCTTCCAGGACCCAGTTTGAAGTAGATCCCACTCAACAAGTGGGATTAGTCACTCCCTGTATCCATTACTGGTGCTTTAACTGCTTTGGACTGGGCCTGTCTCTGCAGCCAGCCTGTGAGCTCCTGGAGGGCCAGGGCCACGCCCTGTATCTCTGTATGCTTGGTACACAGGCAGCACTTAGGAAATGTTAGTGGGGTGGATGGACAGAAATTGGGTGAGGCCTTGCAATGGGCCTGTCTCCCCAGCTACACTGTGGGCCAGGGTACTGTCCTGTTTTCTCATGACAACAAACTCACACTGACCCACTGCATACTCACAATCTAGCCCTGTTTTTGGACTACACAGCTGCCTTCAGTCCTCAGGTCTGTCCCCAGTGCTGGTGAGAAAGGACACTGTGGCCCGACCGGGCCTGGAGCTCATGGCTCCTCATTCTTCCCTCCCACAAATATTTGTTAGGCACCTACTGCATATGCAGCAGTAGCTGGGGGACAGGGGGATGGAGCCCTGGCAAAGCAACACTATCCCTCGCTCTCATGAAGTTCACGTTCTAAGTAAAATAAACAATAAATAAGTAAAACATATTTTGTCAGATGGTATGATGGAGAAAAGTAAGCCTGGAAGTGGGGAAGGGAGGGTGGGGCTGGGGCAGGAGAGCAGTGCTGAGGGGGTCACAGGGTGAAGGAGGGTTAGCAGGTGGGTCTCAGGGGAGGTGAGAGACATGAAGGCCCTGAGGAGGGAACCATGTGGATGTCTGGCTGAGGGGTGGTTTGCACAGAGGGGACTGCAAGGACAAAGACCCTGTGGTGGAATGGTGCTGGGGGTGTTTGAGGCCTGATTGGGCAAATCCTCGTAGGTGTCTTGCTGTGGACTGAACTGTGTCCCCTCCAAATTCCTATGTTGAAGCCTTAACTCTCAAGGCGACTGTATTTGGAAGTAGGGTTTTTAGGAGGTAATTACGGTGAAATGAGGGTGGGGTCCTCATCTGAAAGGATTGGTGGCCTTATAGAAGAGAGAGAGAGATATCACACCAGTGAGCACACAGTGAAGCCAAGCAGAGCGGTCTCACCCCAACCCGGCCACACTGGCCTCCTGATCTTGGACTTCTGGCTCCAGAGCTATGAGAAATAAGTGTCTGTTGTTTAAGCCCCAAGTCTGTGGAATCTGTTACGGCCACCGGAGCAGGCTAAGCCACCTCTGTAGGGACTTTGGCTTTTACTCGGAGTTGGGAGCCCCGGGAGGGTTTGAATGAGGAGTGGCACGTACTGACCTATGGTTAAAAGAATTTGTCTGGCTTCTGTGCTCAGAACAGAGGGGACAAGGGGACAGGGAGACCCAAGAGAAGTCTATTGAAAACATCAGGCAAAGTCCGCACAATGGAATACTTCTCGGCAATAAAAAGGAACAAAGTGATGCCTGCTACAACATGGAAGAACCTCAAAAACATCCTGCTACGTGAAAGAAGCCAGATGCTAAGACCACAGACTGTGTGATTCCACTTATGGGAAATGTCCAGAAAAGACATGATGGAACGTTCTAAAATGAGACTGTGGGGATGGCTGTGTAACTATAAATTTACTCCAAATCATTGGTTTGAATCAGGGTGATGAGAGTGGAAGTGGTGAGAAATAGTCAGACGCTATTTTGTGGGGTCAGCAGGTAGGATTTGCTGACGGATTAGACCTGAGATGTGAGAGAAAGAAAAGGCAAGGATGGATCTACGTGCTAACACTTACAGCACATACTATGCTGCAGACCCTGGCCTCGGCCCGTTACAAATATTAACCCATTTAATCCTTATGAAAATTCTATGAGCTAAAGACTATGAACCTCATTTTACAAATGAGAACACTGAGGCACCACAAGGTGAAGCAGCTTGCCCATGGTCACATATTTAGGATGAGACCAAAGAACTAGATTAGTGGAACTGACATGTATTAAGATGAGGCACGCCATGGGACTTCCGCGGTGGCGCAGTGATTAAGAATCCACCTGCCAATGCAGGGGACATGGGTTCGAGCCCTGGTCTGGGAAGATCCCACATGCCAGGGAGCAACTGAGCCCGTGCACCACAACTACTGAGCCTGCGCTCTAGAGCCTGTGTGCCTCCACTACTGAAGCCCGTGAGTCACAGCTATTGAAGCTTGCGTGCCTAGAGCCTGTGCTACCCAACAAGAGAAGCCACCACAATGAGAAGCCCGCGCACCACAATGAAGAGTAGCCCCCGCTCGCCGCAACTAGAGGAAGTCCGAGCGCAGCAACAAAGACCCAACACAGCCAAAAATAAATAAATAAATAAATAAATAAATAAATTTATTAATAAAAAAGGAAAGATGAGGCACGCCTGTGACAGGAGCTGGTTTGTAGGGACAGAAGGTCAGAAGTGCCGTGTGGACACATCACGTCTGAGAGGCCCCCTGGACACACTGAGTGAGCCACAGGATAATCGATCAAGTCAGTGGTTTAAAGGAAGTCGCTTTGCTCTGGGACCCTCTTGCCCAAGCTTAAACTGAAGGTGTTTTTATTTGGAAAGGCACCTCGGAGCTGTCCCAGCACAGTGGGATTGAGATGGGGGGGCCAGAGCCCTATGCAGCTGGGAATGGGACGTCAGAGACGGTAGCGGATTGCATATGGGGAGTCTGGCCATCACGGGGCAACTGATTTTCTGCCCACCCTCAGGACAAGCAAGATGCGAGGACAAAAATTCTGGTTTCCAGACACGAGTCAGCACACCTGGTGATTCTAAGAACCCCAGGCAATGACTGTTTCCCTTCAGCCAAGCAGACAGAGCCTCAGCACAGGGATTTGGGTAATTAATGTAATTTGAGTCATTAATTGACCTGATTTGGTCTCATCTGGACTATACAGTTCTTGCCAACATTTGAGATACAATTAGAGGTTGTTATGTGTCTCCCTGTTGACCCACTTGTGGGAGACTCTTTCTGAGTTTACCCGGCAGGATGTAAATGACTTCATCTGGCTTATAGAGTAAAATACAGTGTCTCTACTTTCAGACCTGTGGTGTGTAGAGAACAGTAGGTGGGAAGCCACAAGACTGGCTTCTGATAATCCCCAGGTCACTTATACAGAGGGCAGGCAGTCAGGCTAGATGATCTTCCAAATCCCACCTGTATTAGTCAGGTAGGGCCACCGTAACAAAGAACCACAGACTGGGTGGCTTAAACAACAGAAATGTGTTGTCTCACAGTCCTGGAGGCTATAAGTCCAAGATCAAGTTATTGGCAGGATTTGTTGCTTCTGAGGCCTCTCCTTTTGGCTTACAGACGGCCACCTTCTCCCTGTGCCCTCACTTGGTCTTCCCTCTGGGCCTTTGTCCTGATCTCCTCTTCTTGTAAGAACACCAGCCATATTGGATTAGGGCCCATGCTAATGACCTCATTTTAACTTAATTACCTCTGTAAAGACCCTATCTCCAAATACAGCCACATTCTGAGCTATTAGGGGTTAAGACTTCAACATATGGATTTATGGGGACTCAATTCAGCCCCCAACTCCATCCAACCCCAAGTTTCAGCGATTCAGGGTCCCCTCTCTGTTGCTAACTCCCCATGAACTAGGCGTGACATTCTCCCTCTGTACCTCAGTTTTCCCATCTGCTCTGCCCCCCTCAACTGGGAGGCACAAACCAGTTAATGTACAAGAAAGTGCTTTGTCACCCCCAAAGCAGTGGTCCTTGGACGCACAGCACCACCCCTCGGGGGCATTTGGGAAATCTCTGGGTGCAGGCTTTGGGTTGTCACCATAGCTGGGAGACCTCAGGGCATCTAGGGGGCAGGAGCCAGGGACAAGTCCTGCTTCATGGGGGACGTGCCCACACCACGAACTGTCCTCTGCCACTCGTGACTTTCTAATATCCTCTGTGCATTCATGTAGGTGAAAAACAACCCATAATCATCTGAACTTAGCGCCTAATTCTATTTTACATATAAACACAAAGCATTTCTTTTTGCAAAGTTTAAATGTATACTTTTTACAGGAAGGCACTGCCAGGCAAATCGAGAGAAGATTGAACCTTGTTTTGTTTGGAACTGTATCAAAAATTATTCACCACTTTAGAAAACACATTTTCTAGAACACACATTCAGAAAATGGGCTTCTAAGGCAATGCCACTCATAGCACTTGAGTCACCAGTAAGACATACCTGTACCAGTTTGCATGTGTAGCTGCCTTGTCCCTTCCAACTAGAGATGCAGATGTCTCCTCAGGCTGTTCCCTAGCATAGCTGTGAAATGTATTGTCCTAATTTACTTTCTTTCCATTCCTTTTATCACAGCCAGGGCATCATATATTTTCTTGAAATTACGAGATAGGTAGTTATATTATCAATGAATTTCCCTTAAAGAGTGTAAAGGGAATGCTAAATATTTCTAAATGGTGGCTATAACATAAGAGTTGAGAAATTCTGCTCTAAGACAACATGCAGGTACAAATTTGTACCCGGCTGGTCAACGTCGCCCTCTGGGGGTTTTGCATTTCTTCAGCCCCCGGGCACAGGTGCACCTGACCCCCCCAGGTGATCTGGTTGCAGTGAGCACCCTCAGAAGGAAGGGAACGTTTTTGCTTTTGTCATTTCTTTTAACTCTCACCCAGCAAGGCGCTGGCATCTGCACTGTCTACTACTCATTACTTTAGACAATAGAGTCGGTCACTGCTGAGGCCTCTGGACTTCTGTGAGTGAGAGGGCACAGCTGAAAGCCCAACTCCCCCAAACCCGGCTACCTGTGCCAAGCAGCTGGCAACACCCCGAGAAGCCGGGTCACTTGGAGGCCCGGCTGGGGCAGAACTGTGGGGACCAGCTTGTCACCGGTGACGTCACTGGGCGGGGCAGTTTGAGTTTGGGAATTCTCAGCTGGAGGCTGAGAAAACGACCTGTGTGTGGGCACAGCCTGTACCCTGGGGCAGCCCACCCTGCCACCCTGCCACTTGTCTGTGCTCCAGCTTCACTTCCAGCCTGGGTGCCAGCCCCTTCCCAGCCTTGGGGCCTCCGGCTTCATTAGTGGCACAGCACATAAATGAGGCATGGCTCCCCTGGGATGGCCACCCTCCCCGGGGTGCTGCAGACCCTACCCCAACCTCTCTCCCTGGTGCGCATTGGCCTTACTGCTGCGGGTGACGTGGAAAGTCCACCAAGAGAAGCCTCCTCGGCAGCAAGCCAGAAGTGGTCCTGCAGTTTCCCTTAGTGCACCTGCTCTGTGTTTCCTGTCCCTCCCGGTCGGTTACTCTGAGCCTCCAGGTGAGAATTCCCAAACTCAATGCCCTGCTCCTTCCATGAAACCCCCCAGCAGTTCCTCAGCTCCTACAAAGAGACCCCCCAACGTGTGGACCACCTGCATAACTGCTTGTCAAAATGCAGGTTTCCAGGTTGCATCCTGGACCCACAGAATCACAGTTTCTGGGGATATGACTCTGGAATCCATCTTTTAATATGAGGTCCCTGGGTGATTCTGTTTTCTCTAATTTGGGGCATCCTGACCTACTGAAAAAAGTCCAGTTGTCTTCATGGCACCGGCAACTTTCACAGCTAGGCTCTGGTCTACCTATCCAGGCTCATTTGTCACAACCGGGCTCACAGTGAACTTGTCATTGCTCCCCAGCATCGTGTGCCCTACCGTTTCCACATTCCTCTACATATACTCTTCCTTCTGTCTGGAAGCACAGTCCCTCCCTTCCCCCTTGAAAACTCCTACACACCCTTTAAGACAAGGTCAAACAGCACCTCCTCTGGAAGCCTTCCATGACTCCCTCCAGGTAAGCCGTTGTTGCTGCGGCGCAAGGTCACACCATGATTATAGCGCTTCCCATCCTGTTCTGTCCTCACCCCTTTAACCCCACGTGGCAACGCCCTCCTCATTGTCAGCCCCTGGCGACAGGAGGACTGTCTTATTTATCTTTGAAACCCCAGCAACTAACACCCTTCCTGGTACATCCTGGGTGCTCGGTAAATATTTATGTAACTTTAAGTGGTCTCTTGGACACTAATTTCCCATCTCTTCTTAATTGAGGTTCTGCCTTAGGCTACCGGGCTTCATTTAAACCTTGGTCATTAAAAAGCATTTCCTTTGTTTCTTCTGCGTGGTTCATATTTAGCCAAAGAAATTTATTTCTCCAATAAACCCTGCTCTCTAGACAGCCACATTCATCTGTTCCTCCTACTGAGAAATGCAGGGACAGTATGCACCAAGAACTCCTGTGCTAGTGAATGCAGAAGGGGACCAGGGGGCTTCCCTGGTGGCGCAGTGGTTGAGAGTCCGCCTGCCGATGCAGGGGACACGGGTTCGTGCCCCGGTCCGGGAAGATCCCACACGCCGTGGAGCGGCTGGGCCCTTGAGCCATGGCCACCGAGCCTGCGCATCCGGAGCCTGTGCTCCACAACAGGGGAAAAAAAAAAAAAAGAAGAAGGGGAGCAGAGAAACTCGGTTCTGTCTCACCGCCAGCCAGCAGTTGATCAAGGCTGCTTCCCTGGCATTTGTCTCCTGTGTTTGCAGGGTTAAATGAGGTTCTTTAGGGGGGAAAAAACTCAGAACTCTTTTCTTTGCTCTACTGACTCCTCTAATATTTTTTTTTTAAGGTTTTATTTATTTATTTGTTTATTTATTTAGGCTGTGTTGGGCCTTCATTGCTGCGCGCGGGCTTTCTCTAGTTGTGGCGAGCGGGGGCCACTCTTCGCTAGGGTGCGTGGGCTTCTCATTGCGGTGGCTTCTCTTGTTGTGGAGCATGGGCTCTAGGCACGCGGGCTTCAGTAGATGCAGTGCGAGCTCAGTAGTTGTGGCTCACGGGCTTATTTGCTCTGCAGCATGTAGCCGTGTCCCTTGCATTGGCAGGTGGATTCTTAACCACTGTGCCACCAGGGAAGTCCTGCTCTAATTTTTAATATGAAAAAAAGAGAATCTCGGGTTCATGTTCTAAGAGGGTGGCTAACCTATCAGGGAATGTAGAGCTGACAGGTGTGTTGTTAGCAAACCCAACAGACTCCAAGCTCCAAGCAACAAAAATGCAGGCTGGGGATATTTCCTACTTCCTGGCGACCCAAGACTGCTGGAGAATTTTTGCCTGATGTGAATTCAGGTACATATTTGGTCTTAACAGTTGGGGTTAACATCCATCCGATTTCTTCTGTGTGGATCTCTTCCTTTCTGTTTTTCTTGGTTGAGAATTTTATATCTTTAAGGATTCCTGCTGCTAAACTGTTTTCATAGATGCAAACCAACTGTTCTGGCGGTGAGGCTATTATATTCCCTCCAACTTATCTCCAGGAGAATTAAGGGGTTTGGGGAAGGGGAGGACGGCAAGCACTAAATGGACTGGCTGGGTGCTGAGCTGGACACAAACAATATGGTCTTGCTCCTAGAATTCTGAAAGTTCAGGGTGAGAAGGAACTTTGAAGTTCACCTTGTCTAACCCCTCCTTTCCATGCTTGAACTCCCTCTGTGACATTCCCAGCAAATGTTGATTATCTGACCCTTGTACATCACTTCCTGTGCCAGAGAACTCATTACTCTCTCAGGCAGCCCATTCCATTTTCTTTTCTTTCTTTTTTTTTTTTTTGCGGTACGCAGGCCTCTCACTGTTGTGGTCTCTCCCATTGCGGAGCACAGGCTCCGGACGCGCAGGCTCAGCAGCCATGGCTCACAGGCGCAGCCGCTCCGCGGCATGTGGGATCTTCCCGGACCGGGGCACGAACCCGTGTCCCCTGCATTAGCAGGCGGACTCTCAACCACTGCGCCACCAGGGAAGCCCCCGTTCCATTTTCTGATTGCTCTGCTCGCCAGCTTTCGCATAGGGTAAGCTGACATCGTGTCTCTGTAACTTCTAGGGAATGGCCTTGCTTGTGCCTGCTTGTGTCACGTAGAGAGAGGCTTAAGGACTGGAGGTTTTCTCTTGTTCAGGTTAATCATCCCTGGTTTTGTACACTACTTCTGTGGGTGATGGGAACCTACATTGTTTTTACACTTTTTTCACATAACGGAGGTACTGTGACATGAGCCCTCTGTGGAGAGCTCCCCAGTGGCATGGTTCACTTACTTCTCCCCGGGATGGGCATGTGAATTCCATCCGCAGCCATTCACATCAGAGTGGTGGCTGTCACTACCTCAGTACTTAGTAGCTTAATGCTGGGCACATAGGGGTACTCAATGAATATTTACTGGATAAATACAAGGATAGATGGATGAATGGGTGGATGAATGGGTGGGTGGTTGAATAAAGAAATAGATAAATGGATGAATAAATGAAATTATGACTCAGTAAGTGAAGGAGGCCAACTGGAAATGTTTGGATCAATCAATCAATATCTATGGAACCTCTTCTATACCAATATCGTGCTGGGTAGAGGGAAAGGAGTGCTGGGGAGAAAATGAGCCTTGTACAAAGAAGTGTAGATATAATGATTTATATCCCAATGAGAGAAACAAGCTGGATGCAGACCTGTGAAAACAGCCTCCTCCCTCTCTAGACCTGATGGTTATTGACATCTGTCTATAGCAAGTTACCCGCAACATAAATCTGGCTCCTTGGAATTCCTTCCTGTGATTTGGGATTGAAAGAAGTTAGAGCTGGAAGGGCTATTAGTGATTCATTGGTCAAATTCTCTCTTTTACAGTGAGGACCTGGAAATGGAAGTGGCTTACCCAAAGCCACACAGGGAATTAGTGCCAGAGCCAGTTCTGGAATCCCTGTCTCTCAACTCCCAGTCTAGCCCCTCTTTTCCACTATGCTTTCTCTGCTCAGAGATTATTTGTCTTAATCCACATTCATTGTGTACTTGCTCCAAACTGTCTGCTTTGCATTGACTTTGCAGACCTGGCTGGCTTTGAATTCCATATCATTCATTCATTCATTCATTCACCCATTCTCTATCCAGCCACACTTGGGGGAATATTTATTATTTCACATTGACCATTAGTATTTAGGATAAACAATGCTCCGTGTATTTATTAAAAATAACTTTGAAAATAGTCTCCTTGGTTTTTACGTAAGGTTCACAACAATCTCCCTTGGAAGCCAGTATGGAGTTGAAGAAGGCTATGTGTGATTTAAATTTAAAGATGGGCCAGATATGACCTGTGATGAATTTTCAGTGGCTGTTGTGCACTCGGGTTGCAGAGACATTAAGGAAGGCTTGTAAACTACCTAACAGAGCACTTAAAAATCTAATAAATAAGAAATACAATGCCACTGTCAGAAGCCTCGATGGAGGTCGGAGGAAGCCAGAGAAGTAATTTGTGCAGTAAATCCTGTGTTTTTCCATTACTCTTTTTTTCCCCTTCAGACGGGCTAAAAATAGAAGTCTCAAATAAATACATATCAGAGGTAGAAAAGAGAAAATGGTGATTTGGAATGAATTGCTTGATGGTCTAAGCTGACAATATAGAAATTGGAATCAGAGATTATAAGCGCAGGGTATGATACCGCCATGTTTTCTAGGGAGCCATATTTGATTTGGCAAAAGGTCTAAAGGGCTAGGTGGGGGGAAATGTTGCCACGTCCCATAAAAACAGATCAAGGTGAACAAGGTGAAGACCCAGGGAAGTATGACTTTAGTCCTTACGTGGTTGATGCCTCCTGGACATTCCATGGTCTGACTTCTTTATGGTCATTAATGACCATGACTGAAGGTGTTTCAGCTCCGATGTCTCAAACCATCTGGCTTCTCTTCCCATCACGCAACTACTCTTCTGATGACCACCAATGACCTTGTCATTGAGGCCAGTGGACACTTGTTTTATCCCTTGTTTCATGTGGCACTGGTATTGACCCCTGCTTCCTTTCCCTTTCGTTGCTTTTCTTCCTCCTTCTCATCCCCATGTTCTCAGTATCCTTTGCTGGCTCTTTTTCATCGCTTGTATTTGAATGTTGATGTCCCCCAAGGGCTGTCCTTCACTCTCTTTTTACTCCACACATTCTGAGCAACTTTGAGACTCTCAGCTTTCTGTCTTCGCCCATTGTATGTCTTAGCTCCATATTTTCAAATTTTTTCTAGATCTGTGCTGCTTAATATAGTTGCTGCTAGCCGCATGTGGCCTTTTAAATTCAAAATCTCAAATTAAAATAAAATTTAACATTTGGTTTTTCATTCACATAAGCCACACTTTAAAAAATCGAAGTATAGTTGATTTACAATGTTGTGTTAGTTTCAAGTGTACAGCAAAGAGATTCAGTTATACATATATATATTCTTTTTCCAGATTCTTTTCCATTATACGTTATTACAAGATATTGAATATAGTTCCCTGTGATATACAGCAGGTCCTTGTTGTTTACCTATTTTATATATAGTATTATGAATCTGTTAATCCCAAACCCCTAATTTATCCCTCCCTGCCCCCCCTTTCCCCTTTGGTAACCATAGGTTTGTTTTCTATGTCTTGTGAGTCTGTTTCTTTCTTTCTTTTTGGCTGCATTGGGTCTTCTTTGCTGCGCACAGGCTTTCTCTAGTTGCGGCGAGTGGGGGCTACTCTTTGTTGTGGTGCACAGGCTTCTCATTGCAGTGGCTTCTCTTGTTGCAATGCACGGGCTCTAGGCGTGAGGGCTTCAGTAGTTGTGGTTCGCAGGCTCTAGAGTGCAGGCTCAGTAGTTGTGGCACACAGGCTTAGTTGCTCCACGGTACGTGGCATCTTCCCGGATGCCAGGACTCAAACCCATGTCTCCTGCATTGGCAGGCGGGTTCTTAACCACTGCACCACCAGGGAAGTCCCTGTGAGTCTATTTCTGCTTTGTAAATAAGTTCATTTGTATCTTTTTTTTTAGATTCCACACATAAATGATATCATCTATTTGTCTTTCTTTGTCTGGCTTACTTCACTTAATATGATAATCTCTAGGTCCATCCATGTTGCTGCAAATGGCATTATTTCATTCTTTTTATGGCTAATATTCCACTGTATATACATATACCACATTTTCTTTATCCATTCATCTGTAGATGGACATTTCGGTTGCCCCCATGTCTTGGCTATTGTAAATAACCACACAAGCCACATTTTAAGGGCTTTATAGCTGTTTGTGGCTCTCTTGTTGGACAGTGCAGGTACAGAACACCACCATCATTGCAGAAGGTTCTACTGCACAGTGCTGTTCTAGCTATTGTCACCTGAATATCCCACAAGCACCTCAAACTCTTCATGCCTCAAATATATTATCAGACTAACTTTGGTGTACATGGCAAAGGGTGACAAAAAGAAATAAGGGAGGGGAAAAAAAGAAACTTTCAGTTGTAAGTAATATAAAACCCATCTCTTAAATAATAAAGGGAATTTTTTTGATGCACAATACTAAATAATAAAGGGAATTTTTTTGATGCACAATACTAAATGGTCCAAAAGAAGGGTGAGTTTCACATGAGGCTTGACCTAGCAACTCAGCAACATCATCAAGGACCGTCTCTCTACTACATCCATAGTGTTGACACCATCCAAAGGCTGGCATCACTTATGGACACAAGGTGGCTGCCAGAAGCACCCAAAGCAACAATCTTTCTCACTCTTATCCAAGGAAGACAGGGGCAGTTTCAGGTGTAGAGCATAGCGATTTTTTTTTTGCAGATTATATTCTATTATACGTTATTACAAGATATTGGGTATAATTCCCTGTGCTATACAATAGATCTTTGTTGCATATCTATTTTATGTATAGTAGTTTATATCTATTAACCCCATACTCCTAATTTGACCCTTCCCCCTTCCCTTTTCCTTTGGTAGCCATAAGTTTGTTTCATATGTCTGTGAGTCTGGTTCTCTTTTGTATATAGATTCGTTTGTATTGTTTTTTAGATTCCACATATAAGTGATATCCTATAGTATTGGGGGGGGCCAAAAAGTGCCTTCGGTTTTTTAAGTAAAAGACACATTTTTCATTTTCACCAAGAACTTTATTGAACACAGTATTCACGCTTTTGTTCCACTACCTTCTGCCATTTTTCAGGCAACTTCATAATTCCATCTTCCCAAAACTTTTTATCTTTTTGAGCAAAGAACTGTTCCAAGTGCCTTCTACAGTCTTCCAGGTAATTGAAATTTTTTCCATTAAGAGGATTTTGTAAAGACTGAAATAAATGGAAATCCAAAGGTGCAATGTCTGGTGAATACGGCAGATGAATCAGAACTTCCCAGCCAAGCTGTAACAGTTTTTGCCTGGTCATCAAAGAAACATGCGGTCTTGCGTTATCCTGATAGAAGATTACGTGTTTTCTGTTGACTAATTCTGTACGCTTTTCATCGAGTGCCACTTTCAGTTGGTCTAATGGGGAGCAGTACTTGTTGGAATTAATCATTTGGTTTTCCGGAAGGAGCTCATAATAGAGGACTCCCAATCCCACCATATACACAACATCACCTTCTTTGGATGAAGACCGGCCTTTGGTGTGGTTGGTTCACTTCACTTGCTCCATGATCTCTTCCATTCTAAATTGTTGTACAGTATCCACTTTTCATCACCCATCACAATTGGTTTTAAAAACTGAAAGTTTTCATTACATTTCAGTAGAGAATCGCATGCGGAAATATGGTCAAGAAGGTTTTTTTCGATTAACTTACATGGAACCCAAGCATCAAAGCCATTCACATAACCAAGCTGGTGCAAATGATTTTCAGCACTTGATTTGGATATTTTGAGTATGTCAGTTATCTCCTGTGTGGTATAACATCGATTGTTCTCAATTATTGTTTCGATTTGATCGCTATCAACTTCAACTGATCTACCCGACGGTGGAGCATTGTCCAGTGAGAAATCTCCAGCATGAAACTTCACAAACCACTTTTGACATGTTTAATCAGTCACAGCACCTTCTCCATATACAGCACAAATCTTTTTTGTGCATCTCAGTTGCGTTTTTACCTTTCTTGAAATAATAAAGCATAATATGCCCAAAATGTTGCTCTTTTCTTCCCTTTTCAATATTAAAATGGCTACGCAAAAATTCACCAATTTTTTAACATCTTTATTGGAGTATAATTGCTTTGCAATGTTGTGTTAGTTTCTGTTGTATAACAAAGTGAATCAGCTATACGTATACATATATCCCCACATCCCCTCCCTCTTGCATCTCCCTCCCACCCTCCCTATCCCACCCCTCTAGGTGGTCACAGAGCACCGAGCTGATCTCCCCGTGCTATGTGGCTGCTTCCCACTAGCTATCTATTTTACATTTGGTAGTGTATATATGTCCATGCCACTCTCTCACTTCGTCCCAGCTTACCCTTCCCCCTCCCCGTGTCCTCAAGTCCGTTCTCTACATCTGCGTCATTATTCCTGTCCTGCCCCTAGGTTCTTCATAACCTTTTTTTTTTTTACATTCCATATATATGTGTTAGCATACAGTATTTGTTTTTCTCTTTCTGACTTACTTCACTCTGTATGATAGATTCTAGGTCCATCCATCTCACTGCAAATAACTCAATTTCATTTCTTTTTATAGCTGAGTAATCTTCCATTGTATATATGTGCCACATCTTTATCTATTCATCTGTCGATGGACACTTAGGTTGCTTCCATGTCCTGGCTATTGTAAATAGTGCTGCAATGGACACTGTGGTACATGACTCTTTTTTTTTTTTTTTTTTTTT